>NW_003852452.1:3743516-3760386 GCF_000181295.1 Otolemur garnettii
AAAGAAAAGAAATTGGACCTTTCAGGCCAAAATGTTGAATGGGAATATTTAAATCTAATGTAAAAATCAAAGCATCACGTCTATTGCACAGCTACTAAAAGATACTTGATTCTTCCTATTGATTTAAGCCCATATACAGTAATTCAATGTATGAATAAATGGGCAGATCTCAGCATTATATATATTGATGATATACAATAATTTTCTAGAGGAAACAAAAAGGAAATATTTCTTAGAGCTATTTTAAAGGTAGGAAAATGCAAGATCAAACATATTTTTCTTGGTATAATCAAGTTTAAATTAACAGCACTGGCACCCTTGACACAAAAGAGGAGGGGCATTCACAAAAGGGTGACATTTACCAAGCAGCCATGTTAAAAGGTGATGGTGGCTTCACTGAGAGCCAAGTGCCCGGCTACCTTGTTACCACGATGTTCCTGTGTATGTAAGTTGCTAAGGAAGACCAAAACGCCTATTCATCTGGTGTGTGCTACTGAGCATGAGCCAGAGACGTTGTGCTGCCTTCTCTCCTCTCACCCATGAAGCCCACTTTCCTAATCTAAAGTGCTCTAAACCTCAGATGAGTGGCCAGAGAAATATCCTGAATTGCATATTCTAGACTGGTATGCAACAGTTACAGAATTATCAAAGCAACAATGTGTAAGAGGGATCGCGTTAGAAATTAGTGCAGTCATATTAGAGAATATAATCTCTATGAAATATATTCTTCTGCAGAGCCCCCAGTACAGTAAGGAATACTAGAATTCAATCTGGACAGAGCAAAAAAATTGAAGAGCAATGATTTTACCACGTTGGAAATGTTCAAAATATCCTCCTTCTAATTCTATCCATAAAAAAACTTTTATTAGTAAGAGTATGGCATCAAACTTTCATGCTAATTTTAAATATCTTACTTGAATATGACTCCTACATTTTGTCTGTTTCTTTTTTTCCCCCTCTCATTAAATGGTAAGCATCTCCAAAGCAGGAAGTCTTAAAAATCAAAAAAGAAACAAACAAAAACTCTCATCTCTGTTGGAACAAACGTAGTTCTAAAGGATTCTAAGAGACCAGGAGTGAATCCTGTGCGTGGCTAGTAAGTGAAGGATAATTGTAAGCAGGGGACTGAAGCCAAGTGATGAGAGGGGTGGACTGGTCAGAAAGTGATTGTAGGCACAACAGACCATGAGAAACCTACCATTGTATTGTGCTGAGAAGTGGGAGTCCTATGGCCACAAGTCTCTTGCGTCAGCAGAGAAACTGGCTGAAATTCCTCAGAGTGAGGCTTGTTGGGAAAACTCACATGCAAGGGAAGGTGAAAGGCTGGGAGCCCGTCACTCTCCTCTCCTTCCACTTTCTGTCTGCTTGTCACCATGGCTACCTCTCCATCTGCTTCCCCATACGGAGAGGCTGGTCGCTTGGAAGACATCCTGGAAGGAACAAAAGAGGAGAAAATAATGAAACCTCCACATAAATCCTTAATGCCGTCATTGTGTGGTTAGGGGCCATTGTAACAGAAATGCCTTTTTGTGCTGGCAGAGAGCAGGAAACCATCCAAATACCACTGCAAAGCACACACAATCAGAAACAATGGCCAAGCAGGTAGCAACAGAACAGTGCTTGTTTGTTGTGAGAATAATGCACTAATATAGCACTCCCTTGTATTCTGGCTTCTTAAACAAGAGAATTCACCTAAGAACACTGCATAATGAAAGACCATTCCGTTCGAAAGGAAAGAAAAAGACCCATCTAGTTTTTCACTCGGATAGACTTTATTGAGGACAAAACATCTAGGCATAGCAAATACTGTTGGCAGTTTAAAAGAAAAGAAATAACTAAAATATTCTTTCAACAAAAAATCAAGCAAACAAAGGACGGTCATTAAAACAGATCTGCATTTTTTAAAAAATAAGATGACTGGGAAACATAGAAGTCTAAGTTAAAGCAATTGACTCAGAGCCATGGACAAAAGTTTGATCACTGTTTAAATCTCAAGAAGGATGGGATAATTTTTACAATCACTGTGAATCTTGAAATATTCGAAAATTTGCTTTCCCTCACCTCCCCAAATCACCGAACTTCGGCATTTAGTTATAATATCAAAGTTCAAGGCAACGACAAAGGTAAAAATAGAAAAATATTTAATTTCTATTTTCACAAAGCTATGCATGATGTAGATATGAATAATTCTTAGCCTATTTACTCCTTAGAATACTTAAATAAAAGATCTAAAGACAGATTTTTTTTTTTCATGAGCTAAGGCCTATATGAAAATGGTCTTAGGTAAATGAACAAGAATGAAACACACATTCTTGAGTCTGGTTCAGAATGTTAGCAGAGGTTAAAATTAAGTGGCAAGTATTTTAAATAGGCAGTTTCTTTTCCTTTCATTAAAAGTTTTACATAGAAATTACAATGTTTAATTAAAAAAAAAAAAACTCTTGCATTTACTACTTGATCTGACCTTGAAAATGGTATATTTTTTGTCAAACAGAGAGTAATTTATAGAATCATTCATTCCTGGGCTAGTCCAGTGAGATTAGAGAGGGTATTTATGACCACACTGCTTTCTTCATATATTACATTTTAAATTTAAAATGTGTTCACAAAAGAGTTACCTCTGATCATTGTTGAATAATACTACTTTATAAAAGTTTCAAAGGCATATATATTCAATGACTGAAGATACTCTATTAAGTAATAAGGCAGTCGGAGAAAATAAAAACTTTGGAATTAGACCAATAAAGGCTAAAATGCTGACTCTGCCTCTTACTGTGAAACTTAATCTCTCAATTTACTCATCTTTAAAGCGAGATATAATAACATCTACCCCCCAAGTCCTTTTGAAAATGGACTGCATACCAGGTGAAAAATAACTAACATTCATAACAGAGAAGACATTCAATAAACATAGCCCTTATTTATTTTACAAACTTTAAAACTACAGGGTGACCCACCCATCCTCAAAATACAAAAACAAAGGAAAAACTCCAGCCTGAGTAAAGCAGGTTGCCTCCCAAGGTTTTAACTGTAAAATCAACATAAAATGCAAAGTCTCTTGTTGGAGAAATAATCCCTGGCCAGCAATACTTAACAGTCAACTGATCAAATGTATTAACAAGGGTTTTTGGGTTTTTTTTAGTGTTAATAGTAGGGGTGTTGATCAGCTAAAGAAACAGAAAAAGAAGGGGAAATATTGGCAGCTAACATCTGAGTAGTAGGGTCTAAAGAAGAAGTAAACTTGGCCTTCACATTTCAAGCATTTTTTAACTATTTCCAAGCCCATTACCAAGTTCTATTCCAGGTATACTTGGTACTCTACATTAAAGGCCAGAGTTAAATGAGTTAGGATAGTTCTGGTTTCACCAGCAAGACCATACTTATCACCAAATCAATACATGATAACCCCTGAACACTAACTGAACTCCCACTGTTCTGACTCTCTGTTCTACAAGCAAACTTTAAATTCTCATATAAAGAATTTGCCAACAAAACAGACTTGAAATATTTGAGGTCTGTGTGAAGTGATTTATCAGAGTAAATTAATAGAGGCACTTTTAATTATTTCTTGGTTTCACATGTAGCTTGAATATGAGGAGATTTCACCTCTAGTATACAAACCCTAGTATTTGTGATCTAGGTGGGCATTACCTTCTTACTGGAATTAACATGTTGGTATTTTCATGTCTGCCTTGGCCTCCTAAGCAATCTCTTAAGTGTCTAAAAACTCTAGGCAAGTGCTAGTCACTGGGTTATCAAAGCAGAAGGTGACATCAACTGGCCTTTCCTTAGTGACTGTAATACAGTTTCATACTTAAAGAACCATGACCTTGGGCGGCACCTGTGGCTCAAGGAGTAGGGCACCGACCCCATATACCAGGGGTGGCTGGTTCAAACCTGGCCCCAGCCAAAAACTGCAAAAAAAAAAAAAAACCCAAAACATGACCTTTCTCTTGATTTTTTACTAGTAATCATATAATTATGACTATCGATTATGAAAACTGAAAGTCCAAAGTAGACACAAGGTAGATAAGGTAGAGGGATAATATATTGATACTCTTTTTAAACTTATGCTCATTTCAATATCTAAATTAAATTCAAATAAAACTGGGTATGTATTCTCTCTATGGAGTAGGAAGTTAAAGGTCTAAAACACTAAACATGAAAGAGTCATGGTACCAGAAAGCAACAGATATGAAAATGCTCAATATGTCATGTTTATTTCAATTTCACTATCAGAGTATTATATAGAATGTTCTTAATGTGTTGGACTTGGACATATTTTTAATATAATTCAGGTAAAATAGTCTTTAAAGAAAATTTTGGTGCTAAATTGCTACCAAAATAGTGCTGGTTTTACGTATATCAATAATATGCTACCCCGCTAAGAAAATAGTGAACTAGGTAACAAATTACACGGAAAGCCATCAACTTGTTGGTCATATTATCCATATTTATTATGACTCACAGTACTTCTAAAAATATGGATGACAAAATCACCAATAGTATTAGATTTCCCAGTTTTTGTTTATCTACCAAAGGGTTACATTTTGGACAGAGAAAAATCTCCATAATGTCACAGGCATCTAGGAGGTCAATGCCATGTTGCTGTGCAAGGGACCTTGGATAATGTGAAGATCCAGGCTGGTATGTGCTCCTATGTACTCACTCAGAGATTATTTTTGTCATTCCTGAGGTTAAGAGCTAGGTTTACTGATGAACAAAACTGAGATTTCAAGGAAACTGACATGAGAAAGATAAATGTAATCCAAAGTGAAGCTGCCTTGGGGAGCTACGATGACCTAACAGTGGTCTTTAACTCAGCTTTGTGTGTGGTCAAGAACCCCTTGAACAAACTGACATTTATTACCAGGGCAAGAAGGAATCCTCCAAATCCACAACCATTTGCTGACCACCTACTGTGTGTGAAACACTCATCGAATGGGAATGAAAAATCTAACTCACAACCTCTGCTTCAAGAACTTTATGCACTGGTTAAAAGGGTTCTAAATCAAAAGAGATATGATAATGAAATATGATGTCTCACTCTAAAGGCCAGATGACATCCTCACCTAGCACCTAAAGGCTTCACGAGGCCCAGAGTATTGTTGAATGCTTCACAGGCTGGTGGGCTAGTGGCTTTTAAAAGAAAATACATGAGAGCCCTGGGATAAATGGAGAAGGAATTTCACATAGGAAGTAATAAGTAATGATAAAAGCAAAGATGTAGAAATATCTCAGAAAGTATGATATCAAGCTTACGGAGCAAAGGAGGAGAGTGAAGGATTATGGAACAAATACTAACTTGTTTAGTCTGTAAGGCTCCGGGATCTGCTCCATTACATGAACAAAATGGATAAGAAAAGTTCTCCCTTGTAAGGAGCAGCTCTCTCTCACAAGGACTTGCCTTTCCTTTACTTAGCCCACAGCTCTCTGCACAATCAGGCTACTCTGGTCAACATGGGATAGTCCTTTTAAAACTCCTGTGCCCTTTTGCTATTGGCCAACGGCTCTCCATGTGCACAATAAACACTGTGCATGGATGACGTCCCCACATAGGTTTGGACATGCATAGCAAATGTAAACATATTATCAAGGGTGGGAGACCTCAACGGAAAACTAAACCAGGGGCTCTCAACCTTGGCCACACTGTGGAATTACCTAGAGAAGCATTAAGTACACTGAGCCTGAGACTCACCCCTAGAGACTTTGATGGTATTGGTTCTGGAGTGCAGACTGGGTGTCAGAGGCCTTTCTTCATTACTCTTCCTAAATCTGCACCCCATCCCTATCTCACTCCTCACTCTTTTTTGTTCATAGCCTTTATCATCCCCTGACATGTTCAGTGCTTTTCTATCTGTTTATTATCCATCTCTCACGCTATAATATACAACCCAAGTAGCCATACTTTACCTTTCTTCATAGATACCAACCCAGTACTTAGAACCCTTCCTGAACATAATGACCTTCAATAAATATCTGTAAAATGAATAGCTACCAACTAAAACCAGCAACCCTTTAACCATGCTCTAGCTCTGGACAGTTGCAAGATCTAATCTTGTCAACAGTTATGCTTGGAATATGTCTTAGTATTAGCAGAAGAAAGGAAATCCAGTTCAATAATAACTGTATCCTTTTTAATAGGTTCAATGTAAAGAAATTGCTAAGCCCTGTTTTATCATGTTTTTAAAGAACTTGTGAAAACTAACATAGTTTTATTTAAAATGCATAAGAGAGTACAAACGTTAAGTAACTTTACAAAACAACTCTACATAGTTAATTATGAATAGATTATTACTAAGGTATCACCTACTTACTGCTGAGGATACATTCTTTGCTATAATTATTCTTGAAGATGACAACATGTATAAAGTCAAAGAAATTGTGTATATGGTGTAATATAAAATGGAAGAATAGGAACCGCTTTCCTTATATAGTAGTCTCTTTTTAAAGTTCCTTTCCTTCTCTAATTGTCTTAACATTTGATGGGATAATTCAGAGATAAAGTCAAGTCCTAGGAAGCAGTGCCTTCTACTGGTAATTCTTTTGGAATGATATTTATCTGCGGCTTGCATTCACATACAAAAATGACTAAAACTAAATATCTATAAACACAGCAGATTTCGGTTGTTCTACCTAGCCTTCATACCACCATGACCGTAGCTGCTATGTCCAGTTGTAAACACCATCATCCACTCTTGTGAGGAGCCCACAGGAAACAAAAGCATTGTAACCTGTAACCTATATTCAATTATTTAACTTTTTCTTTTTATTTATATGTGCACGACATATTATACAAGCACCTACAAGGTATCGTTTTTAATTTCTTGAATTTTCATGACATCTGTCTTTCACTCACCAAGATTTTGTAAGTTGAGATCTTTGACAACTTCACTTTATGTTGCCTAAATTAACGCTAAAGATACGATTATATGATATTAGGAATCCCCCTGCCCCAAAGATTCTAATCCTCTATGATAAATGAGATACACTAAATTATATGGCCGTATAATTCCTAGCACCTGTTTTGCACTCAATGTATTTTTTCTATAAATAAATTAATGCATTGAAAAAGTCTCTATTTTATTCCAAATTATCTTTATGTCATGAAGTAAACAACTTAGACATGACAGGCTTTAAGATTTACTCCTGAGGAAGTTACAGTTTAGATGGAAATAGAGGACATACACCCACTCATCCATTATTCCATTCATTCATTTCCTAATAGATAAATATTTAGTGAAAGACACCTTGTGCCGGGTAGATAGCAACTTAATTAATAAATCAAAAAGAAATATTGTAAGGTCAAGGCCTTTTCATGAGTATGAGTACAATGGGAGATAGATAAGAGATGATGCCCAATTAGAATACTCCAGAGAATGCTTTCTGGAAAATAATTCAATAAGGTAATGAAGGACGGAATCAGACACAAAGGAAAGAGGCTTCCAAACAGGAAAAATTACATTCATAAGTTAAAGCAACTTATAGAAATGATCTAGGGCAGTCAATACAATAGTTTGGTTAAAGCAGTAGATTTTAGGAGTAAATGCAGGTAAAGGTAAAAGATAAGGACCAGATTATAGTGATGTCTTGGTTAAAGTCTCATCAACTTTCAACGGTTACATCGAAATCATGAAACTTATACTAATGGCAGAGGATTAACTGGTGGAAGTCTGTTAGCAACATAATCAAAATATTAGTTTAGGAAGTAAATTTTGCAGACACGGGTAACTGATACACAGTAGAAGGTTAAGAAATAAAGAGGGGTGAGTGGATGAGATAAATTCAAAGATAAAGATGTTACTTGACTGTATAGTTTAGAGAACAACAGTGCTAATAAGAGAAACTTATGAATTAGAAAGAAGGCCGGGTTGAGAGAGATGAAATTTGATTTGAGAGAGAAGTCTTTCTTGGTGGCAGGATTTTAAAAAAGAACTGCAAGTAATAGATAATCAGAAAACGCAGAACTTCTGTGGAAGTAACTAATGTAGTGGATAAAGAGGATCAAGCAGGGTGGCACCTGTGGCTCAGGGGAGTAGGGTGCTGGCCCCATATGCTAGAGGTGGTGGGTTCAAACCCAGCCCTGGCCAAAAACTACAAAAAAAAAAGAGGCTCAAGCAAAGAAGCCCCATAAAGCAAGGTTGAAGTGGTAAGAGAAGAATCGAATTACACTCTTAACAATTGCACAAAACTAAACATTCTGAACGTGAACTTTTAAATTCTATCTATATGGTATTTATTTAACGTATGACTTTCATTTATTGCTTTCCCCAAATACTTGTTTTTAAAGTTCACTCCCTCGTGTTAAATTTTAAGCACAGCAGAACACATTTTAAAAACAACTGAAAATATTTAAGAGGATGAAGCTTCTTTAGGGAACACTGAATATAGATATGCAAAATAAAATAAAAATTGGCAATCTGAAGAGGATACTACATTTCTGACAGTTACATGCCTTACGTTTTTCTAGTAGCTAGACTCATTTGTTCAGGCTATTTCCTTGTCTGATTCTTCTTGTGATACGACTAGCCAACACGAGAAATTAAACTTTACTGTGTATTAATGATATTTTCCACAATAGAGTATTACTTATCTGGAGGAATCAAAACAGACATCACAGTTGAGTGGAAAGGCTTTACTTCAAATAAATGAAAAAAGCAACGCTTCTATCTGATAGATAAACAGAATTACACAAACTCAGCATATGCATTTCAGAACTATTATCTGTGAATTTCAATTACAATTCTTTGTATCTTATGGTTCACGCTTTCCTCTTCCTTATGATGTGTATCAAGCATCTTCATTTTCCCAAGGGAAGAGTTTGCTTTGTGTTTACTCGGCAAACATTCCATGTAAATTTTACAACCACGTCAGTCACATATAATAACCACAGGTCTTTCACACAGAAAATTTACTTGTGGTAAATGTGCAGTCTTTCAAACTTTTACACCGTTTTTCATCTCTTTTCTCTAAATCCTCTTGGCCATCGATTTCTGACATAGGATATGCCCATCTCCACACCTCTCTCTCCATTGCTTCCCATAGACAAAGACCTCATTCATTATATTGTTATCTGGAGGCATGAACAAGTTTATTGGGTCCTGGCACAAAATACAAATGGAAGAAGAAACACAGCTTTCGTAGAAATATAAAAGCAGACAACACAGAGTAGTGAATAAGGCCAAATTTCCCTGTAGTCTCTATGTATGTACTTCAGCCCAGTAGAAACTGACCATAATAAGGATATCTAAAAGCTGTAGCTGTTGAAAGACCATCTGAGTTTACACAAAATATTCTATTATATATTACAAAATTTTAGATGGTATCCAAAACTGTATTATTCAAACATGCTGTGATCACCTACAACTTTTAAAGGGACCTATACCGAGGTGGTTCCCTATGTTGACCCTGTCATGTGTTTAGTCTCTGAGATGTTTTCTGTGCATTGATATCAAGTACTCCGTTTACCATTCCTTCCTTCTTAAGAACAACACCAGTTTTAACTTCTTTGCCACTTCTGGCCTTTCTGTTTGTTAGTGTCGTTGCTCTTACCAGGTACCTTCACCCAACAACTTCCTTCGTGCCAGCAAAGTCAGAGATAGAGGATAAG
Organism: Otolemur garnettii; assembly: GCF_000181295.1. Lineage (NCBI taxonomy): Eukaryota > Metazoa > Chordata > Mammalia > Primates > Galagidae > Otolemur > Otolemur garnettii. The sequence goes on from NW_003852452.1 coordinate 3,753,127, forward strand.
AAGAAAAAAGAAAAGGAAAGAAAGAAAAGGTGCAGAGTTCTCTTAGGAAATGATGTAAAATGAAAAGAAAAAAAAAAGGGAAGCTAAAGATACATAAGGAAAGACTCAAAAATAGAACTCAATTCCTGTCAATGTCTGAAAGAAATGAATGCTTCTTTATTAGATGGACACAGGGTATTTCAGAAATGCTTGAATTAATGTATATAAAATAATTACCAAAATTAACCTTAAAACACCCTTTTTTGTTTTGTTTTCTAAACAAGCAAGATAAGCATTTAATAATAGTGCATGGGGCAGCACCTGGGGCTCAAAGGAGTAGGGCGCCAGCCTCAGATACTGGAGATGGCAGGTTCAAACCCAGCCCTGGCCAAAAAAATACAAAAATAATAATAATAATAATAGTGCATGCCAGCAAACTTTTATCCTACAATGACTAAGAATTCAAAATTCCATTCTTTCTCTGTTGCTGTCTCACTGTTTTGCTGATAATTGTAAATCACTAAAATTTTACACCAAAATTAGACTGTATCTTATTGGCTGAAGACTCCCCAGAAAATTTTGTCAAAGACTGCTAAATTATGAGTAATGTAATAGCCAGGATATAAGGCCAAAATTTATTCAAAATTTATTCATTTTTGCCAACTTATCTTTATCTTTGTTTTATTATGTATTTTAAAATTAACCCACACTTGTGCCTAAAACACAAGTGTTTGTGCCTTTTGATAAATCAAAAGGTAAAAATAATATGTAATTAAATTCTACTGGAATAATTCTATAATGGTCTAGTAGATGTTAGAGTTCATTATAATAAGTCTGACTAGAGTGAAGATAAACTTTTGAGTTTTGGAGAAACTTCCATGACTCCTAAATACAAAATCGCTTTCATAAAGAAAGGAGCTAGTAAGAATGTTTTAAAAGAATTCTAGATTGTTTTGAAAAAAATTTCCAACACTTTTCTCATGATTTACAAGAAAGAATGTTGTCAATAAGCACTTTGTGCTCAGAGACTAGCCTACCTTTATCTTTATTTGACTCATTAGAAATTGCAATCATTTTTATTTCCTTATCTCAAAAACCGAAACGTATTAGATTTATGAATCCTATGATCCCAGAATCTCTCAGATAGTCAAAGACACTAAATTTAAAAAACCAAATCATCTTGAAGACAACACAATAAAAATGATTAAGATTTCAACACCGAAGAGAAATTTAAGTTGTAGGGAAACTGACCAAATGCACGAGTCTAGGAGAAAACAGTTCAACGCCATACATAGTAACGGGCTGCGAATTATTTAATCCATGCACTGCTATATATTTGTCATTAATCACGAACAGAAAAAAAGTTTAACCTCCAGCCACCTACAGGTTAAAAAAGTCAAAGGCCTTTTGTTCTGATTCCCCATGACGTGGAAGAACCTAGCATTCAGATCTGTGATTCTAGGACTCGTTATTTACAGTGAGAGAGAGTATACTTTTTAAGGGAATAAAAAGCTTTTTCCATGTGAGCACGGTTTCTTGCCTCTCTGACAGCTCTAAGTCCACAGGATGTGGAGGGATGATTTAAATTTTACATCAAAATTGTGACTGCACTAGACTTTCCCCTCTTCTCAAGGGAGGCATTGTTCTTGCCTTTCCATAACCAGGCGTGACAGCGCCAGACTGGAATCATACGGCTGGTCTCTGAGTCAGCGTGAAAGTGCTCACCTCCTGAGTTTCCCCAGATGCTCGGCTCTTCGTGTGTCTGAAAGCTGAGCACCAAGTAGCCACGTACCCCATTCTCGGGACAGACAGAGGAGCGGAGGGAAGAATCTAGGCATCAGTATAAACTAACACTTGAAGTAGATGCTATGAAAATCTTTTACTCATAACATAAAGTACAAAAAAAAAAAAAAACCTCCAAGTCCTATATTAATATAAGTACCATTTTTTTCTTTTTCTGAACCAAAGTTCAGAGAATTGATCAACAAATTGTTTAGTAAGTAATTGTATACTTTGGAATTAACAAAATAAAGTGTTAAACATCAGAAGCCTTCTGGATGTTTCTGAGACATATGCTTGCCATATGTATAAATTTCAGGTTATAAACAGCCAGACAGACAGTGAAAAGAATATTGTCTGAACTGCTTATCTATTCTCCAAATCCCTAATAAGGTATCTTTTTTATACTGTCTGTAGACTCCCTGCACCAGGGACAATCTTTTCTGCTCTCCACCAGAACAATTGCTAGTGTCAAAGTAATTAATTCAGTTTATATTGTTCTATCCTTGAATTGACCTGTCAGAGTAGTTTGATAGGTACCTGTATCTTGTGTAAATAGGTGACCATGTGTGTCGGTGGGGGAGGAGGGAGAAAATAAGAGAGACAGAGAGAGGAAGAAGAAGAAGAAGAAATAAAAGATGAGGAGAAGGCGGAAGAGAAAGAAAATTCTTCAGTACCTGATAATATGTTGAGAGGCATTAACATTCTCTCTTTTATATGTAACCTCTCTAATTAAGGCTCTTCTCTCCCCATGCAACCTTAATGTAAACATAATCTGACGCTAACAGCATTCATTGAGTCGATAATTCAAAAGTATTTGACTGAAACTTTGGTGTACATTAAAGGAAAAAAATAAAGTAGCAGCAACTCCTTCCAATTTACTAAGCCATGAAAAGAAACGCTAAATGATACCTAAATCCTAAATGTTGCCACCATAGTGAGAGGCACTCACTATAATTTCTTCATAATACAAGCCTATTTTTTAGAACATCTTCAGGAGACTATATTAATGTCTACATATCTTCACAAGTGCACGTCTATGTGGGCATTTTTATAATCACTTATAAAAATCATTCACCACATTCATAGGGGAAGAAGATGGATTTTTTTCATAAACATCACTGCTTCTGTAAGGTGCACACACAAAAATACTAGTTTTAAGTAAGTAAGAAAAAAACCAACTACTTAGCATAAATGATACGTAGTCCTTTGTAAAAATAACATTTCACTTGTTTAAACGACTGATCATAGTGACACTTTCAGGACTTCACAGTTCTGCAATGGCAGAAATGCAAACAGGAAATAAAATTTTATTCTCCAAAATCATACCATTAAGTATTTATTTTGAACCTCCGTCCCTGTCTCCTTATCTGGGCTTCCTCTTAGAGTGCCAACCACTCCCTCTGCACACACAAGCCCCCCCTCCCCCCGCCCCATCCTCCCCTCTCGCATTGCTAAGTCTAAATAAATACCAAATTGTTCCATAATCAAAAGTGACTTATTCTTAGCATGGTGTATGTCTTGAAATCAAATCTGTGGCATGTTTAATTTATTGAAGATCTAATAATGACGACAAAAATAATGAAGTAACTGGTCTAGTTTTAACTTCTTTTGTTTTCAAAGGTCATTGTGAAATCAAGCAAGTTAAGCTGTCTAAAGCAAGCCTCTAGAGAACGTCCCTCCCCCAGCAGAAACGAGAAAGGAGGCTCGTAGCTAAAAGGAACACTGAACATCAGCATCACGTTTGTGGAGAGCTGACTGTCTAAGGACATAGTCCAAAGAAGAGCAATTTTAGGACCCCCCCCCACCCGCTTTGGAATCCAAATAACCCTGACAAAGAATAGTTTATACATTGCTAACTTCTAGTCAAGTTGGGGGGCTCCCTCTTTCTTTCCATGTCCCACATAGATGCCGTTGCAGCCTGTTTCTACAGCAGCTGTTGAAAAATATGCAAAGTAGAAAATATTTATGTTACATTCAAAATAGACAGCAAAGAACATATATACAACGCACAAATCTTTCCTAGAACCTCAGCTTCTGATGTGAGAGATGGGCATACTAGACAAATGTAAATGTTCTTAACTTCCCAGGGGGGAAAAAAATGAAGAATTTGCCATTATAATTATGAAAAGTCCAAAAGTAAGGATACAGTGCCAAAGGCGATGAGCATCTATCAACCCAAACTCCAAAACAGCGGGATGCAGCTATGGTTGCTGTTATAAGAATACTGAGGCTCTTCATTGGCTCCTTTCATGCCAAGGCTCCTTTGCTTGGATGAATATGAATTAAATCCATAAGCTTTCATATTTTTCTAGCTTGACCTCTAAACTCATTTTATGTCTTAACTGTTTATCTTCTTTCCCCATTAATCTTTCTGGTTTTAACACATTCCCTGTTGTTTTTAGGAAAAAAAAAAAAAAAAAAAAAGGTTTGAAAGCGTGGTTCATACTGCCACTGTGGACAAGTTAGGAATGTGAGTTCTTTTCTATAAATGGGTAAAAACGGTTCAGTAGTAACTGAAAGGCTATTAGTTTTCCTGCCCCTGAAATAAAAATTCAAAGGGTCTGGCATACTCTGAAGAGAAGAAAATCATCAAACTCTTGCTAGGGAAGATATGTACAAGCACACAAAAAGACCCCAAGTTCAAGGTTTGCAGACAGGGCTCGCCAGTGAGATCACGACCAAGTTCACATTGGTTTATATTTTTAAAGCATGTCATAGAAATAAACTTTTTGAAATAATAGCTTTTCCTACACACTTTCTCTTTTCAATTGGTTCTATGACTTTGCACACACGCTGTAGATGTTTTCCAAAATACTATCATAGCAGCATCTAATTTAGGACTGTAATTTTTGATGGTGATATGAGTTCAGTCCTACGGTTGGTTAAAGCACAGCTGATAAGAAATTTTACTGATCAACACGATCCATTCCCCCATAACACCATAACATTTGGCAGTATAAAAATTAAAAAATGTGGAAGGTGCTCCCTTTACAAATCTGTGAAAGAAAATGTACTCAAACCAAAGCAAAATCTGGAAGCCGGAATCTTGTGCTTCGATGTGGTGTGCACCGTTTACCATTAGACAGGTACTCTGTCTGCCATCTTTTCTGCTCTTCTCCACTGGTTTCCCCAAAGCTTAACAAAGGCCCAGCTGTATAAACCGGGCCTGTCAAGGAACATAGTTAAGGGATGGATAAAACAGGGAGGGGTGTCTAACACGCTGACCACTGTCTGAGCTTAGGAGGATAAAGAAGCCTTGATGGAGAAAAGCAATCACCCATTCCTGTTTTCTTTTTTTTTTTTTTAACCTCATTACCACATGCTGCCACATTTTTTTCCACTACCCAAACACCCCAACCCCTAACCCCCACAACTGAAAGATCTCTGTGTTCCAAAAGGCACCGAATTCTTCACCACCTCTCCTTCCCTCCTTTTTGTTTTTTGTTTTTTGTTTTTTGTTCTTTTGCTGCTGTTAAGTTTTATGGAGGCCAGATCATTTAAAGGCTTCTGAAAATACTGGTTTCCTTTCCATCACACCATCCACGCCCAGTTTCCTGACATCTTTTTTAACGGCTATATTAAATTCCCTTGCTTTGGATTCCTTTTTACCAAAACGTAATCAACGACATTTTATTTTAAGATCGTTATTTACACGAAGGATCCAGAAAATGATATATCCCTTTAAAGGATAGGAAGGCATCTATAATTAAGGTAGACAGAGTCCTGAAATCTAGCATATAGATCTTACATTTTAAAGCGTGTGTTTCTGGTAGAACACGTATTTCAAACGGAGCTGGCTAAGTGCACACTCAGACGGTGGCAACTGCGAGATAGGATTCTGAAATTTAAAGGAAAGTTTAGGCTGAGCTCATTAATCCTTTCAAAATCCCAGTTCTCATGTGTCCAAGAACATCAAACCATGTGCAAAATTTTCCAGAGATTTAAAATATGCATTTCCTATTTTCGAGTTTGGCATTCTTGCATACTCTGCTGACATTATTTGTAAAGGACTGAAGCCAGAGCCCCACAAAGATAGCTCCCCTCACCCCGTGGGTTAAAGAGTCAGGGAGACACATTAAATGCCCATGGAAATCCCTGGGCAAAAGCCACCAATCCTATATGAAAAGAGCTGTATCATCTGTAAAGTCAGTTCTATTTCAGGGTGTCCTTTGAGGTTGGGACAAATATTTGAACATTAGTAAATCCTCTATTTATCCAAAGACCGCTGCAGCTGCATTGCAAGACTTCTTCACACAGTCCTGTCAATGACCTAAAGGGATTATCCTTTTTAAGATGGGGTAAAATGTGGTTTCTTCACCAATCTGTGTACTTTTCTATTCAACATGAAATGTATATTTATAATACAAAGCAGTCTTCTTGCAGTAAACCATTAACCACAGTCGCTGTAGAGAGTACCTCTTCCACCACGGATCGCCGGCATAGGTACAGTAGCTTAGCCACTCATATCCTGACTGGCTTTACATGGTGGTCTACTTCCAGAAATAATTGAGAAATTACCTTCTGAGATGTTGATTCCATGAGACCAACTGAACATACCAAGGGTGGCAAAAAACAATACCTGCCAACGTTATATGCAGATCGTAACAGAGAAATCAAATACGAGGAGAAAAAATATATATATACTCCACGGCGAAAGAGAGCCATTTTTAAAAACTCATTTCTTCACCATCAAGAACGTCTCTCCTTGACTTTCCTGAAAATTCTTAACTGTCCAGAAAAATATGTAGATAATCTATGCAATATGTTAAAAACCCAGAAAAATATTATTTTGAAAAATAAAACTAACCCACTAAAGATAGTACCATTCTGTGATCGCTTAAGAAATACGGATCAAAATGATTCTTAAATATAAACCAAATGTCCTCTATTTCAACATATTTCCCAAAGAGAGGACCTTTGTTTATCATGTAGCATCTCTTTTACAGAAGTGAGCAGCTGCATCTTAAATCCACTCAAACTTGCTCTGTCTTTCTTCCAACTCTTTGCAATCTTGCTGTTTTAAATGACTTATTAATAAAAGCCTATATAATGATTCAAAGCTCTCTGGAAACGTGTTTTAAAAGAATGCATACCTTTTGTTCTCTGTGTTTCCTTTCAAAGAGCAGTAAGGACAATAGTATTGGGAAAGAAACCTAAAGATATTTTCTAGAACATATCTATGTACTTAGTTTGAGACAGGTATGAGTGACTCCCACTAATTATGCATCGATATATACCAGTCACTTGCTAGATGCTTTTCATGTGCTATTTCTGGTCATCAAAACAACTCGCCATTGAACAATAGACAGGAACATAAGAGCTAAAACTATACACCCCTTAGAAGGAAACACAAAAGAACCACACGTCATAACTTCAGATTGGGCAAGGTTTTGTTCGCTTCGACACCAAAAATGCACAAGACAAAAGAAAAAAACTAGATAAATCAGACTTCATCAAAATTTAAAACTTTTGTGGTGACTAGGATACTAACAAGAAAGA
>NW_003852452.1:3762182-3763319 GCF_000181295.1 Otolemur garnettii
AGTACTTTAAATTTTTTTATAGTAGTTTGTTGACAAATACATTTCTACCATTATAAAAGTAGTTATCTTCAATTATTACTATCCCATGATATGGTCCATGATGTTTTCCACTTACAATGGTAGTCTGAATTAATTTAAGGTTAATTTGACATAGCCTTAATTAAATAAGCATTGATTCACCAGGACAAGTAACTTTAAACCAATTTAGAATTCAGGATCTCCTTGATACATACGGAGAAGCAAGCATTTCATTCTTTATTTCCTTAAAAAGAATTTAAACTCTATCATGGTAAAGGAGAAAAAAATGAATTAGAAGAAAGAGACACAGACATTTGGATGATAACAACAATTACTACCAAATATGTAAATGCTAGTAATAAAACAAAAGGCTTTCTTGATTCTCAAAGACCCAGATATTAAAAAAAAAATCAATTACTATTCTCATTACTAATTAAATCAATTGTTTTTAAAATCTGTGCTGGCACATGGGGCTCGCACTTATTCCTTTGTATCTTCCTTCAAATGCTGCTTAGCTTTTCTGCTACAGTAAGTGAGCTACTTGAAAACTCAAGTCCAAATACAAAATCTCCTATTTCAGGCCTTCATATCCATTACTGAAACCTACCTCATACACTTCTAACTAGATGAAACTTGTAACCAAAATTAAAGTGAGTTTATGATTGGACTGTAAACTCCTGGAGACACGAACAATATTATTTGTTTTTCGATCTAATGCAAGATCTAATATAGGACATAATAAACCAAAGTAGAGGCATGACTGTAACATTTAAGAGCATGAGCTATGATGAGACAAACCTGGTTAAGGTCTTAGCTATGCTCCTTCCTATCCCTGGGACCCTGCCCATGTTATTTAACCTGTTTGCCCATTGAAGAATTATAAAAAGTACATAGCATATGTATTTTGAGGGAAATAAATGAGTACAGATAAAAGCATGTAGCACTATACAAAACACAATATATACTTAATAAATGTTATTCGGGTACAATGCAGGGGTATGTGGCACACTGGGTAAAAGGCTCAACAGAAACTCAGGCTTAAACTTAAAAACAGAAACACAAATAATTGTATGTCCTCTCACATTAATTTGAAACAAGTGAAATAAGTAAAAAAAAAAA
>NW_003852452.1:3763731-3769788 GCF_000181295.1 Otolemur garnettii
AAGCCTTATCCCATTGCTAGGAATTCAGAATATGGTTTTTGCTACATGACATTTATTTCCAAACAACATATATAAAATAGATTCCCACCATCTGCTTCTTCAGGAGAAACTGAATCCCCTTAAGATATAGGAGACTAGGCCATGTTATTGTAAGATTTGGCTATGGGGAAAGTTTCATTAGAAACTGCTATTCACGGAAACAGTTCCCCCATTCTATATGTAGGATTAAAGACTTCCAGACAAAGGAATGGGTTCCCAATGTAAAGAATAAATGTGGGGCACAGGGGTATTTTATCAGTGGACTTGCTGCACTAGCACTGTAAGAAAATTACAAACGCTCAGACTGAATAGCCAGCATTTGGAAGGGCCATCGGAGGAACATGAGTCTAAGCCCCGAAAGGATGATTTTTTTGACCAGAAAATTCTAGCAATCACAAAAGAATAAAAAAGAAGAGAACACTTTGTAAGAATTTCCTTTTCAATCGAGATAGCTATTTAGCTACTGAAACAATTGTTTCAGCCTATTTTCCTGTCCATTATCATCAATAATTTCAGCCATCGCCATTTCCAAAATGACCGTGTTGTGCACCTAAGAAACATTTTATACCTCCAATAAAATGTATTAAACAAAGGAATATAACCACAAACACTCCAAGTGAAAACAATTGAACTCGAAGGCTCCATCAATCATTTGGCAAAGGAAAATCAATAGAAAATGTGCAGTTCCAGGTAGATTTCTGCTGGCTATCACCAAACAGCAGACTAAAATAATAGCTACTTCAAAATGGGGACATGTCAAGATAATTTAAACACTGCCGATTACTTGACATATGGACTACATCCCTCAGCTCATGGAGTATTTAAAAACTACAGAGTGTCCCAAAGGTTGGCCCTAAAGTCACCATACATAGAGAAAATAGGAAATTATGGCTCCATCTACCTTTATTTGCAAAATAGTCATTACAAAATTTTATAAAATATTTACAAAATACTCCTTATGGATAAGCCACCGCTTTGCAAAATTTTGCAATGACTGTTTTGTTAATAAAAGTACATTTAGCCATGAGTTCCCATTTTCTCTATGTATGGTATCTTTAGGGGTAACTTTTGGGGATATCCTGCATTGACAATTAATAAGAATTTCTATACTGTCAAGAAATGTAAACTCTCATTCATATTTTGGAGATAACATGGGTAAATGTACGAAACAGGAAAGGGCCATAATCTAAAGGAAATTAAGACGTCGATGTTAGCAATACTGCTTTAATTGCAAACATCGGGTAAAATGTTTTATAAGAGATGTAGTCTTTTCTGTTTGTTGGAAGCTCCCAGAACATTATCAAGAAATGTATTATTAGAATTTCCAATTCAGTAATAACATGGGCATCAATCCAGAAACCACCACTAAAGTTTAGGTTTAAAACATTTTTACCAACTTGTGATGTTTGCCTATGGAATTTCTATCTGGGCTTTTTAATGTGTGAAAAAAAAAAAACTTAACCTTTAAAATTTTATGCATGAATCTTGTGTAGTATATAGGGCACACACAGCTCACTATATAGATCTAAGAAAATGTTTGAAAGGTAACCATACTGTGTCAGAAGTATTTTTGTTTTTATTTTGTATGGTTTTAGAGGACAGAATCTGCACTATTCATTCATTCGTTTAATATTTATTGTCTCCTATGTGCCCAGTGCCCTATCCTGTGAAGGCTACTATATAAACAGATAATTGTAATGCTACAATACATACAATAGAGTTACAAAAAGAAATGAGAGAATAAGAAGAATTAAAAGCAGAGTTAAAAGAAAGTAAATTAATGCTCAGTATTAAATACAAAGAACCTTCCAACACCCCAAACCAACCAAAAATGGTATTTCACTTGCTTCATAAGGTAATGTGCTTAATAACATTTCAAGTACCCAAACAGAAGACAGATCACTTATCAGAACTGCTATACAAAGGATTCATTCATGGCTCCAAAAGGTTGGACTAGTTGAACTTTAATGGTTTCTGTGAATGCTGAGATTTCATGTTTATCTCTTTTGAAAAAGGTATGATTTACTAATATTTGTATTAATATCATATTACATATTATGATGAGCCACAGAATTGAATGGGTCTAAGGCAAAAGCAAAAATGTTGGAAAGTGGAAACTATAATGGTCTAAATAGGAAGTTTTAAGAAAACCAACCAACTGGGCATCTATGTAATTACGAACAGTTCTTCAAGATATGGTAACTGATAGGAAAATTTTATAAATTACACAGAAGATTTTCCTTCACTGTAAAAGATAAGACTACAAAAATTAGTGGTAGATTATATGGGTTCTATTCTAAGACTCATGGTAATTTGAAATGTTTAATTTTTCATCATGCTTCCCTTGAATCTTAGCATGCATTTATATACAATATAAATATGGACAGATACATGATAATATAATGTGCATGTTTTGTTTCCTAACAATGGAACTGTAATATTTTCCTTAACTCTGTTTTTCAATGTATTTTTAAAGTTGTTTATCTGGATTTTTTTTTTTTTTTTTTACTTTACTCAAAGTATTTTAAAGGATATGGTTCCTGGGGATTTCTAAAGTGGGGTCACAGGGGCATACAATGTTAACATCTTCTCTTTTCTCGCTTAGTGTCACGTACTCTTCCGTTATAAAGACTGATATTAAGTTTTAAATTACTGCTTAAAGTAACTGCATCTAGTTATCATCAAAACTTGAGGTCCAACTAAAAACTGAAATTTAGAATTTTACCAGGTAATTCATGTCAAGTCATGAAGAGAATCGGGTTCTCTATTTGCTGATCTAGCTGTCAGGAAGACCACACTTTTCAAGTATTGTACCTATTTTTATTTCAAAGATTTATATATTAGAAAAAGGCTTCCCAAATTCTCCATTTTTACTACTTTGCCGAAAACAATGTTATATTAAAAATATTTCACTAAAAAACTGGAAGGCTTAGAGAAAGTCCCAAAAATCCAGACTGGAACCTCCTGGATAGGTATTATCAGTGAGTAAAGAAGATGACTGTGCAAATTCCTGCAATCTGTGTCTGTTGGGGGTGTAGAGGGTGTAACTGACAAGCAGACTACAGAAGCCTGAGCATACACCCTGACTAGAAAAACTCCTGTGACCATTCACCGTCACAGTTCTCAGGTGAGATTGCTAGTTTAATACAGCCGATGCATCCCATTTTGAGGGAGAAACAAAAATCTGGGTTTTTATAAGAAATTTCCAGATTTTTAACAGTAACTATCATCAAAAGTAAAACAAGACATACCCATAGCCAATCTATCAGTTTGTGACCTTTTGTTTAATGTGACTCTAACAGTAACAAAACATCTGAAATTATGACTATCCCAGACTATCACAGTATTTGTTGTCACATGCCCCAAATTTCCTTCATTTAAATGTGGTAATAAAATATAGCTAATACTTCTATAGCACCTAACAGAGCACGCTGAGATATAGCTCCATATCTATCCATCTACTTGTATACATACCTATCCGATCTTTCCAACAACCCTGCTAGCAGACCCTGCTCGTGTCCCTACTTCATGGCTGAGGAAGCCAAGGGATGGAACTCAGAGGACACCAAAGGACAAAGGAGTAGCTGACAGGTGACAGGGCAGAATTCAATCCTTAGCATTTGGCCACAGAGTCCATGCATTTAACCGCAACATTGCTTCTGCAGGAAATTTTCTCTGATGGGTTAAATACCAAGATTATCTTTTACAAAATACAAACCTAGCAAATAAATGCCATTTCTTCTGACCAATATATTTCTACTATTTGTGAATGAACAAGACAGTCTGGAAACTATAACTTAGAATTCAAAATGGTGAGACTTTTGGATGATTTAGATGGTTTGGTCTAATATTTGACACTAAAATTGTCCCAGAAAATCATGCACACGTCATTAGTAGACTCTGTTACACATCTTCTTATAAATCTCATCTATCTTCTATAGCCCTGTTGCCAAACATCAGCATTTTTTAAATTAGCACAAGTGCCTAAAAGTCTATACACTTATGAATGGCACATTCTCTTCTTTGAAATAATTTGCTCATCTCTGCTGGTAAAAAAAAAAAAAAAAAAAGTTATTTTTTTTAAATATTGGTAGTAATAGGCTTCAAAATAGAAATTTCCAACAGAACTTAAATTACTCTGTAAAAGCAATCAAAAATAATATTTGCCTTTTAATTTTAATTTACTGGAAATATTTGCTAATTCTCAGATGATCATATTTCACTTAGAGATAACCTTGGGTGTATTTATGTCAAGTAAGAGATAAACTTTAAGACTGCTATTCTAGTCTTTAAATAATCTGATAGCCTAGGTAGACTAATTTTCTAGATTAGGTAATGGACTAGTTCTAAGACAAAATTTCCAACATGAATTAATAACATTTCTGCCCCTGCCATCTATTTCCCATTTCAATTTATGTCTGATTTGAGTCAAGGATCACAACTTTTGTGCAGAATACATATAAATTGGAAGTAGTCATTCCTTTATATTGTTTCCACGAATCTTCTCATGAAGAACAAAAAGAAAACAAGAATGCCACTGGCCTAATCCCTGGCCCTATTCCTCATGTGATATGCCTGCCAAAAATTATTAGGTGAAAGAAAAGAAGTCCGCTAGTGGAGAGAATCTGAAAATTTTTACCTAGTCCTCAATTTTCCATTGTAACTTTGAGGGCCCCCAAATAAGCGGTTAGCCAATATCTGTGAGTACAATTGCATGATTCAAAACAAAAGTAGCCTGTTCATTAAGATAAGGTCTGTGAGCAATGCTGACAATGGCTAATACAAGTACTTGTGAAAAGGGTATATAAAAAAATTTTAATGGATAACCAGATTGAGCTGTTACTGAGACTGGCGACTTTATGAGGACAGAGACCATGTATATTTTCTTCATTTCTCTGTACCTTGGGCTAACACAGTGTCTGATTTATAAAATATTTGTGAAAGGACTGTCCAAACATCTAAAATAATTATTCCATCTCTATGGTTGAAATAAGTACTGATACGCAACCTACCCAGTACACCCTTTCTAAAGGGAGTCTACGTTAGACTGGGCTCTGTGCTGCTAAGGCCGTCTAATAAAGAAATTTCCAACATTTCTTCTAATAAAGAAGCACAAAATAATCAACAGGAGCAGCGCATCAATCAGAGGAGGGCTGATCATGATTAAATGAGAGCATTTTAAAAACCTCAAGTTTCCGTTCATAAGTAGAATTTGAAGCAGCTGTTCTGCACTAGCACCGTGTCTGCCCTCAGCAAGGCAAATCATGGCAGCCTCAGAACCATTACCCTAAGACCTCCAAGTGGATACGACCTTTAAAAAAATGTCAAAAAAGAAAAAAAATCCAAAGGGACAACTTCACATTTTCATCTCACACTGCAGACAAAAAGAATGGTTTTCCAATATGGGGCCCTCTGTTTTCCAACATGACGCTGAGGTGTTTCCCTTAAAAGCAAAGGTCTTAGGGGACATGTCTGTCACAGCAGTTATTTTCTAGTTCACTTGTTGGCAAACTTACATTTCAAAACAACAACAAAAATGAGCCTCCCCAGCTCCCTGTAAACCAAGGAGGTAGAAACAAAAAATATTTCAAAGCAAGAAAGCAAACAGACTGTGAGGACTGAAACTCAGACCAAAGGCATCTGCTCTCCAACTCACACTCCCCACCACCACCCAGCCTTCTTACAATCTTACAGATTTTCCTAAGAGATGTTGCCATTTTAGCTTTGTTTTTCCCCAAGTTCTGGCAATACCCATCACTGCAGGCAAGGCAGCAAAGCCACTAGCAGAATCCAAACCGGAAAACAGAAAAGCTGTTCTGTCTTTTCTTCCCCGCCACTCCATTACTAATTTATTTTTTTCAAAGTAAAACTCCCTCGTTCTGTCCAAAATGGCAATCACTCCCTTCCAGCGTCTAACAATTATTTCATTAAGGACAAATAATACAGAGATGATCACAGTCCGCAGGGTTAAAAGATGAACTACTCAAAATAGGGGATAATTTCCCCTTGGGCTCCCCC
>NW_003852452.1:3769808-3791510 GCF_000181295.1 Otolemur garnettii
CACTGTTTTCTAGTCTACCTCCTCCTGAATCCCACCCATTGTCATGGTTGCCAACACAGCTTCCTGTTCAGTCTTGATAAAAAAAAAGAAAGAAAGAAAGAAGGAAAACGAAAAAATAATAAAGAATAAAATGTCTACTGTCATGCCGTCACTGATTACCAATGTATCATTTAGATAAGAACATGAGAATATTACTAAGATTCTTTTGACAGTCAACTCACATACAGTGCATATTTTTTTTTCCCATTTAAATTTAGAATTAACAGCCCACAAAATGAACCCAGGGTTTTGTGTCAAGGAAAATATCTCTATTTGTGAGAGTACAAAGAGAAGAACAGGAAATCCGCCTGCATTCATGGGTCACTTGTGCCTTACAAATATTTCTCTCTCTGATTTACTGTGTTTTGTTTCACATGCATATTTGAAGTTGAAACCAGTCTTTAGATGATAATATTACAGAGAAAATTAAATCCTATAGATAAATGGTTTCCATAAAATTCATCTGTAACACAGGTCACATATATCCTCTGCTAAAAATAAGTTCAAGTGTCATTAAATCTATATTAAGTTTGAAAATTCAATCCAATTCAATACGTATTTCTGTAGTGTTGATATTGTGTTTGGCATGGGGAAATAAAGATTAATGAATTTAGCTGAGGCACTCACACTCTAGCGACACTGCGGACCCGTGAGGAGAAACAATTGTTAAAAATACCCAAGTAGGAGGAGAATGAAGAGCCTGTGAAAGTCACAGAGGGAGGACACGACTCTCTGTCAGTCAAGGGAGGTGTCTTCAAAGATAAGGTTATACCAAAAACTAATGAACAAATAAATAAATAAAATGCACAGTGCCGACAAAGAAGTGAAAGAGACAGAGATACAGAGAGACGAGGGTAGAAGGTAAGAACTGGGAAGTAAAGATCTACATAACTGGTAGGATAAAGAGCCAGAAGGTAAGGTTATTATCTGATGAATGTACCTTAAACACCAAGAATGTGTCTACCACTGGGGCATGAGGATGCCCCAAGCAATCAAGAGTTGTTAAAAGTTACTAAATTAATGAGTACCACAACCAAAAGATCTCTTATCACAAACTCCATGATGGAATTCCTGCCCTGACTTTAAAAAGTAAAATTGCCTCACTGCCTAAAGAACAACAGAGTTATTCTTTTTGATTCTTTTTCAGAGTTATTCGTTGTCTAAAGAATAACAGAGCTATTCTTATTTTGGAGTCTGGGGTCCTCCAAAGTGGTGCCCAGCCTAGGCGATTTTACCTTGTGTCTTGGTAACACAAGATTCTCTTTTCATGTTCAAAGCTGATCATAACATGGCTTTATTCATGGTGATGCTCAACTGACATGTCCTTTCACCCTTATGCCAGGTGCTCCCCAAACCTACACAACCTCCAGGTCCCAGCTCAAAGCCCCCCACGTTTATATAACCTTATCCAGTCCTTACAACTTGAATTTATTTTCCCCTTTTTGAGTTCCTATGGCATTTTGTGGGTATTTGTTGTAGCTGTTACATAATGTAATCTTCTGATGTTTACATAAACATTTCTAGCATTCCAATGAACAATACAGAGGAGGAATTTTTGTCAGGCCTTTTCTACTAATGGTGACTAAAAAAGCTTTTGCATTTAGCAAACAGTTGACAAATACTGAATTGTACCAAGACAAGACATACTAAGATATCTTTAAGTTGACCACTCAAGGGACTATAACAAACTGGTCAACATACAGAGATGGTCAACTAGGCCAACTGCACTGATATGTACATGAGGAATGAAGCCCACTCTACTGATACGTACATGAGGTGCATGTCCAGTCGGTGAACACTGGGTCACCTTCAGGAGGTGGTCAATGTGAGCAGGTAGTCAACTATGGAGGTTCTACTATATTTAGGTTAAGTTTGAATATTTTTGAGTGATCTTATATTGCTATGTTTACAGAACCATCAAAAATCTCACACGAATTTAACATCAGAGAGTGACACGAAGAGAGAAATGTTCTTGTTTCTTTCACACTTGACGTATTCTGTAGTCACCACTTCCTCAGCCCGTACCGAGTATTGTCATAAATCTTTCTGAGCATTTTTATAGTCCCAGGACCAGATTTTAACATCAAGGAATTACACAAGGTGGCATGGTAGAAAAAAAAAAAATTATGTGAAGGAAAATTTACAAAGGCCTTATAATTTGATATAGCCAGGTGAAATTTTGGTAAAAACAACAAAAAAGGCAAGGTAATGTTTCTTACCTTCTATCAGATGTTCCTCGGTTATGTATAAAAGTGACACATTTTTAAATCAAGTGCAATCAAGAAAACTTACATTTGTCAGGGCTGTAACTTACCAGTATCCTATCCTTTTATTTTGTAATCTTTAGAGTATAAATAAAGGTTTGCTAAAAAGTTAAATTTAAAGGAAAGACATTTTTACAAAAAGCATCACTGGAAGTCACAGAATTAACAGAGCAGAGAGTTGTTTTGATTTGGGGTTTTTTTTAGATATTTAGATTATTTTTGATTTCAGGTTCTCAAAGAACTGATACTTCACCGAGGTCAGGATTTTCAACTTACAAAGAAACTGGATTAAGCCCATATGGTTAAATCTGTATCATTTCCATTATAAACCTCTTTTATTCTTGCCTTATGAAATAAGTTAATAGAAAACTCAGGCAAATGTGTATTTTCCAGGGCCATGCCAATAAATTATCACAAATATGTTCATAAATTTGAGTTTTTACAATTACCATAGCAATATAATGTTTTCATAATGTAACGACAAATTATGACCTCAGATATCAACAGAACGCTTTAGCTCTCTATTACTTGTAGAATTCAATGGAAGTGTTCTCACCAAAAATGCGTGCAGTGCCTCAATAATTGTGTGTGTTATATTTGAATACATTTACTGAACGGTTAATTTTAGTGGAGAGCAAGTGTGATTTCTAACATCTCACTAATGTTAAAATTATAGAAAAGTGGATCATGGTCAGTCCCTGACATCATCTTCTGCAACACTCCTGTCTTACACAGCAAGAAAACTTCATACGCAATTTTGAAATATAATTGGTAATTCAGTGACAGACGACATGAAAAGTAATCTCCTTTGAAAACTCCATCTCAAGGTCAAGTTACATCTGAAGATGAACAGTGAATGTAAATTGTGAATTGTAATCTGTATGTAGGAAACTTATTATAGCACTGCTTTTAAATTTTATTTACGAGGTTTCGAACCATAGTCCATTGTTTGAAGCAGAATATCCTACGCCATGAATGATTTCACCAGAAAAAATATGTTTGAGATCCACTTAACATTTTTTAGCAAGTGATATAAAACTTATCCATTTATCCCAATTTTCCTATAAATAAAATGATCTAAGAAGCAAACTGCCATAAGTTATACTTGTATATGTTGCTCTGACAATGTCATGCCATACATGTATTTTACTTCATTTAATCCTCACAAGAACCTGGAGTGTAATTAAAGATGATAATTAAAATATCCCAGAAAGACGTATAGCATGACACACACCAATGAGAATAAATGTTGCTTATCAACAACCAATATGGCAAACCTGGATATAGCAGCTGAGTATTAGCTCTGCAGGCTACTGTGAGGACAGGCTCACTAAGGGATGTAGCACGTTGGAGGTTACTCTATCCATAATCAATGTGGTATTTATTTCCATGACACTGGGATGACTTGATATTTTAATTGCTAACTGACTCATATTTATTTACCTTTTTTTATTTTTTGGCTGAATTTGGGTGAGTCTGGAGAGGTATTCCCCACACTCACATCCACAGACTCTCTTTATATGGCATTTTCAGCCCTGTATATTATGATCTATCTTCCCGGCAGTAAATGGGTGTTGTAATAACAAAGTTCCTCTTATTCAATCAATTAGAGAAAGCTACACTAAAGAAGTTTTCTCTCTTTTTTCTTTACTGTAGTACTTCTCAAGGAGTGTAATATATGCACTAGGGACAGAGGGAAAAAATAAGCTTGCTTTTCGGGAAAGGAATCATCCACACGGGAAGAGCAAATATCATAAAGATACACAATCTTATCAGTTCGCAGTTGTAGTCTACTTTCAGTAATGTACCAATGAGGACAAATGAATCGGGATTATGGTTAGTACATTCAACATGCTGTGTTTCTTTCCCTCTAGCATTTTGTTCCTTTGTTTTAAAGCGTCAACATATGCATTTTTTGTCCTAACATAGGAGCATGATTTTGAGGATAGATTTGAGTAATTTTTTTAGCAGTGTCAAATCGTATATGGATAAGGTCGCCCAGGAGTTCTGCTTGTCAGAGCTTAATGATAAACACAAGGGGGAAAAAAAAAACCCTTTGAGAAGGTCAGTTCTCAAAAAACTTGGATTGTAAGGTTCACCAACCTAGGAGAGACTGAAATACCAAGAAACTTATTCCAAAGGGGACCTGAAATAGAGCTGCATTAATTAATAGGATAAAGAACTTTTTGTTGCATGCCAATAAAGGACCTCACAATTCTTATCTATCATCTTCAGTACCAAAAAAAAAAAAAAATTGAAAAAGAAAGGATCTGCTAATAAATACTAAACAATTAGAACTATCACAATTAGAGAACCTCGTTTAAAAAATTGGGCATTCCTTGCTTTGTTTTTTCAAAAGGATTGTAGCCTGTATTACATGGATCAATGTTACCCAAAATTATTTTTAATTTTTTAATTTGTTGAGACAGAGCCTCAAGCTATTGCCCTAGGTAGAGTGCTGTGCCATCACAGCTCACAGCAACCTCCAGCTCCTGGGCTCAAGCGATTCTCCTGCCTCCACCTCCCAAGTAGGTGCGACTACAGGCGCCCACCACAATGCCTGGCTTTTTTTTTGGTTGCAGCTGTCATTGTTGTTTGGCGGGCCCGGGCTGGATTCAAACGCACCAGCTCAGGTGTATGTGTCTGGCACCTTAGTCACTTGAGCCACAGGCGCCGAGCCTACCCCAAATTCTTAAATTAGCAAACTTCTTTTTGCCACCTCTAACCATTATAGTAATTATTCAAATTCACCTAAAATAAACCATTTAACCTTATATCGTATAACTCATTCTTAGAGCTTGGGAAAAGCTCTTTCTTGGTTCTCCTATATCTTCTGCTTCTAAGAGAAAGAAAAGTCATCCTTTTACTGGAAGAATTCACAGTATTTACTAAAGGCTCTCCCCCTCATTGTCACCACTGTCTCCTGGCTGTCATCTCTTTCTCTCGTTCTCTGTCATGTCTCCCTCTCTCTCATTCTTGCTTTGTACCCATACCTACGTATGTACATTAAACCAGGCGACAAGATCCAACATCTGAGAAACTGTACTTTTCATAATTAATGAAATATATTTCACATTATTAA
The DNA here is from genome assembly GCF_000181295.1 of Otolemur garnettii. Taxonomy (NCBI): domain Eukaryota; kingdom Metazoa; phylum Chordata; class Mammalia; order Primates; family Galagidae; genus Otolemur; species Otolemur garnettii. The sequence continues at coordinate 3,775,194 of NW_003852452.1, forward strand.
TCACAATCATGACCATTATTTTGATTTTCCTATTTACTTCCAAGGCTATATAACACCTACAAATCTCTCTATCATATTTTAAGAACGAGTTATACAATAGAAGTTTTATCCCAAAGAAATAAGCTTTGTGTTGAAATCCACCTTTAACAAACACGCGGTATGGTACTTCTGTTTGATTGCCCTTTGTCTGTAAGAACCATTGGTAAACGACTGTAAGTGACTTCCACTTTAAAGCTCATAAGTCAAACCAAACTCTGTACTTTTCAGTGTGTTGATATCATCTGCTCCACAAAACAGGAGAGACCCTCACCAAGTCACAAAGAAGCTCACCTTGTAATTCATTTGTCTCCAAAAGGGCATTACATTTTCTAGAACCCAAAAGATTTAGTATCCATCAGATGGCCATGGAATGCACTCTCGGGTAATAGGAGCATCAAGGAGCAACCGGAGAGGGCGGAACTAGGGCATCTAACAGTCATGGAGCTCCCTAGTGAAAATCCGTTGGGCAAATGGGGAAGGACGCTGGATTGCAGCAAGGCTCCCTCGAGAAATGGGATGAGAACACCAGAAGGGAAGCCAAACCAGCCCAGAGAAAATAAAGAGAGAAAACAAATAAGTCCGAGCAGTAGCAGGTACCAGGAAAAACACAGGACCTACAGTGAGTCCAAGCAGCCACGAAAATTGAGATCTCAGACATTCGGGATCTATTAGCAGAGAGCCTTCTGAGGGAGAAATACAGATTTCCCTTTCTGGCCTTAATATTGCTCAGTCCTTATGGGTGGTGGGAATTATATGGGAATTGACAAGCCATACTTTAACTGAAATAGAATTCTAATATTCAAGCCCAACAAACTGACATTGCAGAGATGCATGAAACTTTCCACCCTTAGCATTATTAATAGATATCTGAATTTCTAAACCTATAAAAATAATTGTATACATATTTGTTCATCAGTAAGTTATTATTAAAGTATTTAAAGTGTACATTTATTTATTATAGAATAGTATAAACATTTTTCTTAATTTTTCATTATTCATTCTATTAACTCAATAGTCATTTAAAAGTAAGGAAATTAATGTTGGTCACTCCTGGATAAAACAGGACAGACATCATTTCAAATTCTAAATTTTAATGTTTTAAAAACTATACTTATAATTCTTACACTGCTCTCTAAGCATCCACAATGTCTTATAATTTAAAAACTGCCTATCATATAGGTAATTCATTTCTATTTCCCATTACTAAGTTAATTATAATTAATTAGCTGTTAATAATTTACAGTAGATAAATATAATTACTAAAATAATATCCAAATAGAAATGATAATGAATTGGCTTCTTTGATCATATTTCTTTTAAAATGACTTCTAAAAAAATAAATTTAAAAAAACATAGAAAAGTTCACCATTAGAAATGTTGTATTTCAACTACACGTAGAAATTCAAAGTGGAACAACCATCAGGGACTCTGAACTATCCTCCGCAGAGTAACTCCTTAAATAATAATGGTCCATTTCCCCCCAAATATGGATTATGTCTATGTTAAAAATGGTAACAGGCCAGGCATAATGGCAGACACCTGTAATCCTAGCACTTTTGGAGGCCGAGGGGGGAGGATCACTTGAAGCCAGGATTTTGAGACCAACCTGAGCAACATAGCAAGACCCTGCCTATACAAAAAAATAGAAAACTTAGCCTCATATGGCAGCATGCACCTGTAGTGCCAGCCACATGGGAGGTTGAGGCAGGAGGACAGCTTAAGCCCAGGAGTTTGAGTCTGCAGGGGGTTGTGATAATGTCACTTGCACTCTAATCCGAGGAACAGAGGCAGAGTGAGACCGTGTCTCAAAAATATCAAACACAAACAAAAAAACAAGCTAATATAAAATTTTGTTACACTGTGGAACGAAGCAATACACTGAACAAAGATATAAATGAAAAAGAAATAATAAAAAGCAAAAACTGTCAGTTAAAAGACTGGCCCCCAAAAAGGATAATGTAGCTTCATTTATCTCCTACCCTTATGTTTTCCTTAATAAAAAATTTCTGTGTGTGAGCTGAATCACATCAAATAGCCAATTAAATGCAGGGGTCTTCAAAGTACGAGTCAAAGTTCATACATCATGGGGCTAGTCTTTCTCTGAGCATTTGACAATAAGTAGCCAATAAAGAAAAAGTGAAAATGAACCTTTTGGCCATTAAAATTATTAATCCCACTGTGAAAAGGGGAAAAAAAACCCTTTGTAACAAAACAAAATCCAATGGCTCATAGGTCAGGTCACAAGAGTGTATATAATTAAATAGCTTATGTCAGGGTAAGTACAATCTGTATTTATACAGCAATTCTTAATTTGTATGAACGTACGTATTTTTACCTGATGATAACCAATACCTTTGCAAACAACTTGAAAACTACTATTTTTGAGACCTAACATAACATGGCAGCTTGTATTGAACCAACAGAAAATGTTATATTTAGAAAATGTTACCGTTAAATAAAAGCATTGAAGTTTATCAGACTCCATCAATGAACAGGATAGTAACAACTTAATAGTTTAATCAAATTAAATCAATCTTTAGCATTTCCATTTACTAGAAGGGACAATCAACAGACTGTTCAAAAACCAAAGTTCCCCACAGTTTCCCCACTCATCCTCATGCTGGCCACACAACACCTCTTTTCAAGTCAACCCAGGCATTCTGCAGCTCCCTTTCTCACCCCTCACAAACCTGAGTGGAATGAAGGGCATTCAAAGTAAGTAAACAACCAATAAATGTAACGAAGGTACCGAGTCGTGTGGGGAGGGGGGCACCATGCAGAGAAAATGGCCAAGTTGTTCGCATTGGAAAAGCAGACTTTGTTCCATACACTTTCCAAGAACCTTAGTAGAGTGTTTCATTTTTAATTCATTGAAACCCATTTAAAATTCACCTGAATGCAGCAATTTGGCGAAGTCATTTTTTGCTCTCACAAAATGCCATGTTTACCAACATATCAAGAAAAAAAAATGACAAATATGCTCAGTTTGATATTCTGACTTGGGGTTTGAAGATCAGACTCATATAAACCTACAAAGGAAAGCCCTGTATATATTTATAGGGAAAGAAGGATGAAAACTGGAGGAAATTTGCAGTAGAGGATCAGGGCCCAGGTATGCCTAAGAAATAAAGGTGTTCTGGCTCCTTCAGGATGGTTAGACTGTGTTATCAGGACTCAGTACACACGGAATACTCTGATAATTTTGCCTTTATTGGGTATTTAAAATCTCAAAAGGACAGTTCTTACTTGTCTATAATCATCTCTTTAAATCCTCGACCCTGCAAGGTAGGTACTATTCCTATCTCTGCTTCACAAATGAGTAAACTGAGGCAGACATAGAGCGGTTACCTTGCCCCAGGGAATCCACCTTGTGCATGGGAGAACCCGGCTGGTAAACCAGACAATCTTATTCTTGGGGCCATGATCCTGCTGAGAGATGAAAATTCTAGCATTCTTCATCTTTATTCTCACCCTCCTCCTCAAAAAGGCCCACTCTGCCCATGGAACAGGATAAGAGCTCCTTGTACTCTCCCACAACACCTGGAACTGCCTTTCTCCATCACATTGACCTGAATTGCAATGATTGCTTAAAGCATGTCTCCCGTACCTGACTGTACAATTGATGAGGACAAAAGTACTACATGTACTGTTCATTTTTACATCACTAGAAGCTAGCAGTGTCTAGCACACACAAGTATTCCATAAACACTTTATGAAGGAATGTACATTTTACCACTGCTTAAGAAACCTGTTCCAGGGTGCCACCTGTGGCTCAAAGGAGTAGGGCACCAGCCTCATATACCAGAGATGGTGGGTTCAAACCCGGCCCTGGCCAAAAACTGTAATAAATAAAAAATAATTACTAAAAAAAAAAAAAAAATCTGTTTTGACTTCTAAGTGCCATTCTGGAATCCCTTTAGTAACTGCAAATATTGACAATCCACCATCAATAATAATAGCTATTATTCACTTAGTGCTTACTATGTCCATGGTCCAAGTTTAAATGGTTTACATGCAATCAATTACTCAAAAGCCATAAATAGTAAGTTTATATAAGAGTAAAATAGAATTCAGAGAGGTTAAGCCATTATCTCAGTATCACACAGCTAGTGAAAGGTACAGCTTGGATCTAAATAGTCATCAGATTCTAGCAACGACGTAGCCTATTTATACCTCTAAATAGGGGCAATTTTCAAACTGACAAATTCTCTGAACAGAGAGCCAGGGTATAAAGTACTCTGAGTAGAGAAGTGGAAAATGTTGGTAACCAAGAAATCACTCCAGAGATCTTGACCTATATCTCTGAAATAGTAGACATAGAGTTAATATAGAAAATAGCATGAACTTGCTACTAATTTTTTTCAAAACTTCGTAATTATTTTAAAAACTGTAAAGAAAAGTATTTCTGTTTTTCAGTTTGTGAGGATGGTGAGTAATGAGAGAAGAGCTGGATTTTTTTGTTTGTTTGAGAGAGTTGGCATCTAGCATTCTCTCAAAAGGTGTGAACATTGTAGCTCTAAGTATGAAATGCAACAAAATATTTTATTTATGGTATTTACAGTACCATGCTACTACACAGACTTTGTGATCAATATTTTTAAATTATTACCTGTAAAAAAAATTGTCATTTATAGCGATCTTTAGAGTAGACTCTGATACTCTTACCTGAATGGATAAGTTGCAATGATTTCTTAGACTATGGAAGCCCTATTTCCTCAACTGGATCAACCTATTACCAAACGCTCCACGCAAAACAAATCACCATAGCTCAGATAACTTTCTGATGACAAATTAGATCTCTTAAACTACAAAGTCTCCATGTATCTGGTAAGTCCCCACTTCTGACAGGTCTAATTACAATCTTAAGTGATGCAAAAATAGAAATGGTCCAATACCTGTCTTAAAAGCTCTGAATCTAACCTAAATCTAATCATGTGGATACAATTAAACAAATCCAGATTGTGAGACATTATATGAGACAAGTGGTCTGGAATCTTCAAAAATGTCAATGTCAATTTCAAGGCAAAGAGTGGCAGAGTGCTACCTGCAACTTAAGGAGATCTAGAAACACACAACAACTAAATGTAATGCCTGATGCTTGATTTGATTGATCCTCGATTTAAAAAGATAAAAGAGTTACCAAAGGCATTACTGGACAGTTAGAAAATGTGGACACTGACTGTACGAGAAATATTATTACTGTATTAAGAGCAACTTTCATGCATGTGTTACCGTGGTTATATAGAAGAATGTCCTAGTTTTTAAGAGTGTTAGTCTCAACTTACTTTCAAATGAATCAGAGACAAAATTAAAAGAAAAGAAAAGAAAAAGAAAAAAACATATAAAGAGAGAAAGCAAAGGGAACAAAGTTAATAGTGAAAAGTATAGAGAATCTCATTGTATTATTCTTGCAACTTTCTGTATATATATTTTTTGAAATTAAAAAGTAGGAGAAAAAGGAAGGATTGTGTATCTGAACATACTGCAGGATGTTTTCAGTTATAACCAATGTAAAATCAAAAAGCTTGTGGCTAATGACTTAGATCTGCCATCGTGACCTGTAAGTGTCTAAATGTTGTCATAAACAGCAATTCTAAAATAATTATGTCAAAATCAAAACCATTAGTTATGAAGACAAGCTTCAGTTTGCAAATGGAAAAGAGCAGTGTGTTTCAAATGATATCCTCATATCGATAAAATGAGAAATTGTCTTGCCTGTATTACCCACGCTCTTTTAATTCACCCTGATGTGTGCTTTTACCCTGTCAGACAAATCTCTGTAGTCCTTCCTTATCCATGGTTTTGCTTGCCACAGTTACCCACAGTCAACTGCAGTCTGAAAATATTAGACGGAAAATTCTAGAAATAAACAATTCATAAGATTTAAGCTGTAGTGCTTTTCTGAGCAGCAGGATAAAATCTCATGCTCTTCTGCTCTGTTCTGGCCCACTCTGGATGTGAATCATCCTTTGTCAAGTACATCCACACTGTGTATGGTACCCACCTATGAGTCCCTTAGTAGCTATCTCAGTTACCAGACTGAAAAAACATAACATACTCTGTATAGAGTTCAGGCTGTCTGCAGAGCTAGGCATCCACTGCGGGTCTTAGAATATATTCCTCTCAGATAAGGGAGGACAACTGATATTCAAATGGGAAGTGTTCACTAAATATTCTTAACATTCAAAATGGGAATGTCTACGTCACTGTGAATGCAGATATGCAACTAAATCATGCAAAGGTATATAAAATTACCTTACCTGCTAATTTAATTCATTTAGTTAACACAGGATGACTTCCAAAATTAAGTCCACCTGGAGGACCCAAGGAAAGGAAGTACCGGTCAAAATCTGGAGAAACAACACTACATGCCAGAATGGACAACGAGGAATACAAAGTTTTAACAGTCTTCAGAGGAACACAACCGCTGCTGGGTTGTACTCTACCAACTCTAGAGTCTCACTGGAATGTTCTTTGGGTACTTGAACAGATCCAAAAGGGCCTCCTGAGGAAAATTCTTGCTTTGCTACGTACCTGGAGTAAATTTAAAGACAGAGGTGGGAGGGCCTCAATCTAGGCAAGAATACAATTCAGTCAAGAACTGATTGTTCCTTATCTCTTAGCAACAGCCTAGATGTAATAACTGTTATTTAAAGGAGATAGTTTAAGGGACTTGTTAGCCTTTTCTTAGATCCTTGACTATTTCCTTTCACCAAGGACTCTACATACCTGGCAAACCTTGGTTTAGCTACTTATAGCAATGCCTTCTTCCACAAAGTTATCTCTCAATATTCTTTCTCATATCTGGTCTAAACTAAAAGTGGCAAGTAAGTAAGAATGCCTCTGAATTTTGTACTACGTCTCCTGAAAACAATTTAAGGATTCATAAAATAAATCGCTCCCTCAGACTTCAGGGACCCTCAAAACAATAGTGAAATTCTTCTCTTTAGAAAATAAGAACCATCAGCCTCAGGATAGCTACGGTAACTCAGAAGGATTCTCAGCCAAGGTTTTAGTTTTAGAAATAATCTTCCTTCATTTTATACACACATACACTCAGAATATTCAGGCTACAAATCACAATTATATATGTACACTATGTAATGTGTTATATATGTATATGCATATACAATATACACACGCATGCTCTTTATATGTATATGTTTATAATATATATTTATATGACAAATGTATACTATATAAGCAGTTACATGACATAAATATTCTAAACATTTTTCATCCTTTTAGGATCCAGATGTAATTGCAATAAATCTTGTCCAAATCATTAGTTTCAATACAATTTACTAAGTACTTGATATTTATATATCCACTTACAGTCTAATGTTACTTTTCATATTATGTGTAGTATCCTTGGAACTCCTTCTAAATGATTAAAACCTTTTAAAGAAAAATAACAGCGTACACTTCCTAAACATGCTAAGTCACATAAGATTTCTTATGTAAGCAATAAAATGACCTAACTATGGGAATTATTATAATCCCCATTTCACAGATAGAGAAATTAAGGCATGGAGAGTTTATGTCACTTGCAAAGATCATATAACTAATAAATAGTGGCAGTGTAAAATAATTTGAGCAGTCTAACTCCAACCCCACTTGTGACTACTAAGTCATATGCTTCTCTGTAACAAGGTGTTAAGAAATCTAAGAAAGGACCAAAAGGGGTGGCGCCTATGGCTCAGTGGGTAGGGCGCCAGCCCCATATACCAAGGGTGGCAGGTTCAAACCTGGCCCCATTCAAACTGCAACAGAAATAGTCGAGCCTTGTGGTGGGTGCCTGTAGTCCCAGCTACTCAGGAGGCTGAGGCAAGAGAATCGCCTAAGCCCAGGAGTTGGAGATTGCTGTGAGCTGTATGATGCCACAGCACTCTACCGAGGGTGATAAAGTGAGACTCTGACTCTACAATAAAAGTTAAAAAAAGAAGAAAAAAAAAAAAAAGAAAGCACCAGAAGCCTTAGACGTGTCTACACATGGTTCAACACTTAAAAGATCAAAACTCACAACAGAAATCCACGGATCACTGCAAGCCTGCACTAACACGTATTAATCTAGTAGTAAAATTGAAAAATCCAGTAGCCTAAAACTATGAGATTAATTTCCATTCCCAAATGCCTGATTGTTCCCATAAACCTGTAATCATATTATCAGTCAAATTAATTTATTACCATACTTGAGTATTCTAGTTAGAATACCATACCATTCCTGCTACCCAATAAAATTAGTACATGATGGCTCCAAGTTAAAGATTGATATCATATTCATTATACTCTTATTTTAATTATACTTTTATTTTTGTGCTAATTCATCACACACTTTTCCCTGTGAATATCACCATATGAAATAGGAATATGGACGTATTTAAAAATTACGAGACCACAAAGAGGCTTTCTGCCCTCTGTGGTAGCAAAAAGTAATCAGAGAGACTTTTTGAGCAAAGACTCTGCCTGTCTGTAGCTTGCTGAAAAGGAAGAGACATTTTGAGAAATATTACATAGCTACACTTCTCCCCATTAGAAGTTTCATCTCTAATGTGTATTGGAAGTCTCTTAATAACAGTTCCAAGTTGCTATAAGCAAGAAACCTTTTAGAGAAATGTCCATTCGCTTGGTTATGCACCACCTAGCATATCACCTTGTGCCGTGAATGAATTAATTTATTCAGAAAAGAGAAATGAGACGTTTATACTTACAATCACTGTATGTCATTTATATTGTCTGCATTTTCAATATTTACTCAGCATCTAAAATAATGCCTGGCATTGTGGTTTTTTAAAATGTATCTGTTGGAAGAGATTTCTCTCAGTAAAACAAATCATAGATTATAAAGTTGTAAGTATTTGATTACCTAGATCAGTACTATAACGTGATGGCTAAGGGGGACAGGGAGAGTTAGACTGAGTAGGTAGCTCAGCTCTGCCAATTATCACCTGTGAGAAATGAGGCAACTCTCTCACTAGGTTTCATTTTCTTCGTTTGGGAAGTGGAGATAAAAACGTAAGAGTGGTGTGAGGCTCGAGTGAAATAATGCATGCAAAGCAATTTATAACTGAGTCTGCAATATAATGAGTACACAGGAATGTTAGCTCCAGTTTTCTATCTATCTCTATATTTCCCCATGTCAGAGAAAGCTTAGATCCCGTCTTGTGGGTCAATTTAAGAAATCATGTGTCAGCTGAGACACATAAGCTGAAGGTATTCCTACCCAAACACAAACTTCTTTAAAGCTCAATGGGGAAATTACAGATACACAGAGTGGCATTTCAAAAAGTAAATCTAATTGCCCATTTCGAACAGACAGTATCTGAAACAATTTATACAGTTCTCAAGCAAACATCCTGCTCCTTTTAACTCCATAGCATTTTGGATAAAGCGACAGGATTCCTGGAGCAAATAACAGACCCATTGTGCAAGTGAGTGCTATTCCTAAGGCTTTGAAAAGGGGGACACGATTCCACCTTCTTGTAGGAAAAGCTACGAAAGAAGACAATTGATAAAAACCTAAGTCTTCCTGACTCATTGTTACCCTACCGAGCTGTGAACTGCTAGAATCTAGATACAGACAGAGGTATCCATTTTTCTCCATACACAGAAAGGCATGAAGCAGCACTGTCCAATAGAAATATTACGTGAGCCACAAATAGGAGCTACACATGTAATTTTAAATCTTTCAGTAGCCACATTAAAAAAAAAAAAAGAAACATGTGAAAATAATTTAATAATATATTTTACTTCTGCCAACATATCCAAATATCATTTCCACTTATAATCAACATAAAACAAACTTAGTAAGGTGTTTTACACTCTGTCTTGCAACCTAAGTGTTTGAAATCCAATGTGTACTTTATACTTAAAGCACACCTCGGTTCAGGCCAGCCACATTCCAAGGGCTCAGCAGTGACATGTGGATAGTGACTACCATATTGGAAAGAAGTACAAAGATAGAGGGATAGTGAGAGCATTTCGTTACATATTGCTAAATCACACACTTCTTCATAAAACACAAAAATCTCAACATACATTTTGGAATTCATAAAACCTAGAAGTTAATAACACATTCAATTTTCCTAATATCTAAAAATACACAACATGTTTTAGCTGTAGAAAATAGGTAAAATTATTACTTGGTCAAAAGTATATTCTTTGATTGCTATGTGCTAAGGGACAGTCTCTAATAGCTCTCACCAGCCAGTTAAAAAATGTAACAGCTTCTAGTCTGTAATATTTACCAACGTTCTTCCACTGAGCACTTTGGGATCCCTCCCTCGCCTTTAGGCAAATGAAATGGGTCGAACAATTAGGGTTAGCCCCTAATGTATTAACTAGAGCATGATTTTCCTTTACTGAACTCGTGATAAAACAGTACTTCTCTGATTCAATACTATACATGTAGAACAACTGGGCAAGCATTAAATTCAGAAGTGCTTCTGGACCATTAACTTCCATGCTAATTTGACATGTACTATAGTATTCAGGCAACAAACTCAGGAATATAACCTATTCCCTAAACCAAACAGTCTTTTATCTCATAACCATCTGGGGTTCTCGTCCTAAGGGCCACTTGCTTAGTGCTGTTTTGTATCTTGTAATATCTTTAAACAAAGCATTAAGATCTATTTTATTTGCCAGACCCATTTTGCTAGGATAAGAAGACTGACATGTAAGAGACTGGGGGTGGGGGGGGGTAACAAAATTTTGGCTGAGGCCCTTGTTTTTATTATTCAACTGAAGAAAATCATTGGTCATATATGTATTGAAAGCCCTATGGTTTTCCTAAGGTAGCAATAAAAGTGATACCATTCCTAACGTGGACAGTGGTCTCTTTCATATATTGCCTATAGTCTCAAACTTAAGTGCCAAGCAGATGGTTGGAATCTGTTTTGTGTAATATGTGCGCTTCCCCCTCCCCAACTATGTTCTTTGTATTCATATTCAGCCTAGGTTTTAGCCATCAAAACACTGGCACTATGTCGATCATTAGCAGCATTTTAGACAACTGGCAACTAAGGTATTCACTGTTCTCCACAAAATGTTCAGCTAATATTTCCCAGATGTATAATTAAGGCAAAAGATCATCTTCTTAAATTGGTATCAGCACTTGGGATGGCTTCTGGCTTTCAACAGATTATATCAGTGAAAATAGTTTTATAACAAAAATCAGGGTTCTGTTTCTTGGGTGATTTTGTTGCCTTGTTAGACAGCTGCCCATACCAATAAATCTATGTATTTCCTCAAGCTTCACTTACAGTCTAAAGGACATAGAGCTAAAGCAAAATCTCTTCTGTTGCTTTCACTATAGAAATCTATAGTGTACTGGATTTGTATGCACAATAGCTTAAGTTATTTAATATATTCTAGTTGTCAAAAAAATTGCACAAATAATACTTCCAAAAGCAAGGACTTTCTTACATTAACAGAAAATCACTGGTTTTCGTTGTTCAATAATTTGTTCTATGAAGTGATTCATTCACATGATTATGTACAAATAAATGAACTTTCATATGCACAGTTTAAAGCATAGGAATATGTTAAATCAGCAAATTCATTATTCAAATACTTGATATACTGCTACTTGCAAAAACAACCATTACTGTAGCAGACATTCTCCATATAAAATGACAAGAGCTATGTTTTTAGGACATGTAATTAGGAGTGAGTAGTGAGAAAATATGGCTGTATTACTGCTATGGAAGTATGAGTTACCTGGGATCGATAACCAAAAGTGTCCTTAAAACAATCATGCTTATATCAACTATCAAATTAAAAAATAGGTGAACCAGTTTCTCACAGGCATTATTTTATACACTACCTTTCAAATATCTGACCACTATGTTATCAAAAAAATAAAATGCTGATCATTTAACATTTGCCAAAAAGTGAAATGTAGTTTTAAAAATCTGAATTCAGTGGCTTGCCTTCGGGGGTATCCAAATATTTTTATAAATTTTCATAAGTTTCAGCTGGCTCATTAGCATTGGGGGATAAATAATTTTTTACTTATTTTTAAGTCCATTTCATAGATGCATGGCTGAAACCCAAAGAATTCAAGGGACTTACACATCACACAGTTTTAATTCTTGATTTAGAAACCGTTGGAACATATGCCAACTCTGTACTGTATATAACTGAATGCTGCATTATAAAATATATTAGCAGTAAGTTGCCCAACTGGATGATTTCCAAATTTTCTTTCTGATTTAACAGTAAGGATATTTGCACATTTCTCTTTGGTCCTAATTCTAAATGTAGTTCTGGTTCAGTAAGGTTGTTTTCTTTCTTTTCCTTTCTTTTTTTTTTTTTTTCTTAGAACCTTTATATATAAAACATATATATATATACACACACACTTTTATATAGACTTATATATTACACATATATAAATATATGTATGTAAGTAAGAAAGTAATACTCATTCTTTCTTCCTAAATTAAAAGGGTTAGGAATAGAATAAAATATTTACATCGTAATTATAATCGTAACATAGTAAATTCAGTGTTATCAGAAATATCTGAACCTGTATTTTAAACTGGAACTAATTTCATGATACCCCAGACATATCTTCAAAGTAAAGATAAGACAGCAGGTTTTTAGATGTGGCGTAAAGACTGTGTTGCTGATGGCAGAACTACACTTTTTTTTTTTTCCAACAGTGCATTTAAAAAAAAAAAAAGCATTCTCCCAAATGTAAGATAATAACAATATAGGAAGCCTGTCCTCTCCATAATAAAGCTTTTTAAAATGTATCTTTCACTGGTTGTGGCTCTATGCCCTTGCCTCAAAGAGTTTAACATTTCTCTTCATGAAATTGTCCACCAGCAACTACAGTGTAGCACATACCAACTTGGCTGGCTTCATGCTACTACTAATGGTTATTGAATTTGAGAAACACTCCAAATCTTTCTTCGGACTACCTGTTTGTAATCACAGCTGATCTTGCTGTTCTCCAGCTCAAGGTTTTATTTATTCATGCACAGACTGACTGTCCACAGCCTCCGTGTTGTCCTAATGCTCTGGTGTCTAATCTTCCTTTCTGTCTTCTATCCTCCCTTCTAAACAGGCTTTCCGCTCTTTGACCTACAGTGCTACTCTCAGGCTTTTCCTTTTTCCCCACAGTGCCTTCCTTGCTCAGTAATCCATACATAATTTATCTTTTATAATATTTGTAATTGTGAAGGATGGTGATCTGATGCCTGAGAGCTTTAAGCACACAGAATGTGAATCCTATCTTCTGAAACACTTCCAACAGCTCAGAGCAAACTTGGGGGCATCTAATCCTAAAGAAGAATTATACAGAGTACTTAGATTGAAAACTCCTGAGACACCCTATGGTTGCTTGGCCCTGTACAATGACACCTGATTGACAGGTAAACTGAAGGGACCTTCCATGGAAAGAAAGGCTGGTTATACGAGACAGTCTCCTAATAGCTACATAAATGCAAAAATTCCCACCACTGGGATTGAGAGCTGGGGATCCTGCAAATGTAGTTCCAAGTGAGAAAATTTTAAAGTTGAGTGATTTTAGAAATTATCTGCCTATTTTGCCTAAATAAAAATTTTACAGATGTATATACCAGGATCCAAAGAGATCTCAGTTTGCAAGAAAAGCAAGAGATTGAGACCTCTAATAAAGCTTTCTATGTTACACTTCTAAAAAAATTAGTGAAGATACTGACAAGTATAAACCTTACCCAGAGGGAGGAAATTATTTTATTCTTCAGGAGAATTATCAAAATTCACAAATTAAAAAAAAAATGCTTGTTCATTTGACACATGTGCCTTTAGCTTCTAATACCCAACTTTCTCATTATCTCAGCCTAAAATCCCAAATGTTACTCAAGCATACTTTGATTCAGCCAGCATCTTCTCTTCAAATTACCCACTTACTATGTTCTACAATACCACCTTGAGGTTTTTAAAGCTGGAAAATGATTTGTCACTGCAGCACATGCCATAGAGCAAGGAGAAAATTAAAATGAACCACGTATGTCTTTCCGTGAAATATTTCTTCCTTTCAAGATTTTCTCCCTCAAACTTCAGCTTCATCAAAATTTGGTAAGAGTTGTTCGAAAGATGGATTTACCCATAGTGAAAAAGTTTCTCCTAAACCCCTAACTTTTGTCTGTGTATGTATGTCTAGCTATTCCATGCCCTAATCTAATCCTTCACAGAACTGTTCATGACTCCTAATTATCTTTTAATGTAGTTGTGAAAGTCTGAATAATATTTTCTTCCTTCACATTGATTGTTTAAATTGCTATCAAAAGCTTCTGGATACACCTTGTATTTTTTCTAGAATACTACTTTTAAATCATTAAATATTTCCTAAACTGTTTCCAGGTCAAATTAGATCCATTTCACTTTCCAGTAATGAGAAAATTTTTAGAGATAATTACACTACCAATATTGTGTCCCATGATCCTTAGGTTTCTAAAAACAATACCTTTTCCTCTGTTTCCAAATTCCAGCTATAGTTGGGATGAGAGAGAGGCAGAAGTTCCACTCTCAGAAACAGCCTTCATTATCTTTTTTTTTTTTTTTCATTTCTAGGTGTGCTGGTTATTAGTAGTTTAAATTCTAAATAAGTTTCCTTCACATCCTGATGATACTGTACAGGAGATGACAAAGGATCTGACTCTGAGACTGCATTTTCAGTTATCATTCCAGATTCAAAGTTGAATTAGCAAATGAATCCGTTGAACTTGTAAGTGAATCAGAAATTGAATAGTTTGAGCACCAGTTCATCCCTTTCTATACTAAATAATGGGAACGCTATACGTGATTCTAACAAATCTATCACACAGATCGGTTGCAGCGCAGACGAGAAAGAAGAAAGAAAATATTAACCTTCATTTTATGTGCCATCTTCCTGCAACCCCTTCTCAAACATATTATGAAACTCAATAGCAAATAAAAAAAGAGAAAAAACAAAGGGATATCAGGAGAGGAGTAAAAAAAAAAAAAAGTCTTTGGACTTTGTAAACTATTACCCAACAAACTCTTGCTCAGGGTAAATAACCAACAGGAAGAATTGTAGGCAAACAAATAATACCTTAACTTTACAATGAGAATAAAAATGTTTTAGAACTTTGTCAAGCGACAAGCATTAACTCTGAATGAAAAACTAACAGCACAAATGAATTGTTACTTTTTTCATTTTCTCTTCTCTTATCTGAAGGCACTATTTCTCCTGTTCCATGTTGTATTTCTTTTTCGTGAGGATGCTCTTTTACTGGATAAATATTGCATGTAAAATTGATCACAACAGTAGGTCAAATATCTTCATAAAAATTCTACCACTAGACCTCAAATAATCGACCCCTTTTATAGCTCCATCTTAATTAACAGAAAAAGAGAAAATAAAGCCAAAAGACGTAGTAAATATGGACTACGTTTTGAAATAAATTTTGATTAAAAACATACCAAGAAGACATTATTTGGGTCTGTCTCTTCCTTTCCTACTTAACGTTAAAAAACTAAAAACAGGCACCACAGATTAACTCTTTCCCTTCTTTTCCCAATTGTGTCCCTGGAGCCCTGAGTAACAGGATACATCCTTTATAAAATTGCTGCAGTGTCCCAAGTGATCTCACTCCCTTAAACTACCAGTATCAAAATCTTGCCAGATTTTTAGGCTTTTTTTTTTTTTTTTTTTTTTTTTTTGGTTCCATGCAGTGGATTTCATTTCTTCAGGTTACACTTATTCTCAATGCCTCTGATGCCTGGGTTTCAACGTAACAGAAATGACTGGGGTAGGTAGGGGAGGCAGGCGTGCTCAGCATGTAATAAAATCCAAGCATCTCCCCCGACGAGAAATATTAAAGTAGAGCTACACATTTATTTTTAAGAAAGATCCTATCTTCTGTTTTTTAACATTTTCTTTTCTAAAGCACACTTTCTTTCAAAGATGTGAAGAGCAGAAATAGAAACGCTGTTACATATGAAAGTTTCAACGGATCTGCTGCCAGAAGCTTTTCTTTATAGAGTTCCTCTTACCTACACTATGTGTTGGCACTGGCAAGTAGCCCTAATTCGTTAGTAGCCAAATTATTTTTGTCCCTGAAGTACGAGAAATCTCCATAGCACATGAATGAGACATGGTTTACTAGTTTACACACATTTTTATAACTCCCAGAAACCAAAACTCATTCACAAATACGTTCATTTCAGCAAAGGGAAGGGCCACAGAATTACAGAGATAGCCACTTTGAATCCCTCCTTCCCATTGTCCAGGGGAAAACGAAGAGGGGAGAAAAAAAAAAA
>NW_003852452.1:3791824-3796899 GCF_000181295.1 Otolemur garnettii
CCAGGGGAAAACGAAGAGGGGAGAAAAAAAAAAAAAAAAAAAAAAGAAAACTCTGACTCTTAAGACAAAACAGAAGTAAAGGTATTTACACCAATTTAGCCAAGTGACTAAAATGTTACCTAAAGAAAAGAGAGAGAGATTTGCAATACAATGAACTGAGTTCAGGTTTGAAATGATTTAAGTTTTGACACTGATTTCAAACGTCTATGAACATCTACAAGCTTTTGTTTTTCATTTTCCTTCTGTCAGGTTTTATGGGCAAAAAGTCCCTCAACTACCTGGTAATAGATTAATTACTTTCCAGCTGGGTGACAAAAAGGCATAATGACCGGAAAATGATACAAAAGAAACAGAAAACGCATGGCAACAAGTTTATCAACAAACCTGGGTAATTCTCATGAAGTACAGATTAAGGTTCAGTGGTTCCAAACTGGCAGCATTCAAATTGGGTTCATATTTGGGTTTTTTGTTTTGTTTGTTTTTTTAAACCACCTGTCCTAAAACGACATTGTTTATGCTAATTATCTTTGTTTATGCCACAATTCTGTTTGTTTACTACATTCTTTTAAAATACCATATCCCTATAAACAGTTCTCACCAGAATTCTTCTAAATCTTGTTTCGGTCTGGTCCTCCTCGGCAGCCCACTGAGCAGAATGCAGCTCTACAATGAAGGCGCAAGAGCTGGGAACAACTGAGTCTGACTCCTCAGGCTGGCAAAGGCTGGGAGCACTGCTGAGGTTTGACTCCCAGGCTCCCAGGGAAAAGGATCCTGAATGTGGAGAAATGCAACACCTCCCTATTGGACAAGCAGAACCACACGCCACAGGCTCTCCAGAGGAGATGTATGAACTCTCCACTAGTAAGTAAAGAAAAGAATAGAAAATACTAAAGAAAAGAGAAAACAACCTCCAAACTGCAGGACACATCAGAGGGCTCAGAAAGAATAAAAAGGTCTTCTCAACCCTCATCAGCTGCTGAATACATCCCAAGAATATGAGGTATTCTCCTAAATTAAATCCAAATTTAAAATTCCCCTACCCTAGCCACATCATCTGATCAAGGTCCTCTACACAGCCTTCGAACATTGCATATAAATAATACCGTCGATCAATGACAAGAAAGGAAGGAGAGAATGAATGAAGGGAGGAAGAATTTGCTCTGTGTGAGTCTTTTTCTTGTTCAATGCAATTTTTCCATCAGGACAGAAGACATTTCGTGCTTTGGTTAAAGCCTGAAGCGATGATCAGAACGATGATCTCTGATCATCTTTTTATCTGATTGCTATCATCTAGATCAAAGACTGGGCATATTGGAAGTGTATGTTAGTTAGGACCAGAGGAAAACTTAGACTGGTTTATTTCCCCTGCTGTGGGTTATCCTCATTGAAATTATAAATGAATGACAAATTGTAAAAGAAAACAAAATCCACCAGTTATACCTATTGAACTAATCTATTAAAAGAAAGGTATTCAGACTACATAATACACATCTGCATTATACAGTACACTCATTAGGAGGCTAAAGAACTGATAGTGGAAAGAACAGACAATAAAAATCAGACTTTCCCCACGAATGTAATTTTGCTTTCTAAATTCATTATGAATAAGCCATATGAAATAGCTTCCAACTCCATGGAGGAGTAATACGCTTAAGAATCAGAACAGGTCTTAGTATTTGCCTCTCGTGTGTAAGCCATGGACAGATTTCAGTGAAAAGCTCCCTAACACCAGGTAAATGCTTTAACATGTGCTTATTACATTTGAAAAACATAGATAAGGACACACCAACATGTAATGTAATCATAATATTTGCACATTTCTGTATCTATCAAGCCTGCTAAACCCTGAACAGTGCACGATGCCACCTGACATTTAACCCTTTATTGTTCTTGGTAATCAGTCAGGTCTCCTGCCAAGTCTAGAGGACAGTACCCCAGGGTGAGGGTGACAGAAATGTGGTTTAGAAGCTGTCTCATGCAAACTGCATTCCAAACCAATGTCTTAGCTCAGTCAGCTTGCAAATGATTGAGATCCTACTTAAAATCTATAAATCAGTTACAGGTACCTTTTCCTCTATCAAGTAATAGCAAATGAAAAATTAATGAAAAGATCAGGGGCTGATAACTGGAACACCCTGAAACACAGTATCAAACTTACAGGCTTATAGTTGCCATTACGGGCCACAATGTGAATAGATAACTTTCCTTTGATTCACACCTAGAGGTTGCTTGCTAACCTGAATGCACTTATCAGTCCTGAGCACAATGGTTTCAAAAGAAAAAAAAGTTTCTAATTAAGCTGAATAAATCTGTCTGCATCATAAGTACTTTACTGCTATGGTCAAACTTTAGGTAACCAAAATACCACTCCTGTCAGAGATATTCCTGCAAACCTCTAGCACAAGTTTTTTTGTTTTTTTTTTTTTTTTTCATGGGAATTTTACAAATTAGTTTTTCATAGTACCTGGGGTGTAATTTCTTTCTTCAGAAAAAACCCTTACAGGTTTTCTTTAGAAAAACACTTAAAATTATTTCTTTAGTGAGTAATTGAGTGAGTAAAGTATTTCTTCAGTGAGAAATAAATTTGATGAGAATATAAGGTAAAAGAGTAAATTTTTATTGTAGAAGGTTTTTCTCTTACAGTGCTCTCTCTTCAACATCTAGAAAAAATGCTGTCTGCTGTCTGCACCAATTTTGATGAAGCAAGATGATTCTATAAACTTAACATGATTCATCCTACTCCCCTCTACCCCAACTTTCTTTTTTCCTTTCTAGATAATCTCACACTGTCTTCCTAAACAATATTTTGCACTGGCTATGTACACGTCTAACATAATGCAATTAGGAAACGTTACAAGTAGCTTAGTCATACAACTATTACCATCAAATAGGACCACAATAAATTAAAGGAAAAGAAATAAAAATACACCACTGATAAACTATCAAAAAGGGCTGTTTTGATTCACTAAAAACAAACTACTATTGAAATTTCAGGCAGTATTTTAAACAGTTTCATTCTAGGCATGCAAAAAAATTAGGTGACATTCTCTCTCAAAGGAAAACCTTAAGTCACAATTATTCATTATTGACTTTCAGTAAAATACATAAATGCATTGACTTCTTAAAAAAAATTAGGACAGCTCAGGCATTCATTCATTCAAATGATGCTATTACCAACATTTAGACCATGCTGCCACTGTGTATCCTCAAAACAATAATAAAGAAAAGACTTTCCTGACAAATGATTCTTTAGAACATACTTTGTCCATTTGCCTCCCACCTGAGAAGGACGTTTTTCAGTAATCAGTTGTAACAGGGAAGCTTGAAAATAAAAATGAAATATGGCAAAGTCTTTACTTTTTAGCATCCCTCCTCTATTCGCTCTCTCTCTTCCACATTTTCTAACAGACAATGAAGTTGTTACAACTTCTGAACTATTGAACAACTGCTTATGAGTCTGCAAGTATCGACCAGGTCCCCCTTCTAGGGCTGATTACACAGGCACACACAAATCTATCTTCAAAGTTTCATACCAATATTTAAGCGGTGGATATTCCTTTAAGGTCAAATCGTCTACAGGTTGGAAAGAGTCATAAAAGATGGACAAGCCTCTGCTCATGAATTTAGAAAAAAAAAATATGACATACAACTTTTGTAATCTGTGACCTCCAAGCAACTTATGTCCTGGCGACCAACGTTCTCTCTATCTGATAAGAAATTTTGAAGTCTCCTTTTCTTATGAGTAAGTCTGAGTGAAAAGAAAAACTCATCGGGGGCAGGTGAGCAAAGAGAATAAAAACTAGCAGTCGATAGAAATGATCTACTTATTCAAGGAAAGTTGCAAATAGTTGAAAAAAGCTGAAGCTAGAGGAGAGGACAGTTACATCACCTATATCTCCCCTGAAGAATACATTCAATGTTGTGTCACATACTCTATCATGCATGGTGACTGTGGGTACACTCACGCGTGCAAATTCAATGTAAACAAATAAGAATGATTTACTGAGATTTTTGTATGATTACCAATCACGAGCACAGGGGAAATTACTAAGGAATTTTATTTTAGCCACTAAAATTTCTAAATCTAATGGCCACCCTAATGACCCTATTGATTATCACTTGCTTATTTAATTAGCCAGTTAGAAAAGCATGCCTCTGGGTGACTAAAGATGAGATTCCCACTAGGAGGAAAAAAAAAAAAAATGTCCAGAGATTTGAGCATCAGAAGAGGAGAGGGAAAAGTTCAGTTTAAAAAGAGATAATTGAAAAAATACAAATAAAGTTCACAGCAGGAAGCCTGCCTATATAGAGAAATAGGCTACAGCCTGTTAATATGTAACTACCTTTTTATAAGTACAATCTGTTAACGGGCTTACAAGTCAGCCTCGGAGTTTTATTTTCAAAAAGGATGATTAGAATTAAAGAATATTATCATTTCAGGGCTATTCTGTGCCATCGAGAAAACTTAACTGTGTTACGTGAACGAACAACTACATTAGGCAACCGGGTGTTCCACTCTGAATAACTTTAATGTCTAATATGAAATAAGGCTATATTTGGAAATAAAAGCTAACTAACGGAAAGAGTTAAAAGACAGAACTTGGAAAAATTTAATTCAAAAGTGTTAAGAAAGCTCAACCAGTCACCGTAATGATCTCGTGAAGATGCACCTTAATTAAGGAAAAAAAAAAAAAAGAGGAAATGAAAGAAAAAAAAAAAGACAGTATTAAAGACTCTGGGCTGGCTTTTACACTTTCTCCTCTGATCTGATATTGGCTTTTCTCATATGTGACCACTTTCGGGCATTATTTTATTCTCAATACCCTTTCTCTTCCATTGCTTCACTTCTAGAATGTTTTAATCTTTGTCCTTTCTTTTTTCGTCTTTTCATATCAAATTCAGTCGTTTGAGCGATGAACAGCTTGACTTAGCATATTTTTAACCAGCTGGTCTAGCACCTAGCTTGCATTGCATAGTCAGATACAACAAATGTTTATACAGAAGGTAGCTTTCATGAAAATGAAAAAAAGCCTGGGTATCATGCATCCTGGCTTTTTTTAGCTTTTTTTTTTTTT
>NW_003852452.1:3797282-3874640 GCF_000181295.1 Otolemur garnettii
AAAAAAAAAAACTTCCCTCTTATATCAACAAAAGGTCATGTGCTTGACTGAGTAGCTTCCAAAGTTTTACCGAAGGATCAAATAGAAACTTATAGCCTCTTTAAACCACCCCTAAAACCTTCTGTCACCCTAGAAATTACGTGAGACAGAGATGCTGAAAAACAAAACAAAACAAAACAAAACAAAAACGGTCCCACTCTGCACAGAAAGCATTTTTAAAAGGTGGCGAAGGGGAGAAAACGCTCAATGAAGGAAGAAAGTCGTAGAGTAACAGCGAGTGGGGGAGAGAGGGAGATGCTTAATGTTCATTTAATTTCCTGTTAGAGGACGCAACCTAAAAACAGGAGCAGAAATCGCAGAGACTTTGCAAATCAGTTCAATCCGAGTCCGAGTCCGGGCAATCACCACCAAAATCAGTTCCCAAGCCTGCAGCTCAAGGCTTCTCCGCTCTCCCCAACGCGTTTGGGGGAAGCATCTTCCAATGATTCAGAGACTACTGTAAAATGGGAGAGTTGGACTTCAATATAGGAGGGGGAAAAAACTGTACTCACCTTTCAAACTCCTGAGGTAAATCAGGGTCAGTAAGCATGCTGGAAAGCACAATTCCCCTTTGTCACTGCGGCCACCTATGATCGTCTCCAACTGAACCTGTCAAGTGAGTCCGAACCTTCTAAACCAATTGATTTTCTCTCTCTCTCTCCTCTCTCTCACTCTCTCTCTCACTCTCTCTCTCTCTCTCCCTCTCTCTCTCCCTCTCTCTGTCTCTTTCTCCCCCCCTTCCCCTCCTCTCCTCTCCGAGGACTCCTTGACCAGTCTCTTAAAGGGGTAGCGCACTCCAGCAGCGGGGCTGGCCGCTCCCCCTCCGCCCGCCCGCCCGCCCGCCCGCCGCCGCCGCCGCACGCTCCGCTGCAAGGCACTAGCCAACCTCAGGGTGCCTGTCCTTTCCTTTTAATTCTCTCTTCTAGACATCCCCGAATGTGAGAAGTCAACTCATTTAACACGTCTGCCGTACTCTCTCTTCTAAATAATAAAAGTCACACGCACACACACACACACGCACACGCACGCACGCACAACCCGTATGATTTTGTAAAATGCATTTGCTACGGATTAAAAAATGAAGTCTGCCTCGTCCCCGCAGCCCGATTAAACTGCACTTATGAACTAATGAAGCAGAAACAGTAAATGTGAGGAAGAGCATTTTTACACAAAGAATTGTTATTCTTTCTCACCCCTGCCTAGGCTCTGTCCGTGCGCACACGGAAACACACACACTCACACACACACACTCTCACACACTCATACAACAATCAGGCATTGTTCTCCGGGAAGAAAAGCAACTTTGACAGATTGAAATATAGCAGAGGCCCCTTCAAGGAAACCTGTAAACAACTTGTCACTCACTCTGTCGGTCTCACTGTTAGCTCGTGCTTTCCACAAAGTGGTGCGAACGTCCTGGCAACCCAACCAAAGTTTCCTCAGCTCCAAACTCCATAAAACACGATGTGCGATGTGGAGGGGAATAGGTGTCCACATGCCAAGAGAATACACACACACACGCACGCACACACGCACACGCACACGCGCGAACAAAAACCCCAGACCAAACCAGAAAATAAAAACACAAAGATGGTCCTGCCACACTGTCCTGTGCGGGATCGCCCGGGAGGTCAGGGGTGGGCAGCGCTCCCCTGGCCGTGGGTCTCTTTAATTTCCTCTGCCCAGGCAGCCACAGATAACAAGGTGGACTAACTGTGGCTTTACAGATCCTGAGCTGGCTGGCAAGGCACAGCCTCCATCGCAGTTCCAATTATCTAGATAAAAATCTGGCAGGCGAGGAAGGTAATCAGGTAATGTACCTTTGACATGAAATGACAGAGGCACATACACACAGAGAGAGAGACACTTACACAGACGTGCATGCAGAGATGGTGGCTGCCCCGTGCACCGCAGCATCTGGTCAGGGAGTAAGCACACACTCACCAACAAGAGATAGTGTGCATCCTTCACACACGCACACACACACACACACACACTCAGTCACTCACACACGCTCTCCACTCCTACTGGGAGGGTTCATTCTGCACAAAAGGCTACATTACAGAGCCCGCCCCAATAAGGGAAAGAGAGGAAAAAAAAGCCTTCCATTGTTGAGAGGGCAGGTCAGTTGATTAGATTTTCTGTGGAGAATTCCACGAGGAAATTCCCTTCAAAGCCGAAGTGATTAACTGGGGGCTATTCTGGAAATGGAGCAGACAATAGCTCAATAGTCTGTACAGCCAATGTCCAGGCTGGCACTGAACTCACTTAAAAAAAAAAAAAATAAAAGCCAGACTCCCTGTTCTTTTCCACACATTCCTCCCCCCCCAACCCCCTCCACTCCTTCCAACTTCCCCTCCCAATTCCTTTTATTTTGCAGCTGGACAACATTAAGGGCCTTTAAAACCACAAGGGTTGACCCCACAGCAGTTTGATTAGGTCCCACTTTTTTTCTCCTGGCGACAGGCAGACAGTAAGTTTACTTTTTAGACATAGACAATGACACACGTATACCAGACAGAAAAATCAAGTCTTAACCTCCTCACGTTAGCAAATTTATTCTTCATGCCGGCGTGTGCATTTTTTTGACAAAGTTCATAGTAACTTAAGAATGAGATCCGTCATTCACGAGGTCGCCTAAAAATATACGTATAGACGACCAAATCAATGTGGAATAAGATTTAAGCGTGTCACTATGGAGTTACGACACTAACAAAAACACAGAACTATGACCCGCCCTGCAAAGGCTGTTAACAAGGGATGTGGCAAAAATGAGTTGACGCTGACATGATTTTCATTTGCAGCAGTTGGGGAAGGGGGGAAGGATATTACTCACTATTCTGTCTTGTCGTTAGCCTCAAATTATCCTTTAGTACAGCAACAACCTCATCCTCTGCAGAAAAATGAGAAAATGGTTTCATTTGTTTTAAACATCTATGTGTTCAGCCCTTGAGGGGACTATAATCTAAGGCACCCTAATTGATAATGTACACAAAAATAATATTTTTCTCCTATCATTCACGGTGGTTATAGGGAGGCGGGCATGGTAGTTCTGCAGCTACACGGATGTTAAAATATATATTTAAAATTTTTTTTTTCCTAATTAGAGAACCTTGTTTCATGTTGTGTCAATAGAGAAAAATGAGGATGGAGGATGGGTAAGTTACAGGAGCCAGGGGAGCTGGAGTCAGGAAGAGGAGGAGGCAGGGAGCAGAGGACGCAGGGAGAGCACAAGAAGGAGACATCGTGGCAGCATAAAGATAGAAACAAAGATAATGGCCATAAGGCAGGATGCTGAGATCCGTATGGTCCCAGCTGCTGTCTTGCTACCGCTACTACCTCTGGTTGTTTCTCTGAAACTCTAATCCAGAAGGTCACCAGAGCAGGTAAGAAAGAGTGTTTGAAGCCAACTACAGGATAAAGGGAAAAATGTTCATCTCGGAATCTTCTTTGTCTTGGGTTTTGTTTTTATAGCACTTAATATGTGTCTCTATAAGTATACACATGCCACAGAAACACAAAGAACATATAGGAAATGCTAAACGCCTTGAAAGTTAGTCTCAGATCTCAACATATTCTCTAAACATTCCTGGAGCCATTCAAAACAAATTATTTCTTGCACAATCGCTCTGCTGAAAGAATTGAAGGAGACTCGTTAGGAGACAGAAAATTTGCCAAATAGATGATGATCATCCTAATAATGGTAATTGGAACTAATGAAACTCTAAGCTCTTAAGAAATGTTGGTCAGGGATTCGCTCATGGGGTATGGAAAGGGGTAGGTATGGATAGCCCTCATTTTCCCAGGGTTCCAACTTGGGCAAAATAGTTTCCAAAGCATGTGACTAGCTGGTAGCCCATTTGTTAGTCCAAGTCAGATCTTCTATGTCCCTATTTCTTGTGTGGCGCCCTAATACAGACTTGCCAGAATTCATCACTGAGTGAAATCTAAAGATGGCGCTCCTTTTTTAAGTGACCTAAAAGCTTTTCAGGTAATTGTTATCAAAAACCACATTTTATAAAGTCTCACTGTCACCAGGCTCCTACTGTATTTGATGGTTCCATAGAATATTTTAAAATGGACCTTGCTAGGCCATAAACGTTTTCTTTCTTTTAAATTCTATACTATAAATTATCATTTCTGCCAGATTTTAGGGCATCAGCAAAAAGGAAGACGGGTCTAAAAGATTTTAGTCAAATTTTGCCACTGGTTAGTTTATTAAGTTGACTAAAATAATCCAATCAATCTAAGGTTTAATAATAGATTATTACTTTGAAATAATCTTTTATTTTACATTAAACGTTAAAGTGTTTAAATATTAAATGTGCTCATGACTGATACATAGTATCCGTTAAATAAATCTATATTCTTTATTAATTATCTGAAAAACTTAACATATTCGATTGATTATATATCTATTATTCTTTATATGAAAACTAATACTCCAATGTAGTGTTTGCTATGCTCCAGTAAGGAGAATTCCAGAATGTTTGATACTATGTATATATACGGATCGAGACACCCATTATTATTCACCTAACAACTATTAAATACTTGCCAATATGTTAAGTGCTATGGCTTTCACAGAGGAATTCAAGAAAAATTCATAACAAATGTAATTACAAACATACACACACACACACACACACACACACACACGACAAAATTTCAAATTAATTGTCCCAGCCTTCCAAGGTAAATATGGTAAGAAAAGCTAAAGACAAAATGAATAAGCAAATGAACAAAACCCAGAGATGAGACCTTAACTAAACAATACTCAACATGGTGAGTAATGCAAATATTATCTATAAACACAGATAGACAAACACAAATCTATCTTCAGAGATGACCAAAGCCCAGAGTACAATGCAAACCCCAGGAAAGTGTTTACACGGAATGAGTCTCTTTGACATTGCTGTTGCAGTGTATAGAAAATGGGATGAACATGAAAAAGTGTGCTTTGGAGCTCGTGGGGTTTCCATTGCAAATATAAAAAGGAGGCTCACACAGGCTAAGGAAATGTACGATACGCTCGAGAACACTACTGGAAAATTCTCAAAGAGAATATCAAGGAGTTTTAAGATCATAAACAAGTTATTCCCCCATTTAACCCCTTTCCAGATATTTTTTTCAAGCAAACATTTCTACCATTGCTTTCCTCATTTGAAAAGGACATATCTTTCCTGCCTCTATTTTACCATAGAATTATTAAACATTCTATTTTAATAACTTATATTGAAATATTTAGTCTTAGGAACAGATTACACTTTAATATTTGATATGTGCTCTGACTAACAAGCTACAGTTTCCACCCTTCATGGAATTGAGAAGACAGGTTTTAAGAAATGAAACTTTTACCATTACCACTACAATGAATTTAAAGCTTGTTAGCATCAGACGGTACTAACATCATATTACCTTAACATGACATAAGAGGCATTAAGAAAATGAGGTTTTCCTGGACTCCTTTGCTTTATCACAAGAAAGTTAAAAACAAAAATAAAAAACTCTTTCAAAAACAGAAAAATAATAGGAACTTCCAACCAATGTTCAGCAGACACCTAGCAAGCTCACTACCACAAGTAGCTTAAGACTTTGATTTGGAGTAGACTAGAGTCTTGTAACATTGGATCTCTTCAGAAAAACACATTAGAAATTTAATAGCCTACACTCTATTTTTACAAACCTAAAATTCAATTTCCCATAATACATGCATGCCAGGGAATTATCATACAATAGCCTACAAGTTCAAGGTTTTTCTACTTCATATGCTTGCTATTGTCAGTTCCTGAGTTAGAATTCACAGTGGAATTACATTCAGATTGCATCTCTGAAAAATTAGAGTTCTTCAGAAACACTTTCACCTTAGTTACTATAGTGTCATATTCCTTAAAAGACATGGTGTCACTTACAATAATGGTTCCCACTGTTAGATCTTATTATTTACCTATTTTTCAGAATAACTTGAGATAATTTTTTAAAATAGCTTTTATGTTTTGAGGACCAAGTACATGATACATATTTGTTAAATATATTATCTCATTTAAGTCAAAGAACTACATTAGCCATGAAGACTGATTATCTCAATAACAAATGAGAAGGCCTTGAAACTAACACAGAGATGGACGGCATCAAAGTTATGCCATCTTCCTTCAAAGTTCTTGAAAAGCACTGAATGTTATTTTATCTTCTAATATAAGATAATGGCAATTAAGGATTATGTACACAGTAAAGTGCTTAATGTGTAAGTATGTTTTAATGCTAACTGGATGCCCCAATTTTGGAAAAAGTTGAGTTGGCCAATGATTATCCTGTTCTTACAGATAATGTGATATAAAAGATAGTTCTTTAAGGAACAATTAAAACAGTTAAAGAATAGCCTTCTCTAATCATTTACACCCGTAAACAATCTCTAAAATTAGTACTGCTAGTCATGTAATCTGGCTCTCTTTTTAAGAGTAATATCTAAAGGTTCTCTTTCCTAATATGTTTATAATTTTTAGAATCCCAGGGAAATTACAGAGGCCAATATTTGGATCCCCACGCAACCACTTTGCAATGAAGTTTCTGTCTTACAGAAAGAAATCAATTATTTCAGGCAATAGCATCAATTAGAAAATAACATAAACTAAATCAGCGCTTTCTTAATTTTTTTTACTCACTCAATCGCACAATCATCTCTCCTTATGATAAGTGGTGGTATCGAATGGTTGTTAGTTTATGAGGATGCGAAGGTCGCAGTCCACTATTCGGGTAATAAAATTCAAAAGGCTTCTCTTGAGTGAAGAATCCATAGGTAGGCAGCCCCTGAGTTGGGAGTGAGATAGTTCCTGTAGGTTTGTTCTTAAGTTGAATTTGTATATAAGTTGGAACAGGTACCTTTACCTATCATAGCCCCCGTTTGTAAGTGCGAGTCGTCTGGAGGTATGTAACTTGGGGACTCACTGTAACAACCTCTGTTTGTAAGTGCCAGTAGATATTTGCGACTCAGGACCTTCCTGTCATCTCTGAGAAGAGAAGCCATTTGCCTAGGCCCATACCTTTAAAAAGGACTCTTGGCCACCAAACTTTGTCCATTGTAATTTTTCAACCTGGAAAAAAATTCAGGGAACCTACTATCCTAAAATTTTACACAGAGGCACATTGTACTGCTATAAAGTGCAAAATATTTTAGTACCCATCATTCAGAAGAATTTTCCCAGCATATAGGTACTACATATATATAGAGCGTCCAAGAAGTTCATGGGCGATTTAAAAAAAAAATGCACATGAACTTTACGGACGCCCTGTACTGCTTTATATTAACGCAGAGCGGAAATGAGACAAAAAACTGAGTATGAAAATACTTCCATGAATTCCTTCATTTTTGAGTTAACCACACTTGTCTATTTCTCCATATCCTCCTTTGGTTATGTACTAAGTGAATGACAAATCTTATTCACAGTGAATGAGAATGTTACCTATTAACGTTGCTCAGTCTACTTGCGTCTAGAATGTCACAGAGGAGGAAATTATACCAATAGCTAAGCCTCCGCTCTTTTCCTTACCAACAACGTAGTCTTGCCTAAGTCTCAGGAAACACGATTATTCTAAGGTCCCTTTCAACTCTAAACTTGTGTTCTATAATCTCTTCTTTGATAAAGCACTTTAAAACTCCCCAAATAAAATGTCTTGCCCTTCTTAGTTATAAAAACCATATTCATCCTTTTTTAAAAGTTTTCAGCATGGTCCCTATAATTAGTAGTTTATTTTGACCCTTAAAGTATGTCATAACCCTACACTCATAGAGCAAATATCACACAGTGAAGAAAATAAATTTTCTGAGTAATCAAAGCGGATTTGGGTAAGTTTCACTACGGTATAATAACCAGAAGAATTTAATTGGCCATAAAAATGATGATGGTTTCAAAAGAAGTAATGGTAGGAGTAAATTCATTAGTTTGTGATTCTGAAAGTTTTTTGTGCTTGAATTTTCAAGTCATAATTTTCATTTTCTGTTATAAGTACAATTCTATTTCTTAGTGTTACCTAATTCAGTGTGAGAAATAAAAGCCGTTTCCTACTACAGTGAACACCTTATGTAGGTAATTGATAGAACAATGACTGGTACGTGGGGGGAAATAAACACAAGGGATTTGTCTTGAACCAGAATTTCAAAATAGCAAATGAGAGGTTCAAAGGCAAACTAAAAATCTGTAATGTTAAAAATTCTGACAGGCAATAAGAAAACCGATATTTAAAAATATATTTATGTACAGTCTGAAGAACTGTTGCCAGATAGATAGCTTTTTTATGTTATTATTGATAAAAATGACTTACTGCCCCAATTTTGAAAATAATTTAGTCAGACTATGCACAGGATGAAAGTACAGGAAAATAGGTATCACCAATCGAACTCATTCAACTACTCACTAAGTATTTAGGACCTTTAATTTATACTTGTATTTTAAACCATCTATATATTAAAATTTCAATGTCTAAACTATATGCTTTCACAAATGAGGAAAAAGATAATATTTGAAATTGTCTTAAGGTTAAACAACTGCTTATTTATAAAATCATATATTGCTATAAAAATACATATGTTAACTAAATAAATACTTATGTTAACTAAATAAAAAGATTATGGATCTGTAAAGAAATGTTTACTTTTAAATCTTCAGTAAAGTCAAATCATAGTTTAAAAGACTATAAGGCCTTTGTAAGCTATACTAGCATCCTAAGAACATCTTAAGAAAATAAAAACAGGGCAGCGCCTGTGGCTCAAGGAGTAGGGTGCTGGCCCCATATGCTGGGGGTGGTGGGTTTAAGCCCAGGTCTGGCCAAAATCTGCAAAAAAAAAAAAAAAAAAGCAAAATAAAAACATATATCTAAGGTCATGTATGCTATTCATGGTACGGGCACCTAACTCCAGATTTATTTAGCCTAAATAGCTGAGCCAATGTTTTTAATATTAATGACAAAATCAACGTAATAAGCATGGTTCATATACTAAGAGTGTACCCTGAATTTTACTAGACATATTGAAAGAAAAAAGAAGGAATCAATATATCCCATGTTTCTACTGAGCATTTTTTTCTGGACAAAACACTTACATAGAACGTGGAGACATAATAACCGTTTTTTTCATACAATTATTTACTAGTTCAGGACATGAGACAGGCTATCTAGCCTGTTTCAAAAAATTATCAAATTCTTGCTAACAAGAAATCAATAATTTTCACATAGTTTAATTTAGTTAATTTTCTTAACCAATCTAAAGGAAACTGCAGAAGCAAAAATGAACTGGTATCTGACTTCCCAGCTATTAAGAGAAGAAAGATGATTTGAACGTGACTTTTGATTACAAACCTAGTGTCTATTCTACTCTACAAGAGAGCTGTTTTTAAAAATAACAATAATGAAAGTGTTATTTTGTGAAGCAAAATTTTGTGAAGGAGTTTAAGTAAAGAGAGATGTCAAAATAAGATGGTCCACTTCTGACCACAAGAATTTAGAATCAATTTGCTGTACTTAATAAGATCTATATTAAGGAAACATTTGAAAAACTCCAGAATCCCTATGAGAATTCAAAATTACAAAGGGAAACGAAAGTAATATGTAGAAATCAATAGCTTTCATATATATGATAACACCCAGTTATTAGAGATAACAGGTAAAAGACCCCATTAGTATTAGTAACACAAAAGACAACATATCTAAGAATAATCTCATTCATATTACAAGATCTATTTAAAGAAAGCTTTAAAATAATAAGGAAAGACATACCAAGTTCCTGGATAGGTAGCATCAATATTATAAAAATACCAATTCTTCCCAAATTAATGTGTAAATTTAATGAGTTCCAAGTTAAAATATTAGCATATGTTTAAACCAATAGCTAAGTCAAAAACTTGTATGAAAATAATCAGAAAAACGCTGAAAAATGAAGAGAATGAAGGCTTAGCTTATTGGAAATTAAAACACAATATAAAATTTCAATGATTAATGTGTCATGGTATTGAATGATTTGAAAAACCAATGAAATATTAAAAAAAAAGTAGAGCGAAAAAACGGTAGGTAGTTAATATAGTCTAATAGTAAATAATATAAGTGACATTCAACTAATGCTGCATGGGTATCTTGTGACCAATATGGGTAGGGATATATATGCCAAATGGATCAAGATTTAAATGCAAAGACTAAAACCATAAAGTACTAGAAAGTAACATGAGTAATCTCAAATATAACCTTGGAGAACAGAGGTTCTCACAAACAATGGATCAAAATTCAGAAGTCATAAAATAAAATACTCACAAATCCAACTATACAAACACCAACAACTTCTGAAGGACAAAAGGTACCATAAACAAATCAAATAACAGGGGACATTACCATATGTAAGGAAAGGGGTACCCTCCACAGTGGGTAAAGAACTCTTTGAAATCAGGGCAGAAAAAGATCAACAATCCAAAAGTAAAACAGGCAAATAATAAAAATGTTCAAAGAAAAGGAAATAGAAAATGTTCTTACCCAGATGAGAGATGTTCAATGTCTTCCATTATAACGAAATTGCAATTTTCACCTACAGTGTGATAACTACCATTTTTTTTAATCTATCAGTGTGGCAAAAAATAAAATCTTTGAAAGGTATTGTATTATTCATTCCTAAGTAATTTGTTCTTTCCCTTGCAATACTTCCCCCCAGATGATGTTTGCCTTTTATCCCCGCTGAATTAGTCTCAGACATGTTACCTGCAATATGGTACTGCCCGCATGAATGTTTGATTTGGCTCAGCCAACTTCTCTTATTCCTGTCTTCCACCCTGAAAACAGCATATCCCAGGTAGGGGCTAGTCCATCAACGTGGGTCCTAGACTGAAAAGAGACTTAACAACTAAAAGGACTCCAGCTGCATCCAATCAAACCAACATACAGTTGACCCACGGCCAATCCAAAACCCTAGGGGTAACACAAGCAAGAAAAAATACATAATTCACGAAAAAAGTGGAGTTGTTAACATCACAAAAACTTTAAGTTCCGGAAAGAGGCATCCTCAAATATTACCAATAGAAATGTAGATTGAAACGAGCCATATGGATGGCGATTTAGAAATGTCTATAAAAATTACAAATGCAATACCACTTCTGGTAATTTGTTAGGAATTTCACATGTGCAGAAGGCTACGTATTCTAAGTTAGTCGCTGAAATAGCAAAGGATTGGTAACAACCCAATGTCCCTTAATTAAAAATGCAACACCATAGCGGAATGTTATACAACTATTTAAAAACCACGAAATTTATCTATGCATCGATATGAAAAGAATTTTAATATTTAAATTGATGATAGAAGTGAAAAAAGCCAGGTACATAACTGAACACAAATATATTATGGTACGAAATTTGTGAAAATAATACACATCCAATTTCTTTCGGCTTTATTGTGTATAAGAAAACTTCAGAAAGGCACATGAAAAAAACTAAATGAAATGGTTATAAATCATGAGAGCAAGGGAAGGTGAGAACTAGATGAGGGAGACACAGATATGAGATTACAACTTTTCACTGTATATTTTTTAGCTTTTCATATTCTTATTTTGAATGTGAAGTGAATCTATTATGTTTCCTAAAAATTTAAATGTACATAAATTGTTTAAATGTTCATCTGATCCACTAAAATCGCCCCCAGTGTTTGCCTATCAACTACACAGAGTGATTCTCATATTTCAGACAAGCAAAACTCAGACAGACATGGTTTTATTGGTAAAAATCATTCTACCTACTAGAACAACCAAAAGTCTCATTTATAACAATAAATTTCAATTTAAAGATGCCTTCATAAACTACAATTTTAGTTTCTGAAATGAATTTTTAACTGAAATCTGAAGATTGCAGTGAATATATTCTTGGGTACATATAATTTTTTAAAAATGACATCGGTATATAACTCAAGATTGAGAAATGATAATTGATATCATAAATCAAAACTCCTTAATACATCATATACGATGTTTTATGCTTTGATCTGGTCTCCTTATTCAGCCTTATCTCTCCCTATGTATCAGGAACTTCATGCTCCAAATATAACCAACTTATGTAGTTGCTGGTACATACTTCTTCCTCCGTGCTTTTGTTTGAACCATACATTACTCCGGGAATATCTTCCCCTCTCCCTACCCCCAATTTATCAGGCCAATGTCTGCTATGCCTTAAAGATTGGTTGAATTATCTGTCCCTATTGGAATCTTATCCTGATCACCTGTCATTCTTCTTCCACAAGACCCAGTAAGACATAATTTCCTACCACTTGGCTCTAAGCTCTATAAGACAGATGCTTACCTTTTCATTATTTTATCCCCAAGACCATTGTGCAGCATTACAATACCATGGCATCCCCCAATTGAAGAAAAAAAAAATTAGAGGACTTATGGACCCTCACTGCATGTATACTGGTGTTACTAGGCTATTGCATAATCTGTTTCTCAAGCTTGGGACATGCTTTCCCACCTCCAACTTTACACCGAAGTTTAAATATGACTTCCTCAAACAAGCCTTCTCTAGAAAAGGATTAAAATATCAGAAACAACATGTGGTGTAGTGTCAAATTCCATGGACAGCAGTGGTGCTGTGCATGTAGTTTCCTTTATGTAGGAAAAGTGATCAGTTACATTGAATTTGACATAATTATCGAGTATATAACAGTGATTTCAAATTCAATATGAGGAATTATACTGACATACGTGCAAAGATCATTAATTTTTATTTCATAAGCATGAAAGCCTGTGACAAGGTGGGCAAACACTGCACCAGAAAAGGGGGTAACCTTTTGAAAAAAGACAACCACAAAGAGTTAATTAAAAATAGATCTATTTTAAAAGCCATTAGTTTTGGCAATTAGATAGTCACTAGTGAGAGGTACTCCTAAAAGTCCAAAAGAGAGTTCATCTCTGGCAAAAAAGAAACCAGAAAATCTATAGCTCTTCTTCCCCACTCCCCACCACCCCCCCGCAAACACACACACAGAGAAATATTTTATTCCTTTCCATAGACAGACTTTAGAAGCAACCTAGGGTCTCTACATTAGGAATTGCATTAGGAAAAAAAAGTATCCACTGAAGGTAAATGGCAGGAAAAATGCACAAGTCAAAGAAAGAATGCTGAAATTAAAAAAAAAAAATTGTCTAAAATTTTGAGAAAAAGTAACGGAATAGCCTCTGCTTTCATAACATAATGGCCCTCTTTATTAATTTCATAATGGCAATAAACCCTGTCAAACACAACTGCCGTTCCATTTTTCCATGTGTCCAGATGCTATTTTGGCAATTAGGCAGTCACTGCCATTTTGATTGCATTTAAAGTAATCAAATATGCAAGTGCCCACTGTTGTCCTTTTCTTCTTGTATGAACGATTCAAACCTTATTTTTGATCTAAAAATATTCCAGTTATATCTCTTTGTTGATAGATTTTCCTGTTGCTTTATTTCAAGGTACTGTAGAAATCATTAGTGACATTATGCCAAGGGCTGAACTTCATAAGCAACCTGAACATTTTGATTCACTGGAAAAGAAACCCACAATTCACTAAAAGAAAATGTAATAATGATCCTGTCCAATTAAAACTGTTAAATTAAATGAAGAGAATCTAGAGATTCTCCCTTATCATCCTGATATTCTGGAAGCATGGCAAGGGAACGATCAATACCACTATATATATATTACAGACATCCAGCCTCTTTTGGTTTAAAAAAAGCAAACAAATTCTTTCATAAGGAAACTGCACTATTACATAAAAGAACATTCTAACGGATGCATCTCTAGGTACCAAAAGCAACCACAACCTCTAAATTAAAATATATTTAAACAAGTTCTTAATCCAATTAACAAATAGGAAGCTGCCTGCTAACACGTTGAAACGCAGGAGAAAACAAGAAATGCTGCCTGAACTTAAGACTAGTCATGAAAACTCAGATGAGACATCACCTATATCCTATTCCCTAAAAAACAATACATTTATCTCATATCTATTTCTCTATAATTCCTGTCACAAGCATATAACCATGTTTTTCTGACAAACGTAAAAGGTTTTAGCTGCATCCTATAGTTTCAGAAATTATCAAAGCAGATGGAGGACTCAGGGAAATGTCCTTGGACCTTGAATCTGATGGATCCATGTAAGAGCAAAATTCAGTATTAGGGAAGACTAAATAGGTAAACTTAATGACCTGACTTTAGAGGGCATTCAAGGATATGATCAATAAGGTTATAGCTGGCTATAGCATGAGGCTAGCATGTATACACGCCTGCATGAAGCACAGAAAAATAGGAATAGTATATTTTTTTTTCAATGAATAGTTTTTGCATTAGAGGTACACACTATTGTAAATAGGCATTCTGCAAACAAAACCAAGCTCCTAAGAAACTTAGTTATAACCTGGCTCATGTAAAGCTGAAGGAGTGGTCTGCAAACTTTTTAGCTTTAAAACACTTTCTCAATAAATAAATAAATAAATAAATAAGGAAGAATAGAAACATTTAAATAAAGAATGGGGTGAATTTTTGCTTGCGCAAAGGAGGCTGGAATAGCATTCCTCTAAACCTCTCTCTCTTCAAAGCATAGTTTGGAAACTGTACATCCAAATAATTCTAAATGGTTGCAGGAACAAATTATGATATTAGAGATACATTGTATATTTATCTTAAGATATTAAAATAATGTAAAATATTCATAAATATAACCTACACCATAAAATACTTTCATTATTACAAGTTTGTCTTCTTTATATATGTTATTTTTTTCAATGTCTCAATACACTATATATGACTGTACTTGTTATCATATTTCTCACAATTTATATGTATTTCTCAGAAACAATCATTTAATATGCCCTTCATTTACTTTGCAACCATTCTTGGGGCAGAAAAGACAAACCCAAGTCACTGTTTTATACTTCCTTGAAAGATACTTAGTGGCCCAGCAGCATAGCAGTACCAATATAGGCCATCTACAAGCATGTGATGTGTTCACATCTCCTTCAAGGCCAGCCTTGAAAAGGGAGTTAAAGTTAGCATAATTATACTCATAGACGAGGTTGTCAGTTGTCTCGGAGTGGGAAGTCCAGCTCCCCTAAGTGTTTTCAAGGTACTTTATTACTTCTGCTTCTATTCAGTGTAATCATTTGCCTCAGTGTCTTTCAAGAACTTTAAGCATTTCAAATAGAGTAAAACTGGTTTTGTTAGATAATGGTAAATATAAGTGCAGTGTTATTGATAAAAATACACTTAATATAGGCACCCATATATCTACAAAACAAACATGTTTCTACTAACTTATGGCCCACTTTGAGAAAAGAGGCTTTGACGGTGACCCACAATTCAAAAAATTGGCTGGCTGGACTTGGCTTCAGCAAAGAACAAATTTTGAAGCAGCAGCCATTAGAGCAGCAAGCCTCTGCAGGGCAAGGTGGGCCAGGGCCAGGGCCAAGGCCAGGGTCAGGGTCAGGGTCGGGGCACGTGAGGCTGGGTCCCAGCAGCCTCAGTGTGGGCACTGTGGGAAGGAAGGAAACGGGCCTTCAATGCCTGTCAACGCAGAAGTCCTGATGCATGTTTTCAGTGTGCCCTGCGTGGGGCGCCATCTGCCACATGGTAGATGTACTACGTATAATCAGGATGTGGGTGCTGCCTGTCACTTGCCTTCTTGGGAAGCCAGTGAAACCTGCCCACATTCAGAGTCTGGAGCAAGTGGTCAAAGGCATCCTTGGGGGCCTGAACACTAAGAATGACCATGAGTCTGAGCACTCCTGGGGGGCATGCCCAGCTGTGTTCCAGGGGAGGGGTTACCTGCCTATCAGCATGTCCCTAAGATTTA
Organism: Otolemur garnettii; assembly: GCF_000181295.1. Lineage (NCBI taxonomy): Eukaryota > Metazoa > Chordata > Mammalia > Primates > Galagidae > Otolemur > Otolemur garnettii. The sequence goes on from NW_003852452.1 coordinate 3,813,166, forward strand.
CTGACCAGGTATGGTTCAACACAGGCAACCAGAGCATGTTGAACCACTGTTAGGTCCTGCCTCCACATCATCAGCCTCCTTAGGCAGGTGGTAGCAGAGACCTCAGACTTGAAACCAAAGGTAAAGCATTCCAGCATTGCAATTTGTACGGGACAATTTCCTGTACAAATGGGACACCGAGCCTCCGTGTTAGGGTTCACCATCCTCTGCTGATACTGTGAGTCTAAAACCACAACCACAACACAAACATTCAGACCGAAGTGGTGTATTTTTACATCCTTGCAATTGGCTATGTAGCCCCTTTGAACTGACTGAGGAGATCCCAGTGATACTCAGGGATAGAAGTTTCTGTGATGCCCCATCACTGGATGTAGTTTATTTCATTACACATTTGAGATTTCAAAGAAGCAGCAAAATGTTTCGTCCGTACATATTTAGATCTTGAGGTTGAGGCACAGGTGTGTAGAGGAAAATGGAATGAGAACCTAATACCTTTTCAACTAACCCCCACCCCCCCTTCACTGGTTCTCCACCACTTTACCTCCTTACAAATTTCTTCAAAAAGAAAACCAATGTCCAAAGAAAGCTGTTTGGATAAATGGCCTGTCCTGGACTTTTTCTCCTCCCAGAATGGGGAAAGGGCCAAGTCTCTTTCTGTTCAGGCAGAAACTGGAAGGCAGGAAATTTTGTTCACTGATGCTCATCAGAAGCATCTAAGTCATAAGTTTTATATTGGGGTAAATATAAATGGATTTAAATTAGGTTGATCTAAATAAAATAATTTATTTGGCCAGAAATGCAAAAATGCAATGAAGAGAACATATATTGATCCGTTTTATTAATTTAATTAGTAAGTAGGCCAATTTGTAAACAATGGCACTTTATATACTACTAGCCAGGCCAAATTTTACAGAATTTGCATGCTGATATAGTTAATTGTAATACATATGTATTGACCGCCTTGTTTGAGAAATCTCAGAAGCAATGTATATAGACAACTATTTTTAAATTGCCCACAAACTTTATGGCCGCCCTGTATATTGAGTAAACACAGTTGTTACATCACGTCCAAGGACCCAAGTTCAAGTTCTAGTTTCTGACCTATAACCTCTCCGATCCTCAGCTGTCTTGTTTGTAAACTGGGGATAACAATACCTATCTTGCAAAGATCGCATGAATATTTAATAATACCGTGAGTGTGAAAAATGCCTTGTAAACTGAAATGTAATATAAGTATTAGCAGCTATTATGGCCAATGAGGTATTGTTTATAAACTTAAAAAATAATTGCAGCATATAAAATAAATCACACAAATTCCTATGCAAAATGACCTCTTTCAATAATACTGCTCTTCATACCGGTGATTATATTTTCCTCTTGAGTGAATGATGCTGAAAAGAGCAATAAGATGCTTTCCAGCGTCTGTCTGTTTAACCCATAGGCAATTATTTTCAGATTGTTTATGTTGCATGCGATGCTTACCATGAGAAAAGAAACGAAAACATTAAGCCTCTGAAATGAGCTTTTAAATGTTAAGATTATTTAAGCATTTCATTTATTATCCGATTTCTATGATATACAGCCTAAGCATATATCCAGGGTAAGGAAATGAATTTGAAGAGTCGACACTAGGTGGGTCCATAGTAATGAACTGAACGTTTTAAATTGCAATGTGAAATATAACTGTTTAAAATAGATCCATTACAACATAAGAGCCAGTTGAAACCGAGCAAAATGAAAAACCTAACTGGTCTTTGGAAAGGTATGTTAAATATACATAGCTAGGAAATATAAGAAGTAACTGAATATGCAAAATGTTTTAAATTATGTCTTAATCTAGTAATTTTGTATCTGCAAAAGGCTTCTTTTCACAAAATTATACAGACAATATGCGACATACAGGAGCAAATAGGAAACGGATATAAAGTCTATCAAGAATAACGGTTCCCCCGATAGATGATTTTTCTAATTAAAAACAATAATTTTAAAATATACCTATGATTTCTCAATAATTTTAATCCAATGGTTATAACTAAAAACACCACATTTTATCTCTGCAGTAAAACATCATGTGACAGTAGGAACCGTAAATAGTAACACACCTTGGAGTACAAGAGAATGGAGGCTAGGAAGGATCTCTCAACAAGTATTGGTAATAAATAATTAAAATTATTATTTAGGATAAAATGACCTTAATTTTTCCTGGCTATAGCCTCTGAGTGTCAGGGCTTCCATGTTCCCTGCTAGAAATTTTTTGAAGAATACTAAGCTTGGTTTTGTGGCTATACAAGGATGTTATAATGTCCACATCGAGGATAATCATAGCCATATTTATTAAGTGCTTCTTTCGCATTGTCACAAATGCTTGTCATATATTGTTACAAACACTCAGCTCTTCAACCAACCATTTATGGAAGGCATTCGTGTTTGTAATATTCATATCATATAGATTGGAGCACAGAACCAGAGATAGTCAGTACTTTGCAAAAGGTCAATAGCTGATAGTCCAGAATGTGTACTCAACCAGTGTCTCTAGTACTTTTTGACCCTCTGTTCAGCTAAGCTTCCTCAAAGAGATGTGTACGCTTACGGTTACCATATAACAAGCTTGCATTCACTTCTCAAGGAAATATAGTGTGGATTTCACCCACACGTGATGCCACCCAAACTGCTATTTCTAGATTAACAATAACCTCCACGTTACCAAATCCAGTAGAAATTCTTCAGGTCTCATATGACTTGACCTTTGCCAAGCCCTCTACTATGGTTTGAATGTGTCTGCCAAAGTTCATGTGTTGGAAACTAACGTGGTAGTGTTGAGAGTCGGCGCCTTCTAAGAGCTCAGACCCTCTGAAGGGAGTCATGGCTTTATAATGAGAGTGGGTTGGTTCAGTAATGGAATGGGCTCCTTATAGAAGGAAAAGTCTGGTCTCCTCCCCCTTGCTCTTTCCCTTTCCCTCATCTCCCCTTCCATCTTCCATCAGATGGTACAAGAAGAAAGCTCTCACCAGATTCTGTCATCCTGCTTCTGGCCTTCCCAGCCACCAGAACAGAAATTTCTGTTCATTATACGTTATCTTGACTCAGGTATTCTGTGACAGCAGCCCAGAATGGAGGAAGAGACCCTCCTTTATTCAGCACTCTCTTCTATTTCCTCATTCCTCTTCTCTATTGTCTCCTTCTTGGATTTCTTTGAGTAACTTTCTTTGTATGCTCAACCTTCGAATGTTTGAACTACTTGGTTTGAGCGTCTCTTCTCACTCTTCCCTCTTCAACTGAATGATTTCATTTAATCTTTTATTTTCAATAACACCTATACATCAAGACTCTAACATGTCTATCCCTGATCAGTCTTCTAATTTGTAACTCTTCTTAGATGTCTTATACGCATGTCAAACTCAATGTGTCCCCAAAGTAAACTCATCACCTCTGTACCCTCCATCCCAAGTTTTCTTGGGAGTCAAACATCAATCCCACTGTTTGTGCCAAAAAGCTAAAAGTCAGTTATTCTTGACATGTTTCCCTCCTACCTTCTCCCAAATCTATTCAGTCTCCAAGTCATTTTAGTTCTATTTCTTAACTATATCTTGAATTATTTAATTATCTCCCCAGTCATTGTCACCGTAATAGTCTAAAACATCACCATCTGCTGCAAAAATATTGTAAGTTTATCTTAATTAGTCTAACTACCCACTCTTGCCCTCTCTAATCCATTTTCCCACACAGTGCCCAGATTGATGTTCTTCAAACAAAAATCTGATCATGTCATTTCCCAAGTTTAAAAATCATTCAGTCTTCAGTTTCTCACATAGAAGAAAATATAAAACACTTAATATGGACTATGTAACACCTTCTTATTGCTACCCAGCTCCAGTCATAGCAGTTAAACTCTGTTACACCAGGACATTCTGAATCATTTCTGAACTGAGGCATGTGCTCTATTTTCTCTGTTTGGAAAGATCTTTATCCAAATATTTGTTTGCATAATATCTACTGACACTTCAAGTTTCAGTATACATTCTATTTCTTCTAGGTAACTTTTCTCTATTTCTAGAACAGGCTAGCTCAACCTAGTTTTCATCGGTTTTTTTCAGATGTTGATGATTTCACTGATTTTCATGGTGAAAGTGATAGCTCTCCATGGCATAAAAAGTTTGTAATATCAGGAACAATGTGGAGCTAACTCAGACTATAGAGACAGGTACTAGTCCAGGGATGGCTGGGTAGGGTTCAGGGTTGCATTATTTTGGTTTACTAACAAACCAGCAAACAGCACATGTGTTTTACATGCACTCAAGGCTATGTCAATGACTCTCTAATGAGAAGGACCCCAAAGTTCTGTGGTCAGCTAAGTGGGCAATCTACCAAGTCAGAGAATCCCAGAAGCCTTTCATGAGCATGATACCATGTCAGCGTGGCAAAGTTCATCCTATTATAACATCGAACACTCATGCTGTGCAACAGTTCATCACAGTAATTTTCTGTTTTATATTGTTAGATTAGTCAGTATGGGCAAACCCACAGTTTATCCAAAAAATGGAAAAGTCATGGCTCCGTTCTTCTTCACAAAGGAGCACCTCACAAACCTTTCCCCGGCTATTTTTTAGAACATGTTTATTGAGATATAATTCATATACCATATAATTTGCCCATTTAAAACATACAAGTCAGTGGCATTTATTACATTCACAATGTTGTACAACCATTATCATTATCTACTTTCAAAAAACTTTTATCCCCTCTAGGTCTATCTGTATGAATTTCCTATTACAGATATTTCATGGAAGTGTGGTCATACAGTATTTGTCTCTTGGTGTGTGGCTTACTTCACTTAGCGTAGAGCTCTTAAGGTCCAGCTATACTGTAGCATGCACCATTTCTTTTTGGATGGCCAACACTATTCTGTGTGTGAATATACCACATTTCTGTATCGATTCATCTGCTGATGGACACTGGGCTTATTTCCCACTACCAGACACTGTGCACAGTGCCACAGTGAACACTGGTATACAAGTATCTGTTCAAGTCCCTGTTCTCACTTCTTTTGGCTATATAACTAAGAGTGGAATCACCAAGTCATATGGTAATTCTATATTTAGCTTTTTCAAGAACCACCACACTGCTTTCCATAGGATTCCCACCAGCTATGTATAAGGGCTCTAATTTCTCCACATCCTTGCCAACATTTGCTATTTTCCATTATTCTTAGTATTATCACCATCTTAGCAGGTGTGTCCGTTGACTTTTCTTTAGCCGACACAAATTTATCCAGGGAGATTTAAACCACAATTACCACTTCCTCTTCCCCTAAAGTGGAGAGGTTCACCTTTAAAATATGTAAATTAAGCCAAACATGTGAACAATATCATTGATTCAGAGAAAGAATATTTGTTCACATTTTTCCAAGTCTAGAAAATGAAAAATGTAGATGTCATAATTTTGTGTTTGAAAAACAGATGAATGTCTTTTTAGTATGAAATAATTCTCATTATTTTGGAGCATAAACATTTTAGGGAATTGGATTAGAAAATGAAAAAGTTAAATCACTAAAAATATCCAGGGGAGATTCCTAAATGTTCACCTTTCTATGTTTTTTAAAATAAATTTATTTTTAATTGAAAAATAATAATTGTGTATATTTATGGGGCACAATGTGGTATGTTGAAATGTGTGTACTTAGCAGGAAGACTCAATCAAGTTTCTTTGACAACTTACCCTTTTTTGTGGTGAGGACATTAAAACTATATATTTTTTAGAAAATGTGAAATATAAAATCATTACTATTAATTATAGTGGTCACCAACCAGTGCAAAAGATCATGAAAACTTATTCCTCTAGTCTACTGAAGCTTTATACAATTTGAGCAAAATCTCCCATTTCCCCATCCCTCACTGCCCCAACCTCTAAGCTGCCGGTAACCAGGTCTTACTCTCTGTTTCTGTGACACTGACTTTTTCTTTTTCTTTTTCTTTTTTTTTTTTTTTTTTTTTTGTGGTTTTTGGCCAGGGCTGGGTCTGAACCCACCACCTCCTGCATATGGGGCTGGCATCCTACTCCTTTGAGCTACAGGTGCTGCCCCGTCACTGACTTTTTGACTCCAAATATAAGTGAGAACATACTTATATTTGAATGTTTGTCTTTCTGTTCTGCGCCTATTTCACTTAGCATAATGCCCTCCATGCCCACATATGTTATCAAATGACGTACTTGCCATCCTTTTAAAGGCTATATAATATTCCATTGTGCATACATATGACATTAATTGCCATCCACTTAAAACCTTCATAGTATTCCATCATGCACATATACAATAGCTTCCCTTATATTCAGGGGATATATTCAAGAGCCCAAGACCCCCAGGGGATACCAGAGACCTGAGATAGTAGTGAACTCTATACATGGTATATGTTTTCCTCTACACAAACCTATGATAAAGTTTATAAATGAAGCAGAGTAAGAGATTAAGAACTAATAACAGAATAGAAAAATTATAATAATAAAACACTGTGATCAAAGTTATATGACTGTGGTTTCTCTCTCTCTCTCTCTCACAAAATACAGCGTGGCCATAAAGTTCATGTGCAATTTTGAATTGCACACTATTTTCAATTGCACACAAACTTTAGGACCTCCCTGTATATTATTGTAGCATATTTAAAAGCAACTGAAAACCCACAAAGCAAAACCACAGACAAGTAGACACTACTATTGTTATGCTTTCTTATTCTGTCACCCACAGATAGGCACTTAGGTTGCTTCCACATCTTGGCTGTTTTGAATAATTCTGAAGTGAACATAGGAAGGAATGCAGGTATCTCTTTGACATAGAAATTTCCATTTCTTTTTATGTTTTGCTGTACTTATTGACACTAATGATGTTTACCTTAGGGAACCCAGACAAATTCTACACTCTCACTCCAAGTTAAAAGAAAACAAAACTTTCCCAAGACAAAATCTAATAGTATTACAAGATGAAAGGATTATGGGGAAAAGACCAGCATGGGTAGATACATTCTTAACCAACCATCTCCTTTGTTTTCAGAATCTAGATTAAGATCTTCCTTGAAACACTTAGGTCCATTCATTAGTTCTCTGAAGCCACTAGACTTCTGGGCAGGAATGACAAGACAGTGCCAATGAGACAATGAATCATTTTGGAAGAAAATGAAAGAGAAAGGTAATTTGTGGGATCATAATTTTAAAATCAATGGATTGAGGCAGAAAGGAGAAAACAAGTGATTAACAGTGGAGTTTTAGTGATAAGAAAATTAATGAAAATTCTGATAAAGAAAAAGAAGAATTAGGAGCAATCAATAGGCAAAAAAAAATATGATACATATTAAGAGAAAATGAGACAATATAAAATATTGAAGAAGAAAATATTCTACATATATGTTTCGGGGGAAAGTTTATAAAAGCAGGCTGACATAAAATAAGCTAAAATAACAACCTAAAAGTAAATCACTTCTATTTACATAAAGTACATCTGCCTTATAATTTCTTTTTCAGTTATGAGAATAAATTAAATTAGTTTACATTAGTTTTTAGTACTTACATGTAGGCATCTTAGACTCTTACTCATTAGAAATAGTCATGTAGCCTACATGGAAAATGTTCAAATATTCTATTTAAATGAAAGAAGACTCACAAAAATATATATATATATACACACATACATACATATATATAAGCTAACCAATGAAAGAGCACCATCTAAATCTTCCTTTATTGTTTTTTTTCTTATTCACAACTTAACACAATAACAACAGACACAAACCACACCCTTATTCTTAAGATTAATTTGGTATATAAGTAATTTGACATGTATAAAACATTTTTTTTAAAACCTAAAGCAGGATCAAGCATAAACCATAAAAAATAAAATACCAAATCATTGATTAGGGTCTTATTTATGCTTCATGTATATAAATGAAAATTCTTCTATCATTTGTGTTGGTTGGTTTGTTGGTTGTTCTGAACTGTGGCTTGTTTTATCTTTCTTACAGTCATTAATGCCCTGCTATGAATCATCTGACTGTGTTACAGAAGCTGTGGAGGGTAGTATGTTTCCTTCTAGTGGGGCAGTGTGATGTTGTGATTAGGACCATGGGACCTAGAGCTGACCTGCTGGCTTCACATTTGTTCTCTGCCACTCGTTAGCTACTGTCTGAGCTTCAGTTTCTCCATCAGTAGGGCAAGGATGATTGTGATATATGCTTAATCAGGTTATCATAAAACATGAAATGAATATACATAAAGCACTTCAAATGGTGACTCGAGCATAACGGGTACTACTCAACTCTTGCTTTTATTAAGAGTAGAGAGGAATTCAATAGTCTTATGCCCTGTAATTTGTATTTAGCCAACCTTGATTTTTAACCTAATAAAAGATTATCCTTCTTAACAGACTTGTAAACAAAATTCTGATGGTAAATTAGAATCAATTTCAGCTATGCCAGCTATGGACATCAGCCTTATACACAGTTAATACAATTCATTTTATCTACCTTAAGCACTGGATGGAGAAAAAGAAATATTTTATATACAATATAAATTTATAAATTTAAAGAATGAATCAATTTTTACTTAACTCTCTTAAGACGGCTGATTTAAAATTAAAAGTGGAATAATTTAAATTCATTCAGAGTGCAGAATTTAATGAGACTCTTAGACAGTCATAAAATGCTATACTCTTAACTGATCAAAGAAAAAAATATTCTGTCTGGAATTAAATAAATCTAACATTTATTTTGTCAAATTCCTAAGAAACTAACACAAGACAGTTTGACACAGTTTGACTAATTCTTGGGGAAATGGTTGTACAGTCTCTCCATGGACTCTCAGTCTCTTAGAGACTGTGTCTTTAAACAAAGGTAAACACATTCCTAAGAGGTAAACACTTGGAAAAAAAAAAAAAAGAGGAGGGTAAACAGGAGAAAAGAAGAAAGATAGAAATGTAGAGAAGTAAAACTAAGTAGAGTCCACAAAACAAATCCAAGGGTTGCACTAATTTTACTTATTGTATTAAAAAGAAAATAAACAGAATATTTGCTAAGATCAGAAATCACATAATTATCAGTAGATTTGGATAGTAAGATGAATGTGAGTTAGGATGTGACATAGAAGTCCACTATAAATTCACTTGAATTTACAACTGTCACAAAAATCAGTAAACTATATCTGTCTAATATAGTAATACATGGAGTCCCATTTATTTGCATAGAGTATACAGAACATTCCACATGAAAAGCCCCGTTTCAGAGACCCTATATTCAATTTCAACACATTAACTGTTAAAAAAACAAAAGCAAAAAAAATGCTAATTTCATTCTTTTAAAAAATGCAATTGACTTAGAAGAAGAATTGAATAAGCTGAGAAAAAAAATAAATACAGGGAAAAAAGGAGGAAAGGAGTTAGAAAAAGGGGATACTGATGCTGTAAGATGGGCCTTTCCCCCAAAGATACTAAAATATCCTGCTTAATTGTGATTGGACTTTGTACTTAACCTCGTGACCTATCTTGAAATACCATTAAGTTCATACAAACTCTTTGTGGATGGAAAAGAAAAACAGTAACAAGAAGATAAGATGGGTATTAAGACCTGTTCATCTATAACTTACAGCAAATTAATCAAGTCAATGTAGTAGGGAACATAATTTTGGAATTTGGAACACGTGATAAAATGACAGTGTGCTACTCTATCACTCTCCCAACTCTCAGCCTCCAACAGAGGTGAGTCAATAGGACTGAAGTTGGAGGAAACAGAAAAATGGTGAAGATGCATATTGAGAAGTCAGAAGTGCAGAAGACAAAACTGACCTCATTATTTTATTTAGGCCACGCCTACACCTAAGAAAGGAAAGAAAATCAAATGGTTTTCTTGCCCCCTTCCCTTTTACCGCCAGCCCCCTGCCTCCAACCTATTAGCACTAAATAGGCTTTTGTTGACTGGCCTGGTTATGAAAACACAATTCATAACTTTATTTCTGTAAGAAAATGTGTTGTGAATTCCAAACAAAGTACTAAAACAACCTGTTCATGAGTTTGGGACAGCTTGCACACTGTATGCTTTGGATTTAAGAAGTTAAATGGCACCTTACTGGATAAAAACGTATTATGATATGTGATTCATATGACTATTATTAATCTTCAATAAAGTCTCCAGGAATGAGAATCGAAAGGTGTGCTAACTTAATATAAACCTCTGCAGAGTTTGCCTGGTAAATTTCCAAGAACAGATTGACTCAGGATATTTTCAATAGCCAAAAATTTGTCTTTCAGTCATAAAGTAAAGAATACCATGTTGCACATTTCAACACTTATGTCTTCATCTTAAATAAAACCTGAGTCTAAATACAGCCAATAATAAAAGTAAAGCAATAAAAAATATCAAAGTTTGGCCAGGCATGGTGGCTTACGCCTATAATCCTAGCACTCAGGGAGGCAGAGGCAGGTGGATTACTTGAGCTCAGGCGTTTCAGACCAGCCTGAGCAAGAGTGAGACCCAATCTGTATTAAAAATAGAAAAAGTAGCTGAGTGTTGTGATGGGTAACTATAGGCCCAGCTAATTGAGAGGCTTAGACAAAAGGATCTCTTAAGCCCAAGAGTTTGAGGTTGCTGTGAGCTATGGTCCCATGGCACTCTACTCAGGGTGACAGAGTAAGACTCTGTCTCAAATAAATAAATAAATAAATAAATAAAATCAACCTTTGAAACTGTTCCTTTTGATTTATTTTTAATATAGGTAATAAGCCTTTGAGATTAATAAGAGAAAACAAGGGCAATATTAATTAACCATAAAAAGTGAAACATGAAAATCACAGAAGTGATATCAAGCTTCCCCAAATACTCCCACCTGTTATTTCCATACATAATTTTTCTGAGCTGTTCAATGTTCAATGTCCTTTATAATAATTATGCAGTTCTTCCTCATAACCCATAGTAAAAAAATGTGAAATATTTGCTTCCAACCTCAATGATAAAGAATGCATTGCTTTTATCATAAACCAATCCAGACACAAGCCAGTGAGAATGCAGATTTTTTTTTTTTAACTCTGGGTTCCATACCCAGCTCTAAATTATTTTGCTCATTTATTTGAAACTAAAGATAGGTCAACAGTAACAGAAAGTTATTTAATAACTATTCAATTTTTATAACCCTACACATGAATTAGTTTTTCACATACTCCATTAGATGATTCATTGCCCTTAGACACATTTTTAAAATTAAGCATTTATAAAACATACACTCTCACCTCTCTTCTTCCTTCTTTATGTATTTATGTGTATTTCTTTCCTTAGTTCTTCCAGTTATTGCCATTGTGAAAACAGTACTATGCTTGACAATTTTTTAAAAATTATCTATTAAGGCAATGTTTACCTATCCTTGTTATTAAAGATGTAGTAGTTAGCAAATCTTTTCTTTACCACCCCTCCTTTCTCACCTGAAAAAAAAATTAACTCTCATTTTATTTTTATATTATGAAGATTTATCATGAATATTGCCTTGTTACTTTATTTAGGACCACTACAGGTTGATTTAAAAAATTTAAAAATAGCAACTAATCCAATATTATTTTTAACTGTAGAACTAAGTAACTTTACTGGCATTATAAAAAAAGAAAATGCAGTCTTCTATCTTATTTTTTTTCTTTTTGAAGAAGAAGTTTCCAAGTATTAGGACCTAGTTAATCCTCTGCCATCTTCCTTCCTTCCTTCTTATGGCCATAATTGGCTTCCGTTAGTATTTGTGTTTCATATCTTCCTTTTGTTAAGATTTCTCTTTTTGTTTTCCTGGCGGACCCCTTGAATAATTTTTTCATATTGGGTGAGTGAGTAGTAAGTAAACTAAAATATCGAATGATTGAAAATGTCTTTTGCAAAATATAAAATACACTTATATGTATTTTGTTCCTAACTTTGAAAACATTGCTTCGTTTTCTTGACATTGATGAAATTTTATTGTCAATAATATTGTAGTTCCTTTAAATGTAATTTACATTTGTATTACAATATAGATAAGGCTGATATAGATAGATATAGCTAGATATAGGTACAGATACAGATATAGATAGTAATGATATAGATATTCTGGTGCATATTCGAGAAAATGTCTCAAAATACTTTTCTTTTAATAATTTCCATTTTGTGAATGTCTTAATCCTAATGTGTCTAAAAAAATATGCCAAAATGGCAACACTTCTGGCCCATTGGGTCTTTCGGACAGAAAGATAGAGAAACTCCCCTTCTCTCTCCACTTCTCTCCCCCTCACATGACCTACTGTGTCTGCTCTCTGTCCCCACATCTCTCCCCGAGAACCACATGGCTCCCACGCATGGGCCCATGGATGAGCACCCATAGCAACAAAAGATTTTTTTTGAGAAGCCAGATTGAGGAAGACCTGGAAAGCCCTGGCAGCGGGTTGGGCTGTTTGGGCAGGGTTTCCTGGACCCATCCCTGAAGTATGGTATGGAACATCTGGGATATATATGCCTTGGCTTTGTGATGTGCCTTGATGCGGCCTCTCGCTTCTTCTCCTTGTGGAAGTACCATGGCCACAACAGAGGTAATATGGATCCTTTTAAATGCCTTAGTACTCTGAGTTTAAATCTGGCCAGAAACCAACACAGTTTATTGTAAGAGATTTCATAACATGTTTAAATTAAATCTGTGTATCAGTAGCTGTGATCTGCTACTAGATCTCCAATTCTAATCTCACTAGCTACACGTCTCCCTCAGAGGTCTACCAAAATTCTTAATGGAGGACATGGAAAGTGTGCCTTCCATTTTTTTAACACCTCCTCTCTCTCTTTGCCCTAGTTCAGAGAATTACTAAATATTTCCATTCTGAGATACTCAAGATTTCAACAAAATGAAAAATTAGAAAGTAAGACTTTTCCTCTAACTGAAATTCAAGAATCCTTTTCTGTTGTGGTGGTGGTAGTAGTTAATTGACATTAAATCATATAACACCCATGAGACCAATTTTAGCATTCAAACTTTGTTAAAATGTGGATCATGGACTCTTTAAGATTTGTTAAGAATACTGATCAGTAATGTATTTATATTTTATTTATTGTACTTTTTAAAATTGTGTTTCCTGATCTTTAATGGCCAACATTTCTATCAATGTTAGGCTTTGGCACTAATCAGTAAGTTCTTTGACAGTAACTGATTATTCCTAATTACTAGTTGGCTATTCCATACACATATACATATATTACATATCACATACATACTTGTGAACAACTTGGTTTTAGTATGATTAATTTAGTTCACTTTATTAAAAAGTTGAATGTGGGCTTCGTGCCCATAGCACAGTGGTTATGATGCTGGTTATAGCACCAGCCATATGCACAGAGGCTGATGGGTTTGAGCCCAGCCCAGGCATGCTAAACAACAATGACAACTGCAACAAGAAAATAGCCGGGTATTGTGGCGGGCTATAGTCCCAGCTACTTGGGAGGCTGAGGCAAGAGAATCATGTAAGCCCAAGAGTTGGAAGTTGCTGTGAGCTGTGACACCATGCACTCTACCAAGAGCAACACAGTGAGACTCTATCTCACAAAGAAACAAACAAAAAAAGTTGAATATAGTCTTTAAAATTAATTCTAAGTGAAGAATCCTGACAATGCGGAATGAAGTTTGTTTGCTTGTATTCTTTTTTGTCTTATGTTTGAAGAAGGATGTTTTTATGTATATTTCCTCGAAAGGCTAATAAATATTATCAAATTATTGTTCATTTCTCTAAATTCTAACTTAATATTCAACAGTTATTCTTCTCAATTAATGAATATCATTCCTTGTTCCCTAGTGGCCTCAATGATTAGTAGGAAAATTAACTACAATTTCTTACACACTGATATTTGAAAATATTACATGTGTCACTGTAATATTTATGGCAACATTATTGAATAATACAGTAGAACTTCTGTAAGTTGACCATCCAAAGGACTGGAATGAACTGTGCTGTTCAACATCAGGAACTACGCCTACTGTGTTAATACATACAGATCTGGTCTATAAAAATTAGGTCAACTTTAGGAGACGGTCATTGTATAGAGGTGGTCAACTATGGCAGTTCTATGGTAGGTATATAATATTGATTTAATAATTTAAAAGGCCTACAGTATACTATACTATACAGTAGTACACTGTATAGTAGAAGGAAGAGTCATATCATTTTCTGTCTGTGATTACTATCCAGAGTATTCAAAGAAGTATGACTAATGGAAGTATATACATAGAATAATCTCCGTCCAAAGGAAGTGAGCACCAAAGAACATTTTGAACCTTAACTGTAACACTAAGCATTAGGAAATGTATTTGGAAAAAATTAATTTGAAGGTATGTAACCATAAACCATCTGCTTTTCATAAAAGCCCATTTTCATGATCCATAAAACAATGCCTCACTCTACCTCAGAATTTTCATTCTCAAGCCAGAAGATATGTTGGTCTATCTTTAGGATAAGAAAGAATTGTAAAAAAATAATAATAATAATAATAAAAAAAGAATTGTAATGCTTGCAACATTTAAGTGGGTATAACTTTTCACATCCTTTATGGGATATGTATGGTACAGATACGGAGTGGGAAGGGTGGAGAAGAATCATTGCTCTTTTTTTCCTTAAGTTTATAATTCTCTCAAATCTCAGAGACATATATGAATATGTCTAGAGCCCAACTGTCTAATGATATACATTCTATGGGGACACGATGGTCTTCCATTCTGATTAAACTTGAAATGTTGCATGTTATAATACAGTTTGCGGTAATCATGGTTCGGTGACTACCAGTCCTGGTATTGTTCATTGGCACTAGGGTTTTCATACTAGCTATCGTATCTACCTCTCAAAGTAGCATTGCCACATGGAAATAGAAATACACATCACATACATAATTTTAAAGGTATCTAAGCAGTCACATTGAAAAAATTAAGGACAAGGTGCTATTTAACCCAATATATCTAAAATAAATTCAACATGTAATTGATATTAAAAATAATACATTTAACTTTATATTTTCTTATTAAGTCTTTGAATCTAGTATATATTTAGCATGTCTAGTTTGGAATAGCCACATTTCAAATACTCAGAAACTAGTAACCACTGTTTTTGACAGCAGCCACTGGCTATTCTATGGGATAGTGCAATACAGCCAGTGTGTCATTCTTCGCCTTTGTAGTTTTTTTTTAAGATTCCTGCAAACCACCAGCCAAGCATAATCACAATCCTGAGTTAATCTTGGAAAGTAAGATGCAGAATACCCAGGTTTGCTAGTGACTAGAAGGTGGAGTCTATTTTTCTGAAGTAATCCCTGAAACCCATGTTCTAAGAGAAGCTTAAGCATCTATATTTAAAAATGGGCAGGCAACATCCTACCCACTGCTTTATATCAGTGATGGGACATTTGAAGACCCTACGTGGTGCTTCAGGAGTTTGTAAGCATCCCCTGCTCCCTCTGAATGTTGGCTTCCTTGAGTAACTAGCCAACGTCTGCTTGTGTAGCTCAAAAGCTCAAATCATGCTTTCTAATTAGAAGTTTAGTTTCACCAAAAAATTATGGAATGGTAGCACTATATCATTCTGGTATAATGCGAACATTCATGGGTTCACAAGATTGGTCTTTGAAGTTCATGTCTCTCATCTATAGTCCCTGAGCAGTCAGTTGCTGAAGAGGGAATCAGTTTTCCTTATCTGTAAAAATAGCGGTTGGTAGAGATAAGCTTGGAAGTTCCTTCCTATGCTGAGATTGCAAGGTTACCAAGTCAGTAATTAGGTATCATGAAAGCATAAATCTAAAATCATGTACTAAATGCACTTACCCCTCATTAATTCAGAATTATGATAAGTGCATTCCAAATTCCGACAAGTTGAATTTATACAATGTTGCTGGAGAAAGGATTTTTTTAAACAATGACAATAAAATGGCATTTATGTAGGGTAGATGGTGACCAAGGAGAATTTACAAACCAGATTTTCCTTAAATTTTGTTCTAATTCATTATTAGGTAAATTATGTCTTGTAGAGCAAGAGAAGTTATTTTCAAAATAAAATTTTATAATATTGTCCTCTAAATATGTTTCAAGATAGAAATTAAAACAAAAATTAAACAAAACACAAAATCAAGCTCCAAGTACAGCTTGGGAAATCAGAATCCATGGGAATGGTCTGAGGCAATACCAGAAACAACATCACTTCTAAAGTATTTTCCAGCTCTGAAATTATAAATTCAGAGGAAAGAAATAAAAAAGACCAACCTCTACTCCTTTGATTTCTCTTAATACCTCATTCCTCTGCCTTTTATGTATTCATCAGCTCATTTCTTTAAAACCTTTGCTATCCTCTTATATGCCCGTACTCTGCTATATCAGAGATATAACATGCAAGGTACAATTCTTGCCTTAAAGAAGCTTCCAGAAATTAAGGGACACAGACAAATGAAAAGGCAATTTCAACAGGCTGCAATAGGAGTAAGTTGGGATTAAAAGCATTTCTGAGGAACACAAAGCATCATAGGAAAAGTGTTGAGTTCAGCCTTGGATCAGTCATGGAAAGCTCTCTCTAGAAAAAGACCTTCTAAACTGAAGTTGAATCTTGGATGACTCAGAAATCCACCAAGGGATAGAAGAATTTCTTGGCTGAAGAAGGTCAGGAGGTCACCATGTTTCCTACAGAGGAACAATGTGCTCACAGTTCCAGAAGTAAGAGAGAATCTGGACATTCTGGGAACAGAAGGTTGTCCTAGTATGACCAGACCATCCAGTATAATAAAGTATAATGGAGAAAGATAGGATAAAAATGTACCATGTATGATCTGGGATCTTATCATCACTATCTGACATCTAAGAAACTCGAAATTTATCTGAATGAAACAACAGTTGATAATGCCAAAATAAGAGTAAATTTTGAACTTAAAGACTTTTATTTCTGTAAACCTATTACTTTCATCACATTGGCACGACATGCTTAAATTAAACTTCACCATAGATCTAACAAACCAAAGTTTGAAAATATTGCTTAGTTAAATATTGAGCAGGCATTGGAAATAATGGACAGATAATAATAATAATAATTAGTCCATCAGCTGTTTCTTTGTCAATATTTTATAGTGTTTGAAAAATGTTTTAAAATAGTCTCTTTAGCATTTTAAACTACCCCTCCGTGTTCTCAATTCAAACATCACATGCATTTTTTTATATTGTTCAAGAAAGAAACTTCTGCCTAACACTTAAAAACTGGTTATATATTCTAAGTTGGGGAAATCAATATGATTAGGTTTTTTACAGTACCTTGAAATTTTACATATTTCCTTCCCTAAGTGACATGAGGTTGCAGTGCATACTAAAAGCAGAGAACTTAAAAGTCTGTGATTAGATTACGCTGGCCATGTTTATCCAGGCTTTCCCACAATATATGACCTAAAGAGTCTGCACAATGAATAAAGCAAACCTGAAAAAAAAATTGAAATAGCATTGCTAAGTGTAAAGCCTTCATAGGTATACACAGAAACAAATCCATTGCCCTTCCTTGAAATCCTCTCTTTATTTATTATTCTGAGAAGAAAAGCAAAAGAAAACAAAAAACCCCCCCAAAACTGTGAAGTTTTCTATTACTGCCATATCAAGTTCCTATGAAATTAGTAGCTCAAAACCATATAAATTTATTATTATTGAGGTCCAAAGTCCAAAATGGATCTCACTGGACTAAAACCAAGGTGTTGGCAGTGTTGCATTCCTTTTTGGAAGTTTTGGGGAAAATTCATTTTCTTGCCATTTCTAGCTTCTAACAGCTTCCCAAATTCCTAGAAGCCCCCTTGGTGCTGAAAACCAGCAAAGGTAAGTTCAATTTACCTTTCTTTGCCTCCTCCTTTCTTGTTCACATAAGGACCTCTGTGATTACATTAGGCTCATCCGGGTAATAGAGAATATATCTCTTTATTAAAGGTCAACTGATTAGCAACCTCAATTTCATCTGAAACCTTAATTCTTCCTTGCTATATATGTATGAAAAAGGAATGCTGTTGGGGAACTGTAAATTACTGTATTTTTCTGTGTATAATACATATCATTTACCAAAATTTTTGTGGGGAAGATAAGGATGCACATTATATATGTGATGCATCATGGGAGTGGTGGAGGGGAGCCCAGTGGGCCTCTGAGGCAGCCAGACACACAGGGTTCCAGTCCTGGGGAATCCAGGATCTGGTGGAGGCAGCCAGAGAAGCCTCTACAGAGTGCTACAAAGAGGGAGGGGGTGGCGGCATAGCTGGCGAAGCAGACCATGGCAGTGGGTACAAGGGTCAACGCCTGAGGCTGGGCAATGCAGAGGGAACCAGGGAGCCCTGTCTAGTCCCTAGGGACATTCCTGGCTGTCTGTGGGCCAAGTGGCCTCAGGAGCTCCCACTCTGCTGGTCACATATGTAGCCATCTTGGCTGTGGCCCTGACATGGTGGGAGAGGGAAGAGCTCTCAGGAGGGAGGGAAGCAACAGCCTTCTCAGAGCAGGCAGGAAAGAGAGGATGGTAGGATATGCAATTTATCAATGGAGTGTCAGCCCTCCCCAAGTATGTCTCTCCTGGCTGAGGGCTCTGACTGCTTTCTTGAGGGGTGTTTTCCTGAAAGGCCTAAAAAATGGGTGCAGATTACACATTGGAGCACATTTTATGGCAAAATACGATAGTACAAACTCTATGGAAAACAGAGAGGAGATTCCTCAAAGAACAAAAGCAGACCTACCATTCGATCCAGCAATACCATAACTGTGTCTTTACTAACAGGAAAATAAGGTTATTTCAAAAAGATACTTGTACCCAAATGTTTACTGCAACAGAATTCACAATTGCAAAGATATGGAATTAACCTAAGTGTCCATGAATTGATGAGTGCATAAAGAAAATGTGGTTTAATGAGTGGATAAAGAAAATCTGGTGTAGGTATACTCTGAATAATCTCCCATAAAAAGAAACGAAATAATGTCATTTGCAGCAACTTAACTAGACCTAGAGTCCATTAACACAGGTGAAGTATCTCAGGAATGGAAAACCAAACAGGACGTAAGTGGCAGCTAAATGATGAGTGCACATGGTCACAGAGTAAATGACATTGGAAACTAAGAAGGGGGAGAGTGGGAGCCGGTAATGCATACATTTTGTTGGGTACCATGTACACTACTGTGGGGATGGGCACACTAAAAGCCCTGATATCAGCATTATACAATTCATCCACACAACAAAAACACTTATTACCTCCTTAATATTTTGAAATAAAAATCATGATTAAAAATTTAGGAAAAGAAATAAAGAAAACTTTGCATTATCATTTGGAGCTAGCATATGAATTTGCTGATGGATATGGAGGAGAAAAAAATAAGAATCAATAACCCAAATGTGTGAGTTGGGAATGTGGTTAGGAGATCATACTGCTTCCACTGATGGAAGAAGACAGAGGAGCAGGTTTTCGGGGAAAACAAAATTTGGCCTTGTTATATTTGAGATGCTTACCAGACATCTGGGGAGAAATGTCAAATAATCAGATGAATGTATAAATCTAGAAATTCCAGGGAGAGACCTAGTCTGGTAATAAAAATTTGAGTCATCAGCCTATGTATGAAATCGGAGATCAAATGAAGTCACCAAGGAAGAGAAAATTAGTAGAGAAAAGAACCTGGGACATAGGAAAGGGAATCCCACTTAGAATGAGCAAAGTCGACTTGAAGAGCCCAATAGGACTGGCAGTAGTTGAAAGCATTATAGGGTGAGAACGTCAGAAAAATCAATGCCTAATGTGCTTAATATTTTGGATTAATTCTTTTGATCATGGCAGGTCCATGCATCTAATGTCAAGAAAAAGTATTTGAGAGTGGACTGTGAGAGAGGAATAGGAAGGACCCAGTTAAGAAAGAAGATCATAAGTTAACAAGTACTAATTAGATTATGGTTTCCTTCAGAAGTGCTTATAGATCAAGTATAGAAACAAAGGATGTTTAAACAGTGAGATAGTGAGACTCTATTTCAAAGGAAAAAAAAGAAATGAACATTAATTAGACATCCAAGTATATACAGAGATAGTGTCATTAATAACGATAATATGATTTTAGAGATAAAAAAGAAGGGGAAGAATCAAAGGAGGAAGAGGAAAAAAGGAGAGAGGGAGGGAGGGAAGACAAAAGAAATGAAAAGAAAGAAAGGAAGACAGGTTTTGACAAATTAAGTCTCAAAGACTGAGCTGTACGTTATGTCATCTGCCCCCTTTGTTTTATTATGCTCTTAAGTCGCCTCTGTCTTTTCTCCATCTGGTCCATATTCACAAGACTACGCCAGAGAGCCTTTTAAATCAAAATGGGCTGGATGCAGTGGCTCAGACCCATAACCCTAGCACTTTGGTAGGCTGAGGCAGGAGGGTTGCTTGAGGCCAGTAGTTCAAGACCAGCCTGGGAAATACAAGACTCCATCTATATTTAGATTCCATCTAAATTTTTTAAAAAGAACCAGGTATAGCAGCCCAGGCCTGTAACCCCAGCTACTCAGAGACTGAGGTAAGAAGATCACTTGAGCCCAGGAGTTGGAGGCTGTCACCAGCCCTGATTGCTCTCCTAAACTTCAACCTTGGCAACAAAGCAAGACCTTGTCTCAAGAAAAAAAAAAATGGAAAATGGATCCCAGCACTCCCATAAATTCTTCAACAGCTTCCCATTATCCAATGAATCATGTCTAAGCATTGTGCCAATGAAGGACCTTGATCATCTAATCACTGCCTATTCCTCCTCCAAGGATATTTCTTATACATCCCTCATAATTTCCTTGCAATGTGATTACTTGTCCTTCCATGCAAACACCAGCATAAGTCTCACATCTGTGTAATGCACAAGCCAATACCTTTAACTGTGGTGTATTTTGAAAATTTCATCACATTTTCTGGGAAGCCATCTTTAATTTTTTACTCTATCCCATTCGACCTTGTTTTTGAGAAGAAAGAACCATTGCCCCATTGTCTCTGTTTTATACCTTCCTTCTGTATCTTCTACATGTGTCTACTGGTCCATATGTTCACTTGAACTATTTGTTAGCAAAGACTTTAAGCTTTTTGAGGACATACAAACATAGTCTGCTTCTTTAGGACCTAGCACAGCGTCTAACACATACTTGATGTTTACAAGTATTTGCTGAATAGATATTATCTACTATTAAACAGAAAGCTTGACT
Source organism: Otolemur garnettii (assembly GCF_000181295.1). Taxonomy (NCBI): domain Eukaryota; kingdom Metazoa; phylum Chordata; class Mammalia; order Primates; family Galagidae; genus Otolemur; species Otolemur garnettii. Next base: position 3,834,371 of record NW_003852452.1, read on the forward strand.
GAGAATTAGTGAGAGAAGAAGCTACATAATTTTAATAGAAGGATCGAATAACAATAGAAGCAGACAAAACATTTTTAAAATTTCAGAATAATATATGAGTACAAATGATTAGGTTACATTTGTTAGGTAAACGTCTAAGTTGTAGTTGAGCCCTTTGACAGTTTTCTATATTGGTAGACTTAAATTCAACTATTAATATTGGTGAAGATCTATTTGAAAGATCCCTTATCCAAAACCCCAGGGACTAAGCGAGTTTCACAATACTGAATAAAAAATTCTATCTATCACATAATACTCAGTAAGGTATGGGGCAATGTTCCATAATCAAATATGTTGGTTTATGCAATTATGCAATGAAATATATAAATATTCACCCAAAATAAAGAGTTTCATAGCAGGTCAGTTTAGGTTTTTCCACAAAATAAATTACCAAAAATTTTCTGTTTTTTTCTAATTTTTGAAGTATAAAATGAACGACCAAGAATTTTCAGAACTGGGGCAGCACCTGTGGTTCAAAGGAGTAGGGTGCTGTCCCCATATACCAGAAGTGGCAGGTTCAAACCCAGCCCCAGTCAAGAACTGCAAAAAAAAAAAAAAGAAAGAAAAGAAAAGAACTTCCAGAACTGAAACAAGGAATTGTAAAACTAAATTGAATTCTATTTTGTAGACACTAAGAAATTCCTGGTCATAAATTACTTCAATTTCCTTCATTTAATAACAAATTACCAAAGCAAAAATGAGAAATTTACAGTCTAGGAAACCCTGATCAGTGTTAGTGAAGGCTTATTAAAGAAAGAAGATGCTTTTCTTAATAAAATTCATAAAAATCTACATCTCAATTGCTTCTAAATATTTTCTGAGAAGCTTTGATCAGCTACATCCATAATAGCTAACTATGTACATCTTAAAAAGCGAGATATTTCTCCTTCTAGTCCTCAAGGAGAAAACTATTTCGGTACATAAGCAAGAAACTGGTGTGCCACAAAGAAAGGGTCCTTCCCTCATCAGTTTATTAATTTGATATTTATTGATATCATTTCAAAGTCAAATTATGTAAGCAAACAAGCTAATGAAAAGATAGGATTTCATATCTAATTAGCAAAGTGGCCATTAATAATGATCTTTTTTCTGATATAAATTATTAAAATAATAATCACCAGATGTTTAAATTTTTTTCCATAAATGAATTTAATTTTCAGAAATCTTTTTCCCATGAATCCTTTCTCAGTGTCCAATAATCATTCTATACACTATCAGGAAATAATTGTCTCTAGAACTCTTAAGAACAGAGGTATGGATGGGATGAACACTGAATACAAATTTTTTTCATCATTTCTTCTTTGACATCCATTTTACATAACCTGGTAACTTTTAGATCCCGGAAAAGAAAGAGAACTCTCCTTTCAGTAATATCTACCTTCTCAACTAGTGAACTTTCTTTAGTGCCACTGGAATTTGGTTAGATGGCTTTATCACAACCACAAAAGCAAGCGTGACAAAAGAGAAAGCCCCATGCGGGTAACGCCTCTGTCCAACCACCTTGCACAGAAAGATGTGAAGGAAAAAAAGAGGGATAACGAAATGGTTTTAGCTTTTGACTTCTCATCTGCTCTTCTCTGTCACTTCTTTATCAATGGATTTATTGACAATTAAACTCACCTACAAGTTTGGGACACGAAAAGTCCAGGAAAAGTTCCTCCTTTCTTGCACAGCACAAGAAGAAGCCCTGATTGAGTGTTCACCACTCAGAATTTGTGGTAACCTACACTGTGGTCCACAGCCTAGAGATCTTGGCCAATTTAGAATTAAAACATAATAAGACATTTCAGAGTAATAAACATATAGGATAGATGATCAATGAAACATAGAATTTCGGTTTCATTGAGCTAACTTCCCAGTGATACAAAGGCATATTTCAAACGACTTCCTTTTAAATACCGCAGAAATACCCATATTCAAAGAAAAGAACTTTGATATGTCAGAATATCGATGTTAAAAACAAACAAACAAAAAACCCACATGGACATTTCAGTATCTACCTTTAATCTAGCTCAGGAATACATAAGTGGATGTAGTCCCCGGACACGATGTTTATTTTTTTCATTTGGAGCAGCAAAGCAAGTAAAGGCTGTCAAATCAGACAAGACTCCAAATTGTCATCGTGACAACTTCATCTCAGACTGTCAACATACCACTTGTTTCTCTCAGAGAAGTCTGTGGTTCAGATTCAGGAACCTTTCCCTTCACTAATTCCCAGAGAACCCCTCACTGTCCGAAAGACACAAGGGATCCAAAGTAGCAAAGACTTTCTAGGAGCTTTAAACACACTAATTTAAGTTATTCCTCGACTAGAAGAGAGGACTGAGAGAAAAATGTACACAGCAAAAGATGTCAGAGTATTTGGCATGAAAGAGTAAAGACACACAGGAAATGGGGAACAAATGAGATGGCAAAGGGAAGGAATGGAGCCAAATGAGGGACAGAGAGAGTTAATGAAATCAAAGGAATATGACTTGTATTTGCCTTATATGAAATATATTTGAGAATCTCAAATTTTAGAGAACAGTAACAAATTAGCCTTTTTGTTATGTAAATTTCACCGAGCAATCTGAATTTCTCCCCAATTCAATATAAATGTGTGTTATGGATAGATAGATAGATAGATATGGAAAGATATAGAGACTTATATCTATATATTTGTGAATGTTACCTATATCTTCAATACATGGAATTTTTTTGCTCTAAATTATTCCCAGGTCTAGGATTATAGATATGACCTATACTGTTTCCTCTGTAACTTTGCCTTAACTTCTTATTATCTGTACTCAAACTTCCAGGATAGAAAAGTCATACAGGAGAACGGCAGGTGGTAGTGAGGGTGAAGTGTGGGCAAAAGATCTCTAAATTAGAGAAATATTGAGACTGTTTTCATAATGGGCTAATATAGCCTCATTCATATTCACTAGGCGAGGTTCAGTAGCAAATTTTCTAAACCTTTATAGATGGATATGGAAAAATGGGAATTAGCTTTTTGTGTTAGTGGTCTAATATAAGAAAACAAAGTTGTTACTGTATTCCTGTCTGTGTATGGTCATAATCTGAGGGACAAAATGTACAGAACAATTGGATCATAAAGTGGCAAAAAATCCTGACATCATAAAAACATGTCTATTACCTACAGTAAGTCCAGAATCAGTCTTTGTGAGGGATGATTATGGTTTGACCCAAGATCTGCCAAGTCTATTTTCTTCCAAGAAGTCCCTGGTGCTTCCAAGCACAGTCCCTGCTGGGGATACATTATAGGCTCCAAAATGAACAGAATGTTAAAAACTAACAAGATTAGTGAGAGTCTTCTCTTGGCAAATTTGACAACAATTAGTGTCTATTAAGTTTTTTTTTTATTCACATAGTAAATGAAACAGAGGATGTGATATTTAAATATATACCTTCTACATTTAGCAAGAAAGATTATGAATATACTGATGGAACAATAAATGCTTTTTTGTTTAATAGTTTGTCAGTGAACAGACTATTACAAAAACAATATCTCATATAATTTGCAAAGCTGTCATTAATAACTATCTCTTTTCTAATATGAATTATTAAAATAATAAGTCACCAGATGTTTAATATGTTTTATTTTAATTCCATAAGTGCATCTACTACTCAGAAAACTTCTTTTTCTGTTGAGTTCTTGCTCACTGGACAATGAGAAGAGAGACTAATAGAGACAGATAGAGATAGAGATAGACATATAGATAGAGATTATGGAGAGGAAAAGAGAGGCGCGTAGGAGAGGGAGAGACTGAAATTTACTTGTCATTACTCCTTATTTGCCCCCCTGAACCAACAGAGACAAAACCTGAGATATAAATATATATCATAAGGAATCCAAGGGTATACATATTATCTCCTAAAATGTCTTTATTTCAAACATGCCTGTCCATCTTCACTACCTAGCTCCAGATACCATAACAACTTAAAGTTTAGAAAAGTATAATAGCGTGTTATTTTGCTCCATTCTCATCTACTGATATTCCATCTTCCTTGATATTCTTCAGAGCAGCCAGAATTGTCTTTCAAAAAAAAGTGATCAGGCTCACATGTCCCATATTCTTGGGTAAGAACATGAGAAGAAGCATGGTCTTCACTTGCCACTTCTCCAGACTGATCTTGTAGCCTGTTCTCTCTCACTCTGCCACAGGCACAAGAGTTTTCATTTAGACACTTGAACTTGCCATATTCTTCCAGCCATGAGATGCCAAATATGGTTTCCTTTACCTGGAAAGTTCTTCCTACCCTCTCATAAGCTAATTAACTCCTAAACATCTTTCATATCTCAACTCCAGTGTTTTTCAGAGAAGCTTTCTTTGACCCTTTGACTCGGCCATAAATCTGTTTTATAGGTCTCCACACCCTGTTCGATCATTACACATTGACACTTGTATTGCAGTATCATGTATAACACGTAAACATCTGCAACTATTATATCTCCATAAAAATTAAAAATAAAGAGTTTTTAAAAAGAAATATTACTTGAATGATTTAGTAAGTTAAAAAATGAATGAAAAGAATAAGATGATATACTACCTCCTTCATCTCCCCCGTTTGGTTAACTTAGGCTTTTGGGCATAAATCACCAAAGAGTAATCACATTTGAGAACTGTTATCATCCCTTCAGGAAATTATCTTCCTTTGTGGCTTTCAGCGAATGAAAAGTATTAGAAGTTAACTGGGGACAATCTAAGCTCATGCTGTTTAAACAGACAAACAAACTAAAAATATGTTTAAACAAAAGACCATATTACCGTTAAATAATAATTTTAGGTTATTAATATCTGGAATGTCAAATTACTTCAGCTATAATGACAGGAAGAAAAAAAGATAACTGTATTCTCAAATAGAAAAGAAAAACAATAAGGCTGACTACTCGAATTCCAAAAGGGATCAGATCAGATCTTATTTTATAATTCCCATTTGACAAGGAGAGTGATAACATTAAAAGCTAATACTCTGTTAACAGTGGTTATGCACTATTCACCTACACAAATTTTTCAGGGGATGGATGCCAAATTGGGCGTTTTCATTAGCAAGTCAAACCTTTAAATGGAACAAATCTAATGTGAAGTATTCAATTATGAAAGGTCTCTAAGTATGTCTTACCTAAGGATATATACATCTGTTCACTTTATGGAATATATGCCTCTAAATATAGACAAAAAATTATGTCTTTAATTCATTTTGGTTATTAAAATGATTCATTTAATTCAGCAAAAGTCAGCTTAAATTATAAACTATTTAGTTATAGAATAAAGATAAGGAAAATTCAGGGCACTGAATGACACGTAACATGTAGTAGAAGACCTTGCTGTACTGAGAAAAAGCAACTAAACTCAAATTATAGAGATATTTGCTTCTACTCTAAAATTTGAAGGCCAAGGAAAAGATGTTCAACATTATTAGTCATTAGTAAAAGGTAAATCAAAACTACAATGACAGCCAGGAACAGTGGCCCACCTCTATAATCCCAGCACTATGGGAGGCCAAGGCAGGTGGATTGCTTGAGCTCAGGAGTTTGAGAGCAGACTGAGCAAGAGCGGGACCCTGTCTCTAAAAATAGCTGGTCATTGTGGCAGTCACCTATAGTCTCAGCTACCTGGGAGTCTGAGAGAGGAGGATAGCTTGAGCCCAAGAATTTGAAGTTGTTGTGAGCTATGACACCACACCATTCTAACCGAAGGTGACAGAGTAAAACTCTGTCTCAAACAAACAAACAAACAAAAACCTACAATGAGATACCACTTTACCCTTCATTAGGATGACAATCATAACAACAATAATAACAATATAGAAAACTCATGTAGGTAAGGATGTGAAGAAACTGGAACACTAATATATTGTGGGGGGATTATAACATGGTATATCCACTGCATAAAACAGTTTGGTGGTTCCCATGAATGTTAAACATAGTGTTACCCAACAATCCTATTCCTGGTTCGTAGAAAAAAGAATTAAAAATAGTTACCCCCCAAATATTTGTAAACAAATGTTGACAACAACACTATTCACAATAAATAAAAGATGGAAATAACCCAGAGGTTCATCAATAGATGTGTGAATAAATAAAATGTGTTATCTACATACAATGGAATATTACTTGGTCCTAAAAAGGAATGAAGTACTAATACATGTGGATAAGCCTCGAAATCAACCTGCCAAGTGAAAGATGCTAGATACAAAAGGGCATATATGACATAATTCTATTTACATGAAATATAAATAACAGATAAATTCATAGGACAAAAAGGAGATTTGTGGTTGCTGGGGTCTACTATAAAAGGGAAAAAGGGAGTGACTATTTAATGAATATAAACTTTTCTATCAGGGTGATGAATTTATTTTGAAACTATACAGAAGTGGTGATTCCACATTGTGAATGACTATGCTTCTAAATCACACCCTTTAAAATGGTTCATTTTATGTTTTGTGAATTTCACCTAAAAAAAATAAATAAATAAAAATGAAAAAAACATTTCCTTCCTGAGTGGCCAACGTGGAGAACTCCGTAAATCTTTTCCATATAAAACAATGATAATCTGGATAAAAATATCAGATACAATCAGATACAATTTTTTCAGAATATGAAAATTGATTAAAGGCATACAAAAAAATAGTGAAACATTTATTCAAGAAAAAATACTATGGAACTCTGTAACATTTTATCCTGGGACAGCTTGCACTTGTTTACTAGCTCTCAGTTCTTTATTGCTGTGTTTCTACCTAAGTCAGCTTTCCCACCAGAAAGAGAAGAAATAATTTTGGAGGAGAGCTTGGAAAGGCCCATTCTCTGAGCTGTTCTGAAAAACAATAGCTATCTTGGGTGGCAAACAATCAGAGAAGAGCAGCAGCAAAGCTTGTCTGATGTTGCAATATTAATTGGGATAAGCAATATGTATGCCTACAGGCAGAAGTTACATAGAGAGATCTAAAGCAAGAGATAGTCATAGTGGGTCTTGATAAACCCCCACATATCCCTGGGGCTCTGGAAGGCTGTGAACATCAACACAAGGTCATGGAGACAGCCCTACCTACCTAATCATGCTTGTCTGAATGAGAGCCTTACACATGAAGAAAGTGAAAGTGGGAGCAGCTTCATAAACATCCTGAATGTTGAATTTGTCTCTCAATGCATGCACACCAATCCACCAGGAAAGGATACAAGTCTCACTGGCTCAGTGTGTTTACCAACCATTGACTAATCATTATCTGACCACTAAAATGATCCAGGGGAAATCCTGGGAAGCTGAATTTTAAAATTGAAAGATTAAATTAATCTAAAAGAAACATTACAGCAGTGGTTCCCAACCTGTGGGTTGCAACCCCTTTGTAACAATGAAAATACATCCTACATATCAGATATTTACATTACAATTCATAAGAGTAGCAAAATTATGGTTATGAAGTAGCAACGAAAATAATTTTATGGTTGGGGGTCACCAAAACATGAGGAACTACATTAAAGGGTCACAGCATTAAGAGGCATTAGGAAAGTTGAGAACCACTGCATTAAAGAAAGAGATAACTGTTGTATACTGGAGGCAAGATAAAATTCACAAAATTAGTCTGGGCAAATCATTAAGCAAATAATAACAGCAATAGCAGCAACTACTCCCAGGAGGAAGGTGAGAGGTGAAAAACTCAGAACCCAATGTTAAACTATCATATATTATCAAATCATCCAGTTTTCAGCCAAGAATTGAAAAACATGTAAAGAAATGGGAAAACTTGACTCAAACACAACACAAGAAGTTAATAGAAACCATCTTGGGGGGGGGGCTAGATGTTGGTCTTGACAGACAAGCTCTTGTAATTATGTTCAATAAATTAAACCAGGTTTTAAGAATAAAGGTAAGTATGACAATGATGATTCATTAAATACATATCAATTAAAAAATAAAAATTACCTAAAAAAGTAGAAATTCTAGAGTTGAAAAAAAATATAGTAACTGAAATAAAATTTTACGGGAGGAACTCTGCAGCTGATTGGAGTGAGCCCCCCCCCAAAGTTACCACATCTCAAGGTAGATCACTAGAGATGATCTAATATTAGGAAGGGAAGGGAAAAAAGAATAAAGAAATAGACACATAAGCCTCAGAGACCTACAGGTAAACTTCTGATACACCAATATAAGCATAATGGGAGTCCCAGAAGAAGAAAAGAGAAAAAAGGGGCTAAAATATTGTTTGAAGTAATGATAACCGCCCCGAATGTAAAGACAAACATGAATTACATATGCATGAAGCTCAACAAACCTCACGTATGATTAAAAAGGGAGAGAGGGAAAAAGAGACTCATATCTAAAAATGTAATTCTCAAGCTGTTAAAAGCTAAAGACCAAGAGAAAATTTTAAAAGCAGCAAGAGAAAAATGACTCATTATATAAAAGGGAACCACATTAAGTTTAACAACAGAATCCTCTTCTGAAAAAGAACTATTGGCCAAAGGATATAACTTTGCAGTTACACGATGAATAAGTTCAGGAGACTCACGATACAACATGACGACTATACTTAATAATAATGTATTGTATACTTGAAATTTCCTAAGAGAGTGGATCTTAAGTATTTTCACTGTGAAAAAGCAAATACGTGAGATGGATATATTAATTAGCTTGACTGTGGCAATCATTCCTCCATTTATACATAAATTAAAACATCACGTTGGACACTTTGAATATACACAATTGCATTTATACCTCAATAAAGCTTAAAAATAATAATAAAATTTGAGTCTTTTAGTCTTAATAAAAGATAAGTACTTAAAGCAATAATTATAATACTATGCTATAATCAAACTGTTGAGGGAAAATCAATTATTAATAATGAGTTTTATATCCAGCAAAACTATCCTAAAAAAAAAAAAGAGAAATAAAGCCATTTCCATATGAACAAAGAGAGAGAGAGTTAAGTATTGGTATAGCTTCCTTATGGGCATAAGAAACACTAAAGAAAGTCCTTTGGCCTAAAGAAAAATGACTCCAGATGGTAATCTAATTCCACATAAAGAAATAAAGGGCACCATAAGGACAGCATAAAAATAGCATAAACACTTTTATATCATCTCTTCATATGTTTATAAAAGATAATTTCATAAACTATTTATAAAACTATATTGTTGGCTCATAACACATGAAGATGTTACATCTATGTGTGCTGTGCATTATATATGTCATACGTTAGTGTAGTATATATAATATATAATAAAATATATGAATATTATATGTACTAAAGAAAAGGAGGTAAAGGAAATAGAGCTATAATACACCAGGAAAATAAAAGCAGATAAGTTGATAGTAACAAATCCACAGAAAGAAATGAAAAGTGCCAGCAAAGGCAAATAGGTGGGTTGACATAAAATTTTAATATTATATTTTTGTTATTTTTTTCTCCAGAGTCCTTTCATAGGCATAAGATTTTACATGAATTGATATTTATACATGTAACATTGTACTGTTGAATATGTAACACATAATAGTATGAGGTATCCTGTAATAACAGCACGTGTGTGGGAAGGACTAGAACTATACTGGAGGAGATTTTATAGGAATTAGGTTAATGTCCATCTGAACTAGACTGTGATCACTGAAAATGCATATTGCAATCTCTACAACATCATCAGTAATACAACCACATATGTGAATGCCCGTGTATGTATGTAGTAAAACAAAAGATTTAAAATGACTGGCTAGAAAATATTTACCACAAAGATGCCAAGAAAGGAGGTATAGGAGAACAAACAGATATAACACATGCAGCAAACAAGTGGCAAAATGGTAGGTGTAAACACAGCCACATAATACATGTATGAAACACTATAGTCAAAGGCAGAGAGTATAGGACAAAAATTTTTTAAAGTTTTAATGATATGCTATCTACAAGAGATGCATTTTAAACTCAAAGACATAAATAGGTTGAAAGCAAAGAGATGGAAAAGCTGTGCCATGAAAAAAGAAATCATAAGAGAGAGAAATTGGTAAAGATATAGAAGACTTGAACGATGTTACCACACATTTCACCTGACTTGAACAATGTTATCAAACCCTTGACCTGACATCGATCTATATTCTCCCAGCAGAATATACATGCTTTCTGAATATACATGGACCATTCTCCGTAACACATCATACGGTAAGCCATGAAAAAGTTTTAAAAGGTTTGAAATCATACAAAGTATGTGCTTTGACAAAAAAGGATTTAAATTAGAAGTCAACAACAGAAAGATAGTTAGGAACTCAACAAATATTTGGAAATTAAAGCCATATTTCTAAATAACCTGTAAGTCAAAAATAAATAAATAAATAAGAGAGAAAATGAGAAAATAGTATGAGCTAAATGAAAACAACAGAAAATCAAATTTAAGGGATACAGCTGAAACAGTGCTTTGGGAAAATGTGCAGCTGTAAACACTCTAGTAGAAAATAAGAAAGATTTCAGATCCTGACCTCAGTTTCCATCTTTAGGAAGTAGGAAAATAAAAGCAAATGAATTGCAAGTAGGATGGAGGAGAGAAATCAGAAAGATTAGAGTGGAAATGAGCAAAATAAGAGAAGAGAAAAACAAGAAAAAAATCAATGAAACCTCAGTTGGTTCTTTAAAAAAGTCAATAAAACTGACAAACCTTTAGCTAGACTGACAAAACATAATGAAAATAAGTGAGAAAATCTCTATTACTAAAATAAAAAAATGAAAGCAGAAACATCACTCCTGACCTTACAAAGAAAATGAAAATTTTAATATCAAAAAATTAGAATTTAACTTAGACAAAATGGAACATTTTCTAAAAAGACACAAATGATCAAAAATGGCTCAGAAGGAAATAGAAAACCTGAACAGACCCATAACTATGAAGAAATTTAATTAGCAATTTTACATCTGTCCACAAAGAAAAACTCAGACCCAAAGAGCTTGACTGACAAAATCTATCATTAGAGAGGAAAGAATACCAATTGTTCACAAACTCTTCCAGAAGATAGAGGGAGAAAGATTCAGTTAGTAACTATTTTATGAAGCCAGTGTTACCTCCTATGAAAGCCAGACAAAAATGTCACAAGACGACAAAACTACAGAGCAATAATTTTCAAGCATATCGACACAAAAACATCCAGCAATATATGAGCAAAATGATCCAGCAACATACAGAAAATAACTATACACCCTAAGTGAAACTTATCCTAGGATAAAGGATTAGTTTAACAGCTGAGCATCCATTACTATACTATGCCATATTATCAAAATAAACAATGAAAACACCATCACTATGAATGCAGAAAATATTTGACTCAATCCAACAGCCATTCATGATAAAATTCTCAATCAGGAAGGAACAGAAGAAAATTTCCTTCATGCTATCAAGAGCATTTATAAAAACCTACAGCTAATATCGTACTTAATGGAGAAAGACAGAAGGCTTTCTCCCAAGGATCAGAACAAGGTAAGCATGATTACTTGCATGCTTTTCACTTGCCATCATAGTGGCGGTTCTAGCCAGTGTGGTGAGTTGAGAAAAATAAATAAAAGTTAAATAAATGAATAAAGAAATATAAATAAAAGCATGAAATAAATAAAGAAAAATAAATAAAAGCTTGACATAAAACTGTTTCTATGTACAGAGTATTTGATCCTAGACATTGAAAATCTGAAGAATCCCCTGAACTGCAAATGAGCTCAGCAAAACTGCCAGATAACAAGATCAATATACAAAAATCCATTACATTTCTTTACGCTAGAAATTACATTTCTATATGCTATATGCTAGGCATAATTATCCCAAAAATAAAATGAAAAGAAAATAATTTCCTTTCGTTTGTTTGTTCTGTTTTGAGACAGAGTCTCATTCTGTTGCCCAGGCTATAGTGCCATGTTGCCACTTACAGCGACCTCAAACTCCTGGGCTCAAGCATCCTCCTGCCTCAGTCTCCTGCCGAGTAGCCGGAGGAAAGAATACCAGACAAAATGTCAAGAGAAAAACAAAACTACAGATCCACAATCCCTGGCTAACTTCTTTTCTTTTCTTTTTCTTTTTCTTTCTTTTTTTAAGAAGAGATGTGATCTTACTCTTGCTCAGGCTAATCTTGAACTCCTGAGCTAAAGTAATCCTCCTGACTTGGCCCCGCAGAGTCCTAGGATTACAGGCATGAGCCAACACGCCCAGACTAATAATTTCTTTCATAATCACATCAGAAAGTATAAGAGGCTGGGCATCGTGGGTCACGTCAGTAATGCTAGCACTCTGTGAGGCCAAGGCAGCAGGATTGGTTGAGGCAGGAGTTGGCGACCAGCCTGAGCAAGAGGAAGATCTCATCTCTACAAAAAATACAAAAATGAGCCAGGTCTGGTGGCACAAGAGTGTAGTCCCCACTACTCAGGAGGATGAGGCGGGAGGATGAGGCAGGGAGAAAAAATAAGTAAATAAAAAGATATTCTCTGTTTATAAATTGGAAGACTTGATACATTAAAATGGAAATTCTCCCTAAATATATCTACATACCCATTAAACATAATCCCTATAAAAATGACAGCAGGCTTTTTTTTTTTTTTTTTTGCTGAAATTCACAAGCTGATTCTACACTTTATAAGGACATGCAAAGAACAGAAAATGGCAAAAACGACTTCAAAAAGAACAAAGTTGGAGGATGTCATTTTTTTTTTTATTTCAAAGCACAATATAAAGCTACAGTGACTGACACAGTCTGGAAACATCATAACATCAGACACATAAGTCACTGGAAGAGAACTGAGAAACCAGCAATCAACCCTATATTTACAGTCTATTGATATTTTACCAAAGTGCCATGGCAATTTAACACAGAAAAGATAGCAACTTTTTGAGAAATGGTGCTAGAATAATTAAATATCCATGAGCTAAAAAATTAATGTAGACACTGAGTTTTCATCACAAATAAAAATACTCAAAATAGTTCATAGACCTAAATGTAAAAACTAAATATATAAATGTTTGAAAGAAAACAAACAAAAAACGTTATCTTCCTAACTTTAACACATGGTACATGAAAAAAAAAAACGCTATATTGAACTTGATCTTAGCCAGGCATGATGACACACACCTATATCCCAATTGCCTGGGCGGCTGAGGCTGAAGGATTGTTTGAACACAAAAGTTTGAGGATGTAGTTGACTCTGATCCTGCCACTGCACCAGTGGATTCTAGCCTGGGTGCCAGAACAAGACCACCTCAAAAAATAAATAAATAAATATATATATATATATTATAAATTTTAAAAATATTGTTCCTCCTAAAACATCTTTAGGAAGCCAGGGATGGTAGCTTACACCTGTAATCCCAGCATTTGTGGAGGCTAAAGGAAGTAGGATTGATTAAGTTTAGGAGTTCAAGACCAGCCAGAGCAAGAGTGAGAACCCCCACTCTGCAATCTCCACCAAAAAAAAGGAAAAAAAAATAACCAGTTATGATGGTAAATGCCTTTAGTCCCAGATACTCAGGAGGCAGAGGCATGAGGATTGCTTGAGACCAGGAGTTTGAGGGTGCAATGAATTATGGTTGATGACACCACTGTACTCTAGCCTGGGGGACAGAGAAAGAATCCATCTCAAAAAACAAAACAAGACAAAACACAAAATACCATTGCTATAAGAAAATAAAAGCTATAGACCGAGAAAAATATTTCAAAATAGTATTGTAGATAAAGGACTTGTATTGAGAAAATATGAATATGAAAAAACCCTTAAAACGCAATAAAAAAGAGCCCAGTTAAAAATTCATTAGCAATCTGAATAGACATTTCATTAAAGATAAGATGCACAAGGAACTAAATGTATATGACACGATGCTCAGGAACATTAATGATCAGGGAAATACAAATGACAACCACAGTGAGATATTATTTCACACCCAAGATGATGGCCATGTTAAATAAGACTAACGAATCTTGGCGAGGATGTGGGGAAACAGGTACATGCATGTATTTCTCATGAGTATGTAAAGTCAGTAGCCACTTTAGAAAAAAGTTTGGCAGTTTCATAAACAGTTAAAAATAAATGTATCATCAAACCCAGCAATTCTACGCCTAGGTATCCAGCCAAAGAGATGAAAACATATGTTCACACAAAGACTTGAATGTGAATGTCGTAGCTGCATTATTCATAATAGACACACACCAAAAAAAACGAAAAGAAAAATCCAGATTTTCATCAAGGGGTGAAAGGATAAACAAAATGTTACCCATACAATAGAACATTATTCAGCAATAGAGAGTAACAAATCGCTGATGCATGCTAAAACTTGAGTAAAGTCAAAAATATGACAGCAAGGAAAAGCTGGTAAATTCAGAAGGCCACATATTGTCTGATTCCAATTACTTGAAATGTCCAAAAAGGCAAATCCATAGAAAACGAAAGTAGGTTATTGGTTACCTGTATTTGGAAACAGAGACTGAGTACAAACGGCATGAGGGACGTTTGAGAAGGATGGAAATCATATAAATTTCTATTGTGGAAATGGCTGTATAGTGCTATAAAGTTACTTAAAAAAAAATCAACAAATTACATATTCAAAATTGGTGTATTTTAAAGTATGTAAATGACATCTCAATGAAGCTGTTACAAATTACTGAATAGATATTTGACTGATGATAATTATTAGGGGAAAAAGCATGTATAATAGAAAGCACTTTTGGTCAGGGGCAGTGGCTCATGCCTGGAATCCTAGCCCTCTGGGAGGCCAAGACAGGTGGGGATCCCTGAAGCACAGGAGTTTGAACACCAGTCTGAGCTACAGTGAGACCCCATGTCTACTAAAAATAGAAAAAGTAGCCCAGCGCAGTGGCAAATGCCTGTAGTCTTAGCCACTCCCCTGTAGTTCCAGCTACCTGGGAGACTGAGACAAGAGAATTGATTGAGCCTAGAAGTATGAAGTTGCTGTGAGCTGTGACACCAGAATGCTCTAGCTAGCTTGGGCAATAGATTGAGACTCTGACTAAATAAATAAATAAATAAATAAATAAAGTATGTATACATACACATACCATACACACACACACATTTCCTCATTACAAAATATCAAAGTCATGTTGAAAATGCAGCCTTTTTTGTTATATCTGGCCACATTCAAATGCCAGTTGTATGCTAAACATGTTTCTGCCTCAGGGCCTTTGCACCCTCTGGCTGGTGTGCAATTTCAGAATGAGTATGACATCTGCATACTTTCACTTCCTTTGCTGTGACCAATGGCCACCTCCCTGAAGAGGACTTCCCTATCTAAACGTAGGCCTTCTATTCTCTCCTACCCCTTGTAGCTTATGTTTTTACTTCATGACAGTTCTTAAAAATCCATTATTAAATAGCAGAAGGGCTCTAGAATAGTATATAGCACATTCTAGGAACGCAACATAACTATCTGTTGAATGAATGAATCATGTCACAGATATAGCTACCACTATGAATAACAGAACTTGAAGCTATCTTTTAGGAAACATTAACGTGTAGAGAGGTTGAACATACATATAAATATGCATTTGTCTCACTAGCTATCCCATACATAAAGAAGGTGTAGAAATATTTACTATATATTTATTTCAGAAAATTTCCTTATGGAGCAAAATACAAAGGGGAAAAAAACCCCCAAAGTAGTGCCTGCACCTTCTATTTGCATATAGAATAGTTTTTGCATTGATATCCATTCTGGATTCACTCCTTTGGCTACGTTTATCACTGGGTAATTTAAACGGGCTATTGATGTCAAAGGCAATGATAATAATCAGAAGGAAAAAATTATTATTCTGACTCAGTGAGCAAATAGGAAAGCTTTTGTTAGAGCATCCAGTGGTCACTCTTATGTACATAAAGAGAATCCCTTTCTTTTAATCAGGATAGTAGAACAGAAAGAATATTAAAATAGGAGATTGTCTTGAAAAGGAAAGTAAGAGAACTCTTTTCATGGACTATCTCATTAATGGTTTAATGATCAAGCTCAAGATGTTACATGAAAAAAGGCTGGGGAACATTAGTGGCAAAATGCATTTCCTGTTGTCCTTATTGTGTAGTCAAATCTCCCCACCATGAACTCTGGTATTTCATTTACTGCTTTCTAAAAGAGGTACAGAACTACTTGTTTTTTTCTTTTGATGGGTTTTAAGAAGAAATTGAACAAAAGTAACTTAGTCCCTTTCTTTTCCTTCTCTTGGGAGCTGGAGTTGGCAGAGATTACAATCTCTGTGAGAAGGGGCCAGGCCCTATCCACTCTTTCCATAAGCAAATATGCCTAATGCTAGCACTCATTACTAAGAAGACTCCCTGCCCATGTTCTCTTATATCACCTGGATCAGTAATAAAGGTGATCTTGTAGACCTCATCTGTTATTTCTTTGTGTGATGGCTGTTTAAAAATAAAAATCAAACAGAAAAGATCTAGTCATTGATCCTCCTCAAGCAACCCCAAATAGGTTTTAACTGATCAGCATTAATATCTTAACTTTAAAAAAAAAAAAACAGAAGTAGGAAGAATTAGGGAAGACTCAAACCCCTAATATTCTACATTTCTGAATTCTTTCATAGTGTGTTCTCTTCAATTTCTCAAAGATCTCCCCAAGCTTTCCTAATTAAATTAAGAAATGGGATCAAAGAAAAAGCACATTTTCTTTGGTATGAACTCCTTCAGTATTTTTAAGCACAGCCACCACTCAATAAACTCAAAATGACTATGGAGAGAAATGGCTATAGAAACCAGAAAATATCCAAAATAAGAGACCAAAATTGCTCTTTTTCCAGTCTTACTAATTTAAGAACAGTTTGATCCAAACCATTTGAGATGACAGGAGTGAAAAATGGATGAAAATGAATGAAGCTACTTTTACCAAAATGCTTTTTAAGGATTTTCGGTGCACATTTTGTAGAATATTATGCCAAATAAACAACTGCTCTGATATAAAGGACCCATAGTATCAATTATTATCACTGTCAATCAGAGAATAAAAGCATTCTACAATGGGCCTTGACAGAACCGACTATTATGATTGTTTCTGCAACGTTGGAAATATGTAAATGAAGACACTTCAAGAAGACTTCAACACAACAGGTTTAACAGATAGGGCCTAATTATGTCAGTCAGTGGAATTCAATTACCAGGAGGAATGGATGGACATCCTAGTGTGGAGATTGGATTAAATCTGTCCATATATTTTTTGCAATCTAGTTTAAAATAGAATAGAAATCCAATCTCTTAAATTCCCTGAGATTATTTCTTTAGAGTATTAGGAGCCTCCACTTTAATATTAAATAGAAAAATAATTAAGAACTCTATTGGAAAATAGATCATTTTCAAGGGTATAATTTCAATATTCATATTCTGAAAATCTTGTAAGTAAATTCCTTCATCATTAAAGAAGTTTCCCCCCAAAAGTCAGATATGGCTAACACTGAACAGGGTTGGTGGTAGCTAGTCTCCTCAGATGGCTCTGCAAAGCACCTTGATTTCCAATGTTTATATCTAAGAACTCACCTCCTCTTAAGGTTGGCCCTTGTACTCAATTTTAGACCAACAAATGCAGCAGTAGAGATGCTGCCCAACTTCCAAGACTAGTTCATAATACATCTTACAGCTTTCACTTGGGTCTCCTGAAGTGCTTAGTCTGGAAGATGCCAGTTGCCCCATAAGAGACTGCTAAGCTTTGTTAATGCTAGCCACGTGGAGAGGCCGGAGCGAGGGAGAAAGACAGTAAGCTTCTAGCCATTCCAGCTATCCCAGCTGAGATGTCACAAATACAAGTGATGAAATAATCCTGGATATCCAGCCCACTAGGTCTTCAAATGACTACAGCCACACTGTGAGCTACCTACACCTACCTGAGAGAGAACCAAGGTAAGAACCGTCCAAATAAGCCAAATCAAATCTCAGGACCATAAACCAAAATCATAAATGACCCCAGTGAGAATAGCCCACATCAAAGTCTCAAAGCTGCAGATACTGGCATGGATGTGGAGAGAGGGGAATGCTTTTACACTCCTAGTGGGACTGCAGATTTAATACAACCCTTTTGGAAGGAAGTATGGAGAATCCTCAAAGAACTCAAATTAGAACTCCCATTTGATCCTGCCACCCCATTACTAGGCATCTACCCAGAAGAAAAAAAAAATGATTTTATCATAAGGACATTTGCACTAGACTGTTTATCACAACTCAATTTACAATCACCAAAATGTGGAAACAGCCTAAATGTCCACCAATCCAGGAATGGATTAACAAGATGTGGTACATGTATACCATGGAATACTATTCAGCCATAAATAGATGGTGACTTCACATCTTTTATATTAACCTGGATGGAACTAAAACACATTCTTCTTAGTGAAGTATCACAAGAATGGAAAAGCAATTATCCAATGTACTCAATACTAATGTGAAGCCAGGACATGATCTAAAACATGCCTACATAAGAGAAAAACTGAAATCAATTCAAGGTGAGGGCAAAGGAATGAAGGATTGGGGAGAGAAGAGGGGAGGAGGATGAGTGTGCTCAATGGGCACGATGTTAGGGCGTATGGTCCACCTCTTGGGGGTGGGACATAATCATAAGAGGGACTCTACCTAACAAATGCAAACATTGTAACCTAATTCTTTGTACCCTCAAATTAACCTGAAACAATAAAAAATAAATAAATTGCTGGTTTAAGCCTCTAGGTTTTGGGGAGGTTTGTAATGCAGTTATAGACAACCAGAAATTAGGTATAGAGTAGAACAAACTCGGAGTAGGTAGGAATCAGGAAACTTCTTACCTCATAGACTACTATTCACTGTTTGTGTGGCCTTCAATAAACTAGAACTTAACTAGCAAGTAGACTAGATCCAGGTCAGATCAAAAGGCCATTAAAAGGATACATGGGATCTAAAAATTACCTGCCATTTAAAGAATCTTATGTATATAATCAAATTTTGGAGTCAGAGCAACTATGGTTTGCAACAGATTTTCAAAGGGATACCCAAGTGCAAGA
This sequence comes from Otolemur garnettii, assembly GCF_000181295.1. Classification (NCBI taxonomy): domain Eukaryota; kingdom Metazoa; phylum Chordata; class Mammalia; order Primates; family Galagidae; genus Otolemur; species Otolemur garnettii. The sequence continues at coordinate 3,853,393 of NW_003852452.1, forward strand.
AAAAGATTTTAAATATTAAGGTATTAAAAAGATAAGAGTATCCCTAAAGCCTTCAGCTTCCATTATTTCTATGAGAGACTAAAGTAAAGTGGAAGCTTATAGATGGCCTATCATAGATAATCAAGAATATTTTTATAAATAAATGTTATACACTGGTAGTGTATATACTGGCTACACCTATAGTTCCAGCTACTCCAAGGACTGAGGCTACAGAATAATGTAAGCTCAAACAAGAGTTACAGACCAGCCTGGGAGACACAGCAAAATCCTATGTCTTAAAAAATTAGAAACCAAAGACATCAATTTATATTATTTAAGAATGTTTTTAAATCTTTGTTCAAAATGGTACTGATTTCCCACTGAACCCTAATACTCTCTCTCTCTCAAATATTACAACTTTTAAAACCTTCTCAATTGAGATAAACATTTTGAAAAACTGTATAAAAACAATGAGCAAAGTGGAGACTTCTTTGTGGAATAATTTGGTTGGTCTTGTGCTCTTCCAACTAATATATCTTCCATAATCAAGCATAGTTCTCATTACCTGGTATTTTTTTTTAATCTTCATTCAATTACCCATATCTAGTCTAAGGTTTGGATTTAGTGAACAACTAGAGAAATAGAACTATTTTCATAAATTTCGTCACAATATAACTCTTCAATTGAAAGGGAAAAAAAGTGGAATAAGTACTCTATACAAGGAGTACTTTTTCTAGTAACATCACTCAATACCTCTGTCAAGGTTTTAGAGTCAAAATAAGCTTATTAACTTTTTTTTTTGAGAAAGAGTCTCATTGTGTCACCCTCAGTAGAGTGTTGTGCTGTCAGAGCTCACAGCAACCTCAAACTCTTGGTCTTAAGCTATTCTCTTGCCTCAGCTTCCTGAGTAGCTGAGACTATAGGCACCTGCCACAATGCCTGGCTATTTTTGTTGTTGTAGTTGTGACTATTGTTTTAGCAGGCCTGGGCTAAGTTCTAACCTGCCAGCCCCAATGTATGTGACTGGTGCCCTAACCACTGAGCAACTGGCACCAAGCTGAGCTTATTAATTTTTGAACTCTCTCCTCACTGTCATGTAGTTCCACAGGGGCAGAGGTCTTTGTAGGTTTTGTTCACGATCATTAATATACCCCAAAATGCAGCCCAATAATGATGTGTGCTACATATAGATAGATATTCAACAAATATGTATAAAATGAATGAATAAATGAATATGGGTGTTTGGGGGGGTGGAATCTGAAAAGGAAGTAATTAGCATGTCATTGTATCCTGAGAAGCAATGATCCCTAATGAGAAAAATTTCATATAGGTAGGGACAGAAAAAAGAGGCAACAGTGCCTTTGCCTAAATAAGACACAAAGAGGTTAAACCAAAGGAACCCAATCAACATCCAGGGCAAAGGAAGAAAGAGAATTTGCACCGTACAAAACAATCCCATTGCTAGCAACTGCTATGCATTTCTTAGAGAATTTTTCTTTGGAGAGGAGTGAAAGGGGAAAGGGGAGGAGAGAGGGTGATTGGCAGGTTCTCACTCAGTGTGCACAGTGTGAGGGTGTTCAGCAAGCCCCGGGTGAAGGGCTCAACTACAACTTGAACTTTACCTTAGAAATGAAAACAATGTAACCTATACATTTGTACTCTCATCTCAACCTAAAATTTCAAAAGAAGAAAGAAAAGATGACAACCATGAGGGAAAAAAGGAATTAGAATAACATTCTAAAATATTAATAGAGTTTAGATGCCAAAGATACCATGGACTAAATCCCATATGACAACATAATTGCTAAGCACTTCTTTTCTTGTTTTAATAAGTAAATATCAGAAATATTTACTTTCTGATAAAGAGAAAATCATGACAATGATACAGGAATAAACTATTAGAAAACTGTTTACACTATAGCAGGGCTGCTCATACATAACAAAGATCATTTCTTTGCAGAATATTTACAAAAATTAATCAGACTTGAGAAATGAAAATATATAGGTCTTAGATATATTTGCAGTGCACACATGTACATACACACACATATACACATTCAGATTCACCTCACCTCAATACAAATGGACATCATGGAAATCCATATAAAGGGCATGACCATGGTTTCCTATTTTTACAGATTAGAAAATATAGTTGAAAATTTGGTAAAATTAATTTCCTTGTATTTTTCTTTCTTAATTCTCTCCCTTTCATCCATGTCTTTTCTCTCTCTCTCTTTTTTAATTTATCCACAAGAAGGTTCCATATTTCATTTATTTATTTATTTATTTATTTTTGAGACAGAGTCTCACTATGTCCCCCTAGGTAGAATGCCATGGCATCACAGCTCACAGCAACCTCAAACTCTTGGGCTTAAGTCCTTTTCTTGCCTCAGCCTCCCAAGCAGCTGGGACTACAGGCACCTGCCACAACACCCGGCTATTTTTTGGTTGTAGTTGTCATTGTTGTTTGGCAGGCCCAGGCTGGATTCCAACCTGCCAGCTCCCGTGTATGTGGCTGGCACTCTAGCTGGTGAACTACAGGCACCAAGCCAGTTTCCATATTTTTTTTTAAACAATATTTATTTCCTAGAGTAGGAGAAAATATTGACAGCTCCGGCCCATGTCTAGAGTTGTTTCTTTTGGTAACAACCCCTTTGTTGCTCATTCTTCTTGCTGTGTCTACAACCTAATCCATGCCTGAGTTGATCCGAAGATAAAATCAACTCACCATTGGAGGCACGGGTTAATGGCTACTGTTCTAAAGTTAACAATTAAGGATAAATAAACCACAATAAGTGACAAGTTTCACTTTGAATAAGAATGCATTAACCTGCCCATTATCTTGGTCAACTTTTTAAATTGGAGTTAAATGAGAAATCTTTGTAAAAGAATGGGTATTGGCATGAACCTTTCTCTGGGCCATTTGACTAAGAAAAATATTATTTTCCCCTGTTAATTGTTGATACAAGGATAGCCAAAATAGTTAAATTGATACTTAGAGGTCAGAGTCACACTCAAGTGAAAATTCTTCCTAGGGCTGCAATTTTTATTCAACAGAGATTGATGTTTTCTTAGCCACACATCCCTTTGCCTAACTTCCCATATAGAGGAGCCATTACATTCTAATCATTGCTTAAAAACTCACAAGATGTCATCAAACTACAGACTTTAATGGCAAATCTCTAGAATATTAATTTGTAAATGGGTCACTTAGGGGACAAGTGGATGTTTATTTTTATTTAACTTTAAGCAATTTCCTTCAACAGTGACAAAGGCGACTCGAATGAAGTATGGCCCCTTGCAATACAGAATCAAGAAAAGTCAGGTTCATGAGTGCGGTTTTCAAGTCGACATCACAAAGTTAAGTTTCATTAGATGTTTTTCCACGCTGAGAAGAGCGAAGAAGAAACTCAGGGCAAGGACATTTCACAGGATAAGGAAGTCACCTTCCTATGGTCCACAGTTTTCTACGCAATTAATAATAAAAAAAGATGTGAACATATGATGATAGGTTTGAATTTTTTGAAACCCGCATTTCAAAGTAGATGATTTTCAAGTGAGCGAAAACACTTGGTAATCAATCCTTGAATGCGTCCAAATCAACCTTATAACTCCACGTCCACAAAGTTGAAGCCACTCATACCTTAGGTTTTGTGCTTGTCACTTCTGACTTAACAAATACTATCAGGTATTGCTTGAACTGGTCTGAGAAACCTCCAAGGAAATCAGATTTGCTTTAGGATGAGAAAGCAGCAGGTGGCACTCTTTCCTCTACATCCATTTGGAACCACTTTTTCAGGGCAGAACACTGGTGCGTATTAGAAGTTAGATCCCATATGGGGGTAAAAACTAAGACCTAGAGGGAACCGTGATCAATCAGTGTTGCAGATAAGAGATACTCTTATGCGTTAGGGAACTACCAAATCCTTCCTGAATCTATTAGGTAGATGCACCCTTCTTCTCTAACTATTCACCACAGTTATACTTATAAATAGTTATTACCACCTCCTCTGGCCATCACTACATTCCCAAGGCGAGAGTAACACATTCCGGGGCTAAAGAATTCCTGTCTTACCCAGCATGGACAAAAACATGTTCTGTACATACTAAGCTGTCCTCACATTTTCATGTCCCTACTTTCTCAGCAGATTATCAATCAAAGCCTTTCGATGAGGTTCCACATGGGACACTGGTCAAGCTGAGAACAGGAATTAGATGAACGGCAGATGAGGGAAGAGACACTGGTGTCCTCTTTTCGGCGTGCATATTAGAGCTCAAACGCTTTCTGGAAAGAAAGCTCTCCTGAGCAGCATTGAGTTATTGGCTGCAATTACTTCTCTGTACGTCTGTGAACTTACTAAAATTATCAAGCTGTTCTAGGCCCCTCCAGTCCTAAAACAGCTTCATCATTTTAATGACAAGTGTTCATTTTCAGATAAGAAGACATCATCGCAGGTATCTATTTTTTAAAAAAAGGATCTCTAAAACACATCTGCGTGCTTAGTTTTCCCGTTCCCAAGAGAAACCTTGGTTTCACAAACTTCAGAAAGATGTTCTAACTTTTAATAACAATGGAGTTTGGTAATTTGCCCTCTATAGAGTAAAGGAGTACTGTGAGAACACTCGGCTCTATAATGAACTAATTTGTATCTTGTCTTTTTTGAGGGACTCATGGGCAAATTGGAAAGCTTATCTGATTTCCTACAAACAATTAACAAATAGAGGACCATTTAAAGGGCTTCAGTTTGGGATAGGCAGCAAGGTTTTGCTGTTGTTTTATCCATAAAAATGTAAGAATTATTAGAACAAATTAGAATTCCATACCTTAACATTTTTTTGTCATAGATTTATAAGATGGCTCATAAATCCCATTTCACAGGAGATGCCTCATGGGGAGTTCCCCAAAGGGTAGAGTGGGAATAAAAAAAGTACCGAGGAGCCATGAGCAACAGAATTAATTTGGGTAGAGATCTTTGGCCATCTGCAAGGAAGACAAGAGAGGTGGGTAATACCTTCTGAAGAGAAGTGCCTATTAGGCCATTGGTATAGACACTCCTGCCAACCCTTATGAAAAGTTTCCTTTTCCTTTATTAAGAATGTATTTTGGAAAGAGAACTGAAGAGGGGACAGTCACAGGCGTGAAGCAAGGATTCTGCAGGGCATTGGAAAGTAAGCTAGTTGTTCCGATTTAATCAATACATTCTATGACTGGAACGCTCGGCTAAGCCAGCCTTCCTCTCCAGGAGCCTCCTTTACCTGTGTGTCATCTCACAACACTCTCCAGATAACTGCTCATTATGCATGAGGGCCCACCAACCAGTGACACATGATGTCCATGATGTCCGGAGCCTGGGCCGTGGGTGTGGCCAACTCGCAGGAAGAAGCCCTGAGATTTCTGAGCCTTTGAGCTTGAGTCTTTCAGCTCTGGTTCTGTCCTCAGCTCTTTCTCTGTGACTATAGAAAAGGCAGCAAATAGCCTGGCAGAACCCCACATGCCTGAGCAGAGGAAACAGCTACCCTGTGCTAAAGACTTAAAGTTTCACGTCCAACAAAAGCAATTGGAGTTGAGTAGCTAATAAGCCTCAGTCTTGGGTAGATTCAATAGGTTTGTTTTATTCATTGGAAAGTGAAATCATACCTTGAATGTTATGCGTTGCAATACAATGGTAGTCTGGGGGAAAGTGACTTGGAAAAAAAACAAAGTAGAAAACCTGAGTTAACTTGCTTAGACGAAATTTTGACTTAAGAGTTCCTTCTTTTTTTTTTAAGAGTTCCTTCTTATAGTCACTGATTATTTAGTGCAAAATGTAAAATCACTCCCTAAATTCACAATCTGGGGGTCTTGTTCCTAGTACAGACTACGGGGTATTGAAAAGCATGGTATATTATTTCATTAAGTGCTTTTTGGGAGAAGAGGATTTGGAAGTAAAACTGCTGGCTTTGTGTGGCAAGGTCATGACCTTTGATAACTTTGGAGCTTATCTCTTTCATCTTCTCACTCCCCTGAGACCCCGAACTTGCAGAGGAATAGAGCCCATAAGCCCGGGCTAGAAGAATTCAACATTGTTGTGGAGCTAGGTTTTTTTCTTTCCCTCTCTCTCTCTTTCTTTCTCTTTCTGTCTCTCTCTTTCTCTCTCTCTCCCTTTTTTCCCCCTCTAAACAAAACAGATCTGAACTGAGCCAAGGAAACAAAAATGTATTGTTCCTCGCAGATGGAAGCGAGTGTCGCCTAGGTAACCAGATTAATCTCCTTTTTCTCTCCCTTCCTCTCTTGTAGTGCGGTAATCGGTGGGCTCTTTTCACAAAAAAGCCAGCCTCAAAGCTGGGGCTCTAACTAGGTTCCTAATTAGCTGCAATTTACAATGAAGACAACATGATGAGATAATAGAAATTTGCAAAATAATGACATACCTCAGCAAAATATTCCTCCTCCTAAGAACCATTTTTATACAAAAACAATAAAGAGGGCCCTTCTAAAGCAAAGCTGGAAAATGGTGGTGTATTATGTGACACAGAACATTATTGTTCGCCTCTTGTTCCCCCAATCAACAGCTTATTGTTTGGCATCTTAAATAAAAATGACTCAAATACAGGCCACATAATGATCTCCATTGCGCTAATACACTGTATATACTGAGTAGTCAAAAATGTACGGGAGCCAATGCCAGTGGGGCTGATAAAGTAGCAGGGCCCAGGAAGGTAATTTACAATACAATGCAATAAGCATTATTACTGTTCTTAATCACACATATCTTTCTGATTCCTGTCAGGATGCAACTCTGACATCAAAAAGGGCACCCAAAAGGAAGACAGCTAGTTAATGAAATATGATGGATCACATTTGTTTTCATGTGGTGGTAAGCTCAAATGAAGCAGCCTCCAGACTGTTAGCCAACAGTATTCTCTTGTGTGACATCAAAGACTACCATTCAATGGGGGCAGAAAAAAAAAAAAATCACAGTAAGACAGCACAGAGGGAGGGGCTCCTAGGGACTGAAAGAACCATTAATAGTAATCTCTACCTTATGTCCAAAAGAACAGAGCTCTCGGAAGAAAGGCCACAGCCAACCAGTCACTGATTTCACAATGAGGATCATCAGCACCTAGGCTGATTTAGGGAGAATGGCACAGCTAACGTGCAGTGGGAGAGATTGGGCATTTTGCTACAAAGGAGCAATTTGTCATGAGTGACAGGAGGTGCATACCCTCATGCCTTGTCTTAATCAAGACTGCAGCATCCCATGGAACATGGAATCCAAATAATAAAGCAAAATGCAATGCCATGTTTTGCATCAACAAGAATCATTCATAAATGGCAACAGATTGTCTAACCAATCAGGGGAAAACAACAAAACAACCGTACACAAAAAGTAAGTCCACATTTGCTTATGGACTAGCGAATGTGAAGAGTACAGCTGCACATACTTGAGAACTAATGGCCCCTGGACTTCCCTGTAAATAACTACTGACTAAAAAGCAATTGGCCAGGGACAGAAAAAGCATTAACCCCTTGGTCATTTGGCCCTCAGCAACAGCAAGACAACTAGATCCCCTCACAGGGTAATTAAAAGGTAACAAGTAGGACAGATTAGAGAAGGCGCCAAATGGGCTCTAATGACTTTGGAGGAAAAATTGTTGTATTTGGTAATAACATTTGCAAAAATGCAAAAAAGGAAGACCATCTGGGTGTATAACAACCCCAAAGAGTTTGGCATCCGCCTTTTAGAAATGTGGCCATAATATCTTGACTTGCATAGGACTAGCAACCTTTTCCAATGATTAGAAAAAAAAAATTGAATCTCTGCCAAGAAAGAAAGAGAGCAAAAGGCTGGGACACAGTGCTGAAAGCCAAGGATTGGTGGTCATGAATATCTGGGTTTCTGTTTCTGATTTTTCTACAGATTTGTCATTTACTATAAAATGAGATCTACTCACCAAAACCAGTTTGCTTTTGAGTTTGATGTAAGCCTTAGAAGAAATATTGTCATCCATATAATTCATTCACTCAATAGCGTTTTTTTAATGGAAATAACAAAAAGGAATGTGTTAAATTATCTCATACAGTGCTGGGGCAAGAATGTTTGACTTTGAGGCATTATCAAACTTCTGCTTGTACCTTCTGTGTCCAACTCTTTAAATTGTCGATTATTGTGTGTATCTTTTAAGATGGTTTAAAGAATTAGTAAGCTCTACACACTGAGGTATATCAACTCATCTTTATCTCTGCACATTCGTCCCCCAGAGATTGCTTCTTCTGCTCATCCAACCCAGGGCAGCTGAATCCTCAAATGGAGACAATCACACAACAGCACAGACTGAGGAGCACTACCCCAGCTACACCTGTGTCCTTAACCCTCGTCAAGAATCTGCTTAGTCATCCTTTCTTACTTCTTTTCACTCACTTTCACAGCTGTCCCAAACCTTCACCACTTTCTTCACCTTCCCCGTCAGATGAGACCACTTGCCATAGAAATGCAACGCCTGCCTCATCCATGGACACACCATTTTCTGTTACTCTCCTTAAAATCTCTCTGCAGGGTCAGGGGACGAGCATCTTTCCTTCTGTTTGAGGTTGACCCCCACTAGCAGCTGGGAGCTACTCTGCTCACATTACCTCAGCATCTTGCCTGTCAATGTGTGGCCCCTGCAAACCTTACTGAATCTTCTACCAGCTCATTCTCCTTATTCTATACACGTGCTCACGTCACTCTCATCCTATTAAACTCTTCCTTCATTTCCATCTTCATTTCACTCTTCCCACCACCTGCTTTCCCAGAGATTCCTCTTTCCAGCCCACCTCTCCTGGTTGTGTTGACTTCATAGACATTTCCTCTAAAAGTAAAAACTCAATTTTAAGATACAGACTAAAGAACATTCTTTCTGGCAGTTTCTTAATATTGTAATCATTTGATTAGAAGACTTTTATCTCTGCGTTTTAATGTATCTATCAATAACGAGCTGAAATTATTGCAGGAATGAAAACTACAATATTCAACACATCTGATGCATCAAAGTTCTAGTCATGAAGAAACTATTAGAATTGCTGCAAATCAGAATTGGATAGAACCTTTGGTTTATTCCCATGAAGTTGAAAATGAGACCTAAATCCTTTAGTCATTGGCAAATTAAGAGCAGAGCTACAACCAGAGTCAAGGTTCCCTGACATCCAGGTTAGTGTCCTTTCCTCCAGAAAATTCTATTCTCCAAAATACCCTCCTTTGTATGTAATTCTTCCTCAAAAAGGAACAAACACAGCATAACTTTTAGCATAATTATAAGAGGAAGCCAATTTGAAATACAATAATATATTTAAATTAAAATGTTTTTTTCTAGCCTTTAATCATATGGATAACTTACAGATATCTCTACCTGATGGAGGCCTATTAATTTTCACAGAACCAAAACAGACACTGGAAAAATAAATTGCCAGATCTGGAATTTGAAGTGGAATATGTAAATGCAGAATTATAGAGTGTTAAAGATGACAGAACTGTATGCATCGTCTAACTTCCTGTTAGTCGCCTGTTGTCTGTTCATTGTTTGTTTATTCTAAGACTTGAGTCTCAGACAAGGAAAGGTCATTCAGCAAGTGAACAGCTATGTTTATTCCACCCCGGATCTTGGTGGAAGCCTAAGCCATATAGTAATCAAGAGTTAATTTCTCCCAAGTCGGTCAGACACTTAGGAGAAGGAATATGTTACCTGTGGAGTTGGACAAAGATCCTCACAAGTTCACTGCAACTGTGGTTGATTAAATGCGCCCAGCGTCTCAGAGCTGATTTGCCACTGTAAGGAGCCATTTTCTTCCAGGGAGAGGCTTGGTAACTTGTTAAGTTGAAGCTCAAGTTTACTCCCCATCACGTGACCCAGATCTATACATTATTATATTTCCCTCCTATAATACGAGAAGCAGTTGAGGGAATGGAGGCAATTAATAACTTTCTACCAAAGGGAAAAAAGTTATTACTAAACCCCCACATGAACACATCCTGGGTTTCACACTGTGTGCCAAAACCAGCCTGGTGAAGCTAAACTATAATTAGGTCCTTCTAGTAATTAAATCCCTTTGAGCAAAATGAAAGACAGAGCCATGTGACACTGAGTTATGGAATAATGTAAGTCACATTAGAGTAATTTTTCAATTGATTTACTCCTACAATGTGGAGCAGTCCTTAAGTATACCAAAGGTACCAAACTCTACACAATGCATAGATAACCAAGGGTCAAAGTTCTTGGACTTGAGCCCTACCATAAACCAACCTCTCATACCCCATGAAGAGGTGAGATGTAATTTACATCAATAACTGAAACTGACTTGACTAATCCCTCGGGTCCCTGCACCTGAGGGTGCTAACACAAACCCAGGTTTCTTTCTGCCCTATTCCAAAGTCAGGACACACACAAAAGGAACTCTCCCAGCCCAGAATTAACAACAGTCAGGCAGTGCTCTTTACTTAAAGGAAGAAAACAATTAAGCGAAACCTTGAAGTAATCTCATTCTGCCTGTTTAGCCTCTTCATCCCTCAATGTGTGGTTAGCAAGTGTGGCAATCAGGGCTAAGGCCTGCTATCATTCGGCCTTAATTAAAAAAGACACAAGCAGCAGAGCTGTGAATTAGAAATGTAGCTATGCACTACCCCTGATTAATTCGAGGCTCATGTTGGATTAATAACTCCAAACAAAGAACAAAAGGAAATTGTTATGCGAATTGCAGCCCTCCCAGGCCAGACAAAGGTCAAATCACAGGATTTCAATTTCATCCGGAGTCGCTTAATCAACTCCCTCGGAAGGAAGACCATATGTAGTTCTGAAAGCCACCCATTGTAGTCCTCTTGTCGCTGGACCTGAGAGACGGCACAGTCCTCCTCTCAAACGATTCTCAATCACTTCTCTTCTTTCCCCTTTAATACGACAAAAACTTCATTATTACCAGGGACTAAAGAAGAGATCTGCCCTGCAGAAAACATCCCAAGAACTGCTGGTTTATGGAGTGAGCTGGACACTGTTGGCACAGAGCCTACAGAGCTCACTCCTTTTCCTGAGAAAGGTCTTTGCAGCAGCCACACAGCACAGGGGGGATGGCATTGGAGGAACTCTGGGAAGGTTATGCTACTCCAATACCTCAATGGAGAGATGATGATGGAAAGATAGCCTCTGCCTGTTGCCCATGAGATTGCAAAAGGTATCAGAAGGCAGGACTCCCTCTTAATTGCTAGCTTAGAAGCTCTGCCTGAGGGATATAGGTAGCCACCCTACCCATACTCCAGAAATCTTGGTTCTATCCACATTCAGGTTATTTCTTCTAGAACCTGCACTAGGGACCAATGTAGGCCAAGAACGGAAGACTCTCATTAGCAAGAAGGGTTTAAGTGGTTTGAAGAAGTGATGACGCACACGATAGCATTAGCACTTTTCACCTTGTCAACACCAAAGTGGTATGGCTGCTAAACTCTCAGGACCCTTAGTGGACCCACTGTTCTTCAACTGAAATTCTAACAAATTAGACAGGCATTCCAAATGACAAAAGAATAATCGTGAAGGATTTTAATATGGTATTTCCAAAATAGCCCTCTGGCCTAATGGAATCAGCACCAATATCTATGGCAATGATAAAGAATATAAGTCTTATATGAGATGACTCATTGGAGTGCTTAGCGAAATATGCTATGTAAGACAGATGCTCACAACTGTGGACTGTTAGGATTTGTATTGGCCAATTTGATATAGAGAGATTTTCAGCCTCTGCATTCTTCACAGAATAAAATAATAGTTGTCACCTGCGTGTATTCTAGATTTACTCACATGGGGAATTCATTTATTCCTCTGAGCTCCCAGGGTGCTTTTTCAGGACTTCTCTTACAGAACGTATCATTTTCTCATGTATGTCCTATTATTTACTCATTTATTGATCCCTCCATTCATGGGACAAATATTTATGGAGTGCCTACTATGTGCCAGGCACCATGCTCGGCAATGGAAATCAAAGGCTGACTAAAAAGTAGGTAACATCCTTGCTATTACAGTCCTTCCACTTCAGCCAGTGAAACGGATCATAAACAAATGTATGAATAAATGTAAAAATATAATGTGTTAAGTGACATAAAAGAGTATACATGATAGCATGAGCTTATTAGCTATAAGGAAAGGGGTGTGAGATTGCCCTAAGGAAGTGACATCTCTTTCTCAAATGTGAAGATAAGAAGGAAACTTGGTGAAAAGAGAGAAGACAGGGGCAGACCCTCTGTTGGAGGGACTGGTCTGAAAGAGACATGTACCTAGAACATGGCAAGGCAGAGAGTGAGCTGAGTCTGGAAAGGCAGGTGTACCCTGAGACATATACATGGCTTTGTAGGTCCTATTAAGGATTCTGGTATCTCCCTAAAAACAGTAGTAAGTTTTTCAAACTCAGAAAGTGGAAGTAGTCAAGATACAGTCAGAGTTATGGAGCCACTGGAATCTGCTTACTATTCTACAAGATCTCTAGTAGTTGAAAACAATTCATCATTGTCCCTTCCCAGTGCCTAGCACAATGCTATGCTCCATAGACTAGCAACCCTCGTCCCGGGGTTGGCAGGGCTGGTTAGTTGCTATCACTGCCCTATCGCCCTATCAGAGCCCCCATGGGTAACCTGTAAGTGTAATGAAGAGGACATTCCTCTTACAAAAAGGAGAATCATTCCAAGTACATTAAATTCAAAAGCATTTAAATATACTGTTTGTTCAACATCACTAAATGAATGAAGGACTTTTAACTTAACACCATACCGGAAAATAATAGTCACAAAATCATTAAGGGCATCAGTACCCTTCACAAAACTTCTGACCATGGGTAAAAAACTGGCGCATTTTACTCCTTAACATTTTATTGCTATAGTTTGGGTTGGACGACTTCTCAAGGGAAAACAATTATTTCTGCTTTTGGAGATATCCAAAAGTATAATAGCAACACTTTTTCGGAATGAACCCCCATATCTGAAACATAAAGTCTGCTATTTCTGTTTAATGGATATCAAGAAAAGCTCCAAATTTGTCAGTGAGTCATAACTCCCAGGGGACAGTCAGGCAAGCTTGTTCCTCATGTGACATGCAACCCTCAAATAATGAGAACATTCAAGAGCCATATTCAGATGTTTGGTACACATGGTAGCACAGCTGCATCAACAGAGCTTTCGGAGGGTTTGTTCTTCAAGTTTCTTCTTAAAGCCGCTTCATTTCCTTTCTGAAAAGCAGTATTACTTCATCTGCATGTACAAGACAAACTTCAGAAATTGGATGAACGTTAAATTTTTCGTATTAGCCTGAAACCTGGAGAAGTTGTCCACGTTCCAGTTATAAATGCATAATTATCTTGTACACAGCTTAAGTCTTAGGATGTCTGCCTGGGAGAAGGAAAATTTATCTCAGTACAGAACTGGGTGCCTCTTTTAGATAGTTTGTAAACATTACTCCAAATTTTATTCAACAAAATAAGTAACTAAGTCAACTGCTAGCTCTAATGGTTCCTTTTACTGAATTTTGACATTGGTGCATACAGTGTTAAATTGGGGGTAATTTTACCTATTTCATCTTGGAGTTGGCATGGAAGAATCATAATAGTGATTCCTACTGATCAATTAAATGTCATGAGCTATATACACATTTATCTGTCTGTGTAATTTACTTTTACCAAATATTTATTATTTAAAAAACCGAGCATTCATTATTTAGTGAGTACACTGTTCATATAGCAGTGAGTAAAACAGACATGAGCCCTACCCTTTGGATGCTTTCATTATCTTTTCGACATAAGAAAAAAAAGTGATGTAAAACAGTAAGTCAAGGGTGTTTAGAAATGCTCTGAGTAACATACACAGTGGCACACTTAAGCTTCTGAAGCTCAGAGTCTTAGATGTCAGCCCTCTGTTAGGCCTTTCTAAATTTCTATAACTGCAATATGCATTTAGCCAGATACCCTCATGTTCGAAATTAATTTATACCAAAGTAGGTATTTTGAGAAGAGTCTCTACCTTTCTTAATTTCTTAAAATACAACAAAGTAAATTATTGATTCGGTATTTTAGAATGTTATGGAAAATGAAAAGCAATGGTCAAAAGCAATTACTTATACTTTCCAAGATAGTAGACTTGTATTTTACAGATTACAAAGGTCTACTGTGCTTTAACTACAAACAATTTCTTTTGATCTCTTATAAAGTCTATTTCACTCACCTAATCAAAAGACGGGTGAATTTTATATTACGACAATGAAAACACCCAGTCTGTTATTTCCAACTCCATCGCCCTGTATCACGTTCACGGAAAACACATTTTATAGCAATACAAATCAACTTACGTTTAACCTCCTAAATAACTGTTTTGTGACAGTTATGAAAAGTAAGTATTACAGGTTTAAAATAACCCCAGAATTCAGAAAACATGAGAATTCTCAGGCATTTGTTCAAGGTGAATATTTTGTTTCAAAACAAGCTGACTAACTTTGACTACATTTCAGACATTTCTAAATGGGTGTAATAATTTTCGAACTTTAATGCCAAATCATTATACTCCCAGACGCTGTCAAGGTAACTGACCGAAGGGGTTCATAATGTATTAGCACCAAAAAGAACATAAAAAGGGACACCCTTTAATCTCCATAACAGACCGAGTCTGTACCTCGAAGTCCTCAGAATTGTATTTGACCTGATTATTAAAAGATCATAAGGCCTAAAGTTAAGCACTTCGACTTTTCTCTGAGCAAAGTGCAGCAAGATTGACAAGCTATGCCAAATGTCTCTACCCTATAGGAAATTCCAGAAGTGGTTTCTCTGACCATGAAAAACTACATGTATATAAAAAAAAGTGACCACTGAAGAAATGACAAATGATAACCCGAGTTCCATCATAAAACATGCATTGAAATCCTTCCTTTTATTAAATTTTAAATTTGCTGTCATGTTAGGAAAAAAAAGTATTTAGTGAGGATGTAAGGAAACCTGTGGAAAGGGCTTCAAAAATGTAAACTATTCCCTTTTTAATGTATAAGAAAGGAAAAAAGAACGCTCCCAATGGTGAGATCACAGCAATGATGAAAAGGAAGAGCCTTTGGACTGAAGGATACCACTATAGGAAGGAGGGGAAAGTGGGGTCATACAGATCGTAATGCAGAGAGGTGGAATCTGAGACCCTGGTAAACTCAGGGTCACTCCACGTGTGTCCAAAGGAAAAGAAATGCATTTTGCTAAAGTCATACAAAAGGTTTGAAGGTTACATAAATAATGAAAAGAATCCAGTCCAGAGAGAAAGAAAGTTACCAACTCCACTCTAGTTTTTTTGCTTAAACATCTCCATTTCTAATTTTTTAGAATAATAAATTTGCTAGCAGTTTTCTCAAAGAAAATATTATTTTAGACACAGAGAACAGTGAGTCTCTGTCTGGCCTTTCAACATTCACAAATGAATGTGTGCTTCTGAGGCCACGAAGACTTTCTACCCCTATCTAGTGGTTCCTGATGCTTATTACAGGGAAGAGGGCCATACTCTTCTCAAACTCCAAAATGAGTTCATAGCTGATAAAGAAGTGGGCAGTGGGAAAATACCAAGAAAACATTCAAAGTAATTCATAAAATAAAATAGCCGTCCTAAAAATGTACCAATGACTGCAATTACTGGAACACAGAATAAATAAAAATACTCATTTATAACTATCCAATTTTTCTCTTCTTAAATGAACCAGAAAAATGAGCTGGCTCTCACAAAGGTGCATGTTAAGATTAGCTAGAACAGAATAATGAACACAGAAACTCTGTAAACATAACCCATACTCTTCTAATAGACCAGATTACTGGATTTAAATAAAATCTTAGAATTTCAACATAGCTTGACTTCTTTTTAAACACCTAGATCCAACCCAGCTACTATACTCTTCAGAAGGAGCAAGAAGAAAACAAAATATCTCGTGATATTTAGAGTAAACACAGTGAAGAGGGAAGCAAAGGAAAACTAAATTTGGCAGTTTGGCTCTTTTGCTTCCTAAAGGAAATGATTCTGACAAGGTGACCCAGAGAGTGAACATTTCAGCTATCCTTACTTCCTGGACATAATCTCAATGAGCAAAGTTTCTCCAACTCCGCATTAGATGTTCTGAGAACAAAAGCATCTCTGTAATCTCAGGAAAGAAACCTGAGAAAAAAAAATTTTTTTTAAATCATTGATTATAAGGTAACAATGGCTGAGAAAATCCCACTGGTATTGTGGATTGAGCTGGGGAGACCTTGACCATAGAGCAGAGATTAGCTCTGACTATGAGTGTTAAATTGCGTGCACAGAGTTCTTTAAAGTTCCCCCATAACACATCTGCAACAGCATGAGTCCAGTCTCCCCCACCCAGGCGAACCAGCAGCCCATGAGGGAACGAAGGCTGCATTTCCATCAAAGACACCCACCAGGTTCTAAGAACTCCAGAGACTGTGAATATAAAACCTGCCACCACAGCGGCAACGAAGCACTGGGGAAAGATTTATACATAGCTAAGCTTTTAAAGGTTAATTGTAACAGTAGATTAGAAAGCTTCCTATCATATTGGTGTAGTTACAGTCTTCCTGTTTAACATGGATTCTTCACCGCAAAACATCTCAAAATTGTCTCTGATTTATTACTCAGCCAATCATACAACCCACTAAAACTCACGATGATAAAACCAGTAGACACTGACTAACCTGTCTCTTCTTTCACCTAACTCAGTGGCATGTCTGTCACTGCTGAAGACTCTTACTTCCTCACAACACTTCAGCCTCCTTGATGACACCCTCCCATTTTGAATTCCTCAAGACCCACCCTGGCTCTCTCCTTTCCTTAGGTGTTAATTACTCCCGTGCCTTCCAGCACTACCTGTATAAAAACAACCCTCACATCTGCCCTCTTAACTCTAGATTACCATATTCTACTGACTTCCATATCATTATCTGGATATTTTGCAGGCACCGAAAATTCAGCCTGTTTGATATTCAATTCATTATCTCTTCCTGGTCTCCCTTAATGTTTTCTTAATGACAACACCATGCACTGACACTCCAAGCCTAGAATCCTGTGAATTATTGCTAACGTACTATAAATGACCACTTACCCTTGATCCATCACCCCCTGGAATAGTTCTCATTTCTGATGACGTTATCATGTCATTCTGCTCTGCACAGAAGAAACTTAGCAAGATGAGAGTAGTGGGATGGCAACCCCTTCCTCACCATATTTCCCAAAAGCTGTGTTCTTTGATTGAAAGGTTATTTAAGTCGTTATTTGAAGTAATAAAATGTGGCAGCTTTTAAGATCAGATGAAAAGTCACAGGAGGATAATGTGACAACAAAACTGGACCACATACGAAGTCCCTCAGAGCAAGACCCTTTGTCATGCGTCCAAACTTCCATTAATCAAAGTCACCATCCTGTCCTCAAGTCCATTTCCCAAATATTAGAACATGGATCTGCCTCAGGTTGCCATGATCTCTCCCCTAGACCACTAACGTGGGCTACAAATACATGTCCTGCTTTCAGTCTTATTCCTGTCCACATATTCCCCACCTACATCCAGAGCCATCTTTTAAAAATGCACATCCGGTCACAATCAAACATTTCCACTCATACCACAAGTCTAAGAGTAACATTTTTAGCAAGCAGGGCCCTCTCCAATCTAGTCCTGCTAAATACATTGCTCATGGTGCTCTCTCTATGCCCTGCTTCTCATCTTGCAGTTCCTTGATGTCATCATGCTTTCTCTCACTTCTAAGACCTTTGTGGTTTGGGGTGTGGGAGGAGGATCCTACTACACTGCCTACATTATGACACATCTCTCCTGTGCCTCTGTGCAGTCAAAACGTCTGTAATAGGCCAGGTGCGCTGGCCCAACACTTGTAATCCTAGCACTCTGGGAGATTGAGATTGGAGTTCAGAAGTTCGAGACTCACCTGAGCAAGAGCGAGACCCTATCTCTACAAAAAATGGAAAAATTAGCTGAGTGTTGTGGTGGGTGCTTGTAGTCCCAGCTACTCAGGAGCTGAGGCATGAGGATCCCTTGAGCCCAAAGAGTTTGAGGTTGTTGTAAGCTATGGCACCATAGCAGTCTACTCAGACCCAGAGAGTAAGACTCTGTCTCAAATAACAAAACAAACAGAACAGAACAATTTCTGCAGCACTCATCCACACTTTCATCAGTATAGTGTGCACTTTTAAATGTCCATATTTTCTTCTAGTGAGAAGATCTTTGAGGGCAGGATATCATAACTAGCCTATTTAATGCAAAACTCTCAGCACAGCATAATGCCTGTCACATAGCAGGGACTACTGAGTAGTGTTAGATGAATTAATTTGGTTGTTTCTTTATAACACAGATAAATAGGAGGTATCAATCATAGTTTCAAAGTACTAACATATCAAATATCAGAAACAGAGGTGTGTGTAAAGTTAAATTTGGACAACAGAAAAACATATGTTGATTGTTACATAAGAAGAAAGATATGGCATCATCCTTTAACTGCTTGAATTTGCATGCTGTTATGCTGGTCTGATAAACAGACTGATTTAAAAATCAAATAACAGGCTCTAAGAAGTTATAACAATCCCTGGATTAGTTTAGGATGATAACTAAGGGATCTGCCATATTAAATCATGACAATAAAAGTAAAATCCCCCCATCTTTTCCTGGATTACATGTAAAGCTAAAATCAGAGAGCCCTAAATGAATAATAATGAATGTATGCCTCTGTGCGTGATTGAAGACAGAATCACATTTTAACTAGACTGTATTTACAAGTCACTTTGGATGACATAATTACAATTCAAACCATACATTAATTAGCAGCAAACATCTATTTAGTATTATTTAGAGGGTCTGGATATGGTTTCTATTTGTTCTTGAAAATAATAACAGAAAGGACACTTCATACAGAATACAAAGATGTTGAGGATACAAGTCAACAAATAAGTTGGTGCTACATAGAAGCAAAACCAACTATATTTCAAAAATAAATAATCATATTTTATTTCCTGAGTAATAATGAGTAAATACACTCATGAATAGGAGACAATGCAAGAAAGAAATTAAAATACAGTTTCCCAAACACAATGATGATATTCTTGAGAGCAAACATACGTTGTTTTCTATTAACTATATTGCTTAGCAACTGTTGGTAATTCCTTTAAAATAGAGATATTGCCTCATCAGTTTTATACTATAGTCAAATATGCCTTAATAGAACATCCACCCAAAGCCAAAAGATCTCCAACATTTTTACATATAACTTCACTTTGCCCCAGCTTTGCCCAACCAGTGAACACTACTTCACTTGGGTTGAGCTCCTAATTGCATTTCCATGTTTTAAAAAATATAGACGACTGACTTCTTAACATTATTTTTCTTTAATGAGCTTTTTACTTCTTTAAATTTTTGCATGAAGAAGAAATTAGGAAGGAAGTGCTAAAAATGTTTTCCAAATATACCAGTTTGAAGATGAAAAATTTCTTTAAATAGGATAACTTTTAACATTTTGTTTGATAAGGTAATTTTCAATTGTTCTACTTAATTAAAGAGTTGAGAAATGTTGATAAGTCAAATTACTATATTCAGGTGCACCTCTTATGTACCAAGCTCAGCTCTTATAGATTTAAAAGGATTAGTGAGTTTCATACTCATCACTGCCCCATGAGGTAGGTATTATTTTCACCCTCACTTTATAATAGGAAACTGAAGCAAAAGGGTTAAGTCACATTCTTGGTCACACAGTCAGGTGGGAGGGCTTGGGTTTGAACTGAGTCAGTCTGGCTTTAGAGAGAGATTATGCTCTAGGTGGCTGTTTTATGCCTACTCTATAAAACATGCATAGAAGTACTTTTTAGATAGTTCACTAACAAAAATACTCTCCTAACATCCCAAATAGACAAAGTAATCATGAGTAAAACGAACAAAGCTAGAGGTACCACCTAACTTCAAAATATACTACAGAGCTGTGCATGGCGGCTCTCACCTGTAACCCCATCAACTCAAGAGGCTAAGCAGGAGAGTCTTGAAAAAAGGACTTTGAGTCTGGGCAACATAGAGATATCCTGACTCCAAAAAAAGGAAAAAAAGAAAAGTTAGGTAGGCACAGTAGTGTGTGCAAGCAATCCCAATTACACAGAAGAGAAGGGTGAGGCAAAAAGGTCACTAGAGCCCAGGAGATGGAAGCTGCAGTGAGCTAGGCTCTCCAGCCTGGATGACAAAGTGAAATCATATATCTAGATACACACACACCATCACACAGCATCTAAAACACACACACATACATACAGTAGAATGTCTGTACAGAAAACACACTGTAGAACCTCTGTAAGTCAACTACTCAAGGGATGTAACAATTTGGTCAACATACAGAGGTGGTCAACAGAAGGAACTAGGCCCACTGTTCGAATATGTACTTGTGGAACATGTCTGGTCTATGAAAATTAGGCCAACTTAAGGAGGCAGTCAATGTAGAGAGGTTCTACTTTATATACATACACACACACTATAAAACTATAATAATCAAAACAGCATAGTTGGTACTGGCATAAAAACAGACAAGTAGACCAATGGAATATTAAATACAACCCAGAAATAACTCTAGGCATTTATATCCAGTTGATTATTAAGAAAGGTGCTAATTGAGCATAATAGGGAAGGGATAATTTTGTCAATAAATGGCATTGGAGATATTGGATATTTTCATGTAGGAGAATGAAATTAGATCCTTATTTTACACCACAAACAAAAATCAACAGAAAATGGATTACAGACTTACATGCACAACCCCAAACTATGAAACACCTAGAAGAAAAAGTAGGGGATATCCATGATATTGGTCTGAGCTCTGGGCAATTTTTTTTCAAATCTCCCCAAAGGCAAAAGAAAGGAAAGCAAAAGTAGACACCTGAGATTACATTGAACTGAAAGCTTCTGCAAAACAAAGGAAAGAACCAACAGAATGAAGAGATGACCTATGGAATGAGAGACAATATTTGCAAACCATACCTCTAATAAGGGGTTAATATCCAACACATATGAGGAAGTCAAACAACTCAACAGGAAAAAGACAAACAGCCAAACTAAAAAATGGCCAAAAAGGCCGAGTGTGAAAGCTAATACTTATAACCCCAGGGCTTGGGGAGGCCAAGGTGGGAGGACTGCTTAAGCCAAGGAGTTCAAGGCTGCAGTCAGCTATAACCATGTTACTGGGTAACAGAGAGAGAGACTCTTTCTCAAAAAAAAAAAAAAAAAAAAAAAAAAAA
>NW_003852452.1:3875158-3892056 GCF_000181295.1 Otolemur garnettii
AGAAGTGTTCCCTTTTCTCCACAACCATGCCAGCATCTGTGATTTTGGGATTTTGTGATATAGGCTAATCTTACTGGTGTTAGATGATATCTCAAAGTAGTTTTAATTTGCATTTCTCTGATGATTAAGGATGATGAGCATTTTTTCATATATCTGTAGGCCATGTACCTGTCTTCTTTAGAGAAGTTTCTCTTCAAGCCCCTTGCCCACTCTGAGATGGGATCACTTGTTCTGAAGCTAGAGAATATTCTTCTAAGCAAAGTATCCCAAGAATGGAAGAAAAAGTATCCAATGTACTCATCCCTATTATGAAACTAATCTATAGCTATCGTAGGAAAACTATAACCCAATTTTAGCCCAAGAATATGGGGAAAGGGGAAAGGGAAGGGAGGGGAGAGGGGAGGATGGGTGGAGGGAGGGCGATTGGTGGGATCAAGCCTATGATTTATCCTATAAGGGTACATGTGAATCTTACTAAATGTAGAATATAAATGTCTTAACACAACAACTAAGAAAATGACATGAAGGCTATGTTAACCTGTTGAATGAATTTATTCCAAATTGTATATAGTAACAACCCACTGTACCCCATGACAGTATTAATGGACACAGCTATGACTTAATAAATGAATAAATAAACTAGAAATAAAACGATTAGTTATATATCCAAAGAGAAAGAAAATGAGTACGTTGAAGAGATTTCAGCATTATTTACCACAGCCAAGATAATGAATCAACATTCAGTCTCCATTTACAGATGAATGAATAAAGAAAATGTCATATACACACAATGCAATATTGTTCAACCATAAAAGTGAACCAAATCTTGTTCCCCCAAAATCAGTCAATGCAAGAATGAAAAGAGATACTATTACAAATATTAGCTTTTGTCATACACTACTCTTACCTTGAAAATGTATTATATTTCACTTTAAAACTGTATCTAAGTGAATGTAGATCCTGAAAATACCAGTACATTTTATAATTTTCCCTAAATTAAAGTCAACCAATGTTGATCAGTAATATATTGTTATAGTAAGACTTTGATGTACCCAAAATTTACGACTGAATATATTTCACTTGTTCAGTGACAAAAAGTACAATTACAGATAACATTTTCCATGGTGTGTTTTGCATGAGGGATTAATCAAGTGTGCTCGCATTTCCTGCTCATGGTAGCAGCCACCGATATATGGCATTGAAAATCAACGTCTTCATTCATTCATTCAACCAGACCATGCCAGATGGGTACTTACTGGGTAAAACCGTGCTAAGCTCTGTCGGAATTCTAAGTGAAAGAGAAAGTGTAGTTAATAGTCTGAAAGAGATGTAAAACTTAACTAAGGAAACTAAATACAGGCACATCTCTAACAGTAGAAACTCAACTTGTTAATGAAGAACACTTTATTTTTAATGAAATTCCCTTCCGACTGTACTATCTCCTACTGCTTACTGGGACTCTGTAACATCTGAACTCTGTTTTTGCCCACCTGCCTTTATTCCTTCCTCCCCCTACCCTCCCTCTCTTCCTCCTTTTCTCTCTCCCTCCCCCTTCTTCTTTCCCTCTTGCTTTCTTTATATATCAGAAGGCTCTAAACTGGGATTTTCAAACTGGAAGCTGGATTTTGAAAGGTCCTGAATTACACTGAAATATTTGTGCATAAGCACCCTTGTGAGGAAAAGGCCCATGGATTTCATTAACATTTCACATGATTTCCTGACCTACAAAAGTTTAAAAACCATCAGGGCTTTCAGGTGTATAGGAAATGACTCTAAATCATGTTTCTCCAAAAGCAGTTGAAGTTACCTTTTTCTCTTTTGTTATGCTTTTTTCCCAAGCGCTTTCATGATGCTAAAGGAGGACTGTAAATGACAACAATAAAGCATCACCCCAAAAAGGCACTGTCCCCAAATTATTCAAGTTAAATACCTACTTATCCAGTCTTGAAATTTTCAGTTATGTAACAGAATTCAATATGTTTACAGATCACTTGTGTGTTAAAAATATGTTTCAAGATTTTTGATGTCTAATTTTAAATAGTACTTTGAAACTCACAGGACCATTGTAAAATGCTTTTTTTTTTTTTAAGAGCTCTTTCTGCTGTCCCAGGGTAAAGTGCTGTGGTGTCATAGCTCACAGCAACCTCAAACACCTGGGCTCAGGCAATTCTCCTGCCTAAACCTCCCAGAGGCTGGGACTATGGGTACTCACCACAACACCTGGGTAATTTTTCTATTTTTAGTAGAGACAGCTTTTTACTCAAGCTAGTCTCAAACTCCTGGCTAATTTTTCTATTTTTAGTAGAGACTAGCTTTTTACTCAAGCTAGTCTCAACCTCCTAAGCTCAAGGGATCCACCTGCCTCGGCCTCCCAGAGTGCTAGGAATACAGGTGTGAGCCACCGCACACAAGCGTTAAATCATTAAATGAATTTTTTTTTTTTTTAAAGAGTATCATTCTGGCACTAAATAAATAACACTGAATTTTCTACACTTTTTTTTTTCTGAGAATTCAACTCCATTAAGTCATTTTTTTAATGTCACCATTTTCTGCAGCATTGAAAATTTCCATTCTGAGGACCAGAGATTTTACCCAGATAGAATGGTTCTCCCTGGCCCTCAGAAATAACCTGAAGAGATAAATACAGGTTCAGTAAGAAGATGGTGAATAACACTTGAGACATGGTAAAAATCCTTGTGATTTCATTTAATCTTTGTGGAGCATAGTGAGTAGGAATAAATTCAAATTCCTAGAGAAGAATACATAACATCTTTGATCCCAAGCGGTCTGGAATCAGTATTCTTGGGTGCTAATAGCAAAATAGTATAAAAGAGTATAAAAAACACAATGGCCCCCTACTCCAGCCTGACTCCGATCAGGATTAGGAATACCCAAAACCCACAATATAGTTCCCGTCTCTGCTGCTTCCCAGTAACGCTTAATTAGGATTTGTAATCTGAAGACAACATTGTTTTTTTACAGATCATTTACCTATTTTATAAGTGCAGTTTATATTCACAGATCCCAAATTTAAGAGTATCAAAATCCCAGACTTTAGAAAGACAAAACTGTGTTGATAATCCAGGTAATTTGCCTTTTCTCCAACAGAGAGTGTGAAACCCCTCCAACCTACTGATAGTCACAAAAAGGTAGGACTTTGGGGACAAAGAATTCCATTCAGCTTCCGGAGAATGAGGGAGGAAGAAGGCATTTCCCCTTCTGAAGCTCCCTTCTCTCCCATTTCTCTAAGACAATACACTTGTAAACAAAAGGCAGCTTATGAAGTTCTAAAATGAAGCTACTTGTGTCTTTCCCCCTGCGGACGGACGCTCACCCCTCCTGGCTCCTGCCTCTCAGCACATCTGGTAACCATGTGTGGTAGTGCTAATGAAGACTTTCCTGAGTGAGTTACAATTAGTTCCGACTGCCATGCAGCTTTCCTGGGCTGTACCAAAGTCAAAGACGGCAGTGGGGACAAGGGAGAACCAAGAAGTCTCTACAAAACCCTGCCCTGCCCCTGGGACTCTCATCACCACGACTCGGCAGG
The DNA here is from genome assembly GCF_000181295.1 of Otolemur garnettii. Taxonomy (NCBI): domain Eukaryota; kingdom Metazoa; phylum Chordata; class Mammalia; order Primates; family Galagidae; genus Otolemur; species Otolemur garnettii. The sequence continues at coordinate 3,878,706 of NW_003852452.1, forward strand.
ATTTTTTTTTATTTTTTTTCCAAAGGTGTAAGCAAATACTTTCCTGGTTTATTCCTTTCTTTTCTCCAAATCAGCATTTTACCCCACCTGATTGACTGCGACAGGCAGGCAATCCTAGTCTATGATCCTTTGAATAATAAAGAATTGTTAAACGGATGCTATTTCCCCTTCTTGGCCTATGTGTTCTCCTTACCTAACAATTTTATCTACTTTAATAGAATAAATTTGTGTGCTTGTGTGTTTTCCTATTTGACGGATTAGAAGGAACTGCGGAAGCAAATGCACTGTATACAATTAGGCTGTCTAGAAAACGCACATTTTTGTTTACTCTAGGCCTCTTCCCCCTTCTCAATCAAGCTACTAATAGAGCTGTTTTAAGTTTCAACAAGGACCATATTAACTGCGGGTCTCCACATGAAACAGAACGCTAAACCCCAGAGTCTCCTGCGATGGAAGCTCAAAGTCTCCTAAGTCCTGTTTTGCATTTCTGCCTGAAATTAGGGTGATTTCTTTTCAAAGCTTTTTTCTGTACCTAGCAAATTACGAGTGTTCGATAAATGCTATATAATGGCAATGATAGATAGCCTTTGTGAGAATATTTTAAGTGATAGTGAGGGTATGAAACTGAATGTTGCTAGTTTGATGCCTTGTACCTGTGAACTTATTTTAATAGGATCTACCTTTCAATTTCACCAACGCTGGGCCTGGTCTATGCAGTTAGTTAGCAAAAGCTAACCAGTGATGGCAACCACAGTTTACGCTGCAGCCTATCCCACACTCTTACATAAGCCACAGTTGGCCCATAAACCACAGCAACAATTAACAATTACAAACAAGAATTCAAAATCAGACATAAAAACTGGACTTCCTAATGGACCATCTGAAGCTATTATGTTGTATAAATCACAGCATCCCTAAAGCAAAGAAATATAGCAATAAAAAAAAAAAAACAGCATAGGAGAAGCTGTAGGAGTATTTTCTTCTTCTCTTAACAGAAACCAAAACTAAATGATAACACATCTAAGAACAGTGATCATAAGTGAAATGCAATAAGCATATTAGGTTAAAAAATAAATCACCGTCTTCCACTCCTCTGGACTTTAAAATGTAAATAATTTCTTAATCAAATAAAAAAAAAATCATCTCCCTCACTATGTACAATTGAAAAACATTTCAACTTCGTACAACTAAAATCTCTACAACTGTTTTCAACAGCTTTCCCTTCACTCAGTAAAGATGTGAATGAATTAGCTTAACAGCACCAGATTCTCAGACTGGACCAAGTTTTGCCCTGAGCGGGCTACCTGTTTCCTTCCATTTCTGAGTGCTGTCCTTCTAAATTAATCTCTGTCCCAAATTTAAAAAAACAAAAACAAAAACCCTCTTCCAATCTTTTAGAGGGTGTTTTTTCCTTGTTTTGTTTTCCTAGCAGGAGAGCCACACAATAGGAAAATTATATAATGCAATTTTTAAAAGGCTTTATCTTAAGAGATGAAACCACTGAAGTCCACTTAGATTTCAAAATGCCTATGTAATTCTACAAGACAGAATAAGTTAGTTAGCAACAGGAAGACTGTGTGATAGAATGGTGTCATTTTCACTATTAATTTTTTTTTCTCTATTTTTGTGACTAGGAAGTTGACTTTACTAGCAATAATGACAGTTAATGACAACTGGTGAGTCACTGCCCATTGCCTCTTGGGATTAAGAAGGGGGGTAGTTCCATGTAGAAATGATAATTAATGCCATTAAATATTCCAGGACTGTACTTGCTTAACCGCTTTTGGCATTCGAATTCTCAAATGCTTTCACTGCATTTTACCAAATAATAAAATACCGTGAAGGTATCTGTGGTCGATCCTCAAGGTAACTGACTGAGATTTCTCTGGTACCATCTCTTGGGAATGGAATTGGTCAGTAATTTTTATGTTCGCAGATCAGTTTTATATGTGGGCTTTATATTTTTATTGAACTAAGTGATAAGCTCTAGACAAATTCAATCCTCAATAAGCTGTGCCTCTGTCCCAGCTGACACCAGTTCTTGGTTCCTGTGTTGCTAAGATTTGCTCTGCAACTTGATGCTGCTACAGAAAATCTGACTGCTTCTACATGTGATTCAAAGTCATTCTTAGAAACTGTAGACTCAGTGCTTTGTATCCTAATCATAGCCTGACTCTCGATATTTCTGGAAGGCAGTGGAAAGGAAAACTGAGTCAAATAATAAAATATTCACGTACTGGATAATACCTTTAAAAAGTTACTTAATACCGGTAAACACACAAAGGATCTGCTTTCTTGACACTTAGGAGTTCTTGTATTATATATACAGATGTTTAAATGAACACACACATTCCATTCTTATCTCCCTTAAATTCAGCAGGATAACTGTAAGTCTTCACAAGGCATGCTATCGATGTAAAAGCAATAAAAAAGTCACCCTCTTGTGAATTACTATTTACAGTATTTTACAAGAATGGCATTCGCACCCTCCAAGTGAACAAGGTTGTCTCTTTAAATTCAGGGACACCATGGCCACTCTTCCTTTGCCCTTAGCATTAGCAATAGGGGGGAGGGGAAGGGGAAAATAAACTATTTTTCTATCATTTGAACTCTCTCTGACCCTTGCAAGCTATTCAAGTATGCACTTAAGACTATTCAAATAAATAACATGTGTACACTTACGTAAAACAGATACACAGACAGCGAGAGTGAATCCTGATAAAGTGGATGGTTGATATGTAGAAATCAACCATCTTGAAGCCTGTTTCTTACCATTGCCATTGATAGCACAAGAGGAATTCCCATTAATACACAGTAAGAAACATGTCATGATTTTAATCAATGATTCCATGAACCAAGGTAGACTCGCTTAGGGAACTAAAAGAGTAAAGAAAATGAGAGAACCACCTGTCTCCATATTGTCTCTGAATTTTTCAACATGTGATCGGGATCACAGTGGCACTGTAGAGTGGTAAGAAAGGTCAGCAAATGTCAAAGCACTAAGCTGTGTACAGCAAAATACATGGTTCAAATGATATTTACCTCAGAAATTCAAAATATTCCAGTTTGAAACTTATCTTGATTCCAAAAGTTAAACATAAAATTTTATGAAACGATGATACACATCATTAATGTGGCAATACATGGTTGTGTCATTAATAGATACAAAGTTATTTCTTCATTTTTACAAAACTATTTCCTCAAAACAGACATGAATTGGTATCTGTCTAGCAATTTCCAACAGTTCTTCTCCGTGTTAGCAGCCCTGGATCACTGGGCAAACACAGAACACTGATAAAGGTGGTACCCCACACTTAACTGTTGAACATGTTTAAAACCATGTATGAATCACGCATGTAAATATTTTTAGGTTGCATTCTGAAGCCACCCATTACCTTGTCTCCAAAAAGTGATACAAAAGGACAAAAAGAGAAGAAATTGAGATTTAAGATATGACAAAATTATACTGTATAATTTCTTAACATTTAGAGAGCCTTAATCATATAGTGTCTAGAAGCAAAAACAAAACCTTACTCAAATTAACCAGGAAGACGGAGATAAATGAGTCATCAAATAAACCTTTCTTTCAGCCAGAAACCATGGGGATGGAAAGGGGTTTCTTCAGGGCAAAACATGTATCTTGAGTTCCCAGGAAGGTCTATCAGTGGCAGGGATGTGAAACTCAGTGTTTCTGCATAGTCATCCCACCTGAGCTTTCCACCACCCTCTGAAGCAATGACCATGTCAACTCAAGAGACCAAGAGTCAGGAAAGAACTGCTCTGTGGCGATTCTTGGTGACCCAGAGAGCAGGATTTCACCATAATCCTGTGACTTGTGACTAGGCTTGGGGAGTTCCAGTGTCAATTAAAAAAAAAAAAAAAAAAAAACTTAGGTAGGCCTTTCCCTTTGTAATGAAACAAATTAATTACACAACCATCTATTGCCACATTCTTGAGGCTATTGACACAATGGGAACTTCAATCCCCACTTTGCTTTGTTGTTGGTTTTTTTTTTATTTGTTTGGTTTTGCTTTCTTTTTTTTAAGATAGTAAAAGGAGTCATGTAGAATACAATATAATTTATGGAAAATAAATTTTAAAAGACAAAAAATGTTTTCAATTATTACCTATGGTAGGAAGTTACATGTTTTAGACTTGAAGCCCAGTTAAAAATAAGTTGACGTGGGAGTCTTCATTCTTGAGTGGTACCTGGCAGAATGAATGGAAATCAGTTTGTTCACATTTCTGAGTTTTCTGAGCTGTCATACTTTCATAAACAAAATACTCACAAGCCTCAGTCTTATAGACAGATGTGTATCATATCATTCTTCAGAAGTTACAGTGCTCCCTAAGATTTTTACCAGGACATCATCATTAAAAATATCAAATTATTATTCTTGCAATTATCACTGATTTTTAAAACCAACTTATTCACTCTATTTCTTCTAATTTCTAGCTTTAAAATGAGACAAATAACTGGTATTCGTTGTACTGGATGTCCAGTAACAGTCCTATTAAGAAAGAGACGTAGGGGGGCTCTTCCACTTTCCCAAGCCCTGGCAGGATGAAATAGCATTTCATGGTAAACACTAAAGGCAAAAATGTGAGCAATCATGGAAACTGTGAGTTTTCCCAACACATGTGAGTCACTTAATATCCCCAGAAGTAATGTAGCCTCCCGAAAAAACATAGAGATTCAAAAGCAAATGATGATTTGATGGTTTTTCCTGTGTCTAAGTAAGATGGGCTATGACTAAATAATTTCTCAATTGCTAGACCAAAACAAGCCAAAACAAACAGCTCTTAAAACTTTAAAGTATATTGTGTAGTGGGGACTGTCCAAGGTCTCACTAAAGTCAACATGAGATAGATAATACCAAGATGAGACAGATGCAAAGGGCTATCCTTAAAATCATTGATTATAAAAACAAACAACTCTGGAGCATTGTTACAACCAGAAAAATCATAAATAAGATACAATGTTCTCACCTGTCTATTAACCAATGTAATATTCATATTTAAGGATAAAGGGGAAAACATACGTGTCTTTAGTAGTTAAAACTCAAGTAGTAAAACATATTTTCCGGTATGATAATGTAGAGTAGCTCAGCATTTTCTAATCCTTAAGAATGCTGTACAAATCCTATAATAGATACATATACATTTCCCTTAGAGCCTTTGGAATCTTTCATTTTTCCTTTATTGGGATAAAAAACTAGGAGGATAATGTATGAAAAGTGTGAAATCCAAACACTGAAACTTAACCAAGGAAAAGCCATTCATTTAATCAAGAAACTTTTATCAAATGCCCATTGTGTCCTGTGGGAAGTGCCTCAACCTTGTGAGAAGTTGAACAATGCAGATACAATAGGTTATTTCCTAACCTTGCTGATTTTAATCTTATTATGGAAACTAGGGATACAGATCAATTTTTAAATTATGTAAAAATTTAATTCATGCCAATGGATCAGAGAGGCCTAGGTTTATTCATCCTCCTGCTTCAATGATGTTAACATCTTCTCAGGAAGATAGGACATGATTCTGGAACATGCGTATTTGAAGTCTGGCCCTCTGATGAGTGTATGTTAAGTGTTTGATACACCTTTGTGGATACAGTTTGACATAAATTCAAAGAACTAATGTGTACAAAAAAATTTAAGTTGTAAACTCCTTGAGCAATTAAACAGATAAAGAAAATAGTAGAAATCAGTATTGAAAATACCCATGGTTCTAACTTTTTCATTGTGTAACCTTAGACAAACTACTTAATATCCCTGAGTATTCACTTTCTAAACTATAAAATGGTTTGTGATAGAACTCCATCAAGTAAAAACAAATTTATAATCTGTAAGTCCTAGTAATTTCTAAGCACAAGGTAGAGACAAAGTAATTGTAACTACAGTGCTGTCACATCATCATAAGGCACTGTGCCCTTGGTTGCTCATAATCCACGTGAATTTTCTCTGATCATTACTGAACATAAATGTTTCAGTGTTTTAATAAATATTAAGTATTTACTTGAGTTCTATGTCTGCAATGCTCATTAAAAATTCCTTTAAGTGTTTGGAATACTTTGCAATTGTTGGAAAGTCTTTATAAAGAATTCCAACCATTTCATCAATTAAGTACAGTTCTACATTAAAGAATATTTTACCCGATGGGCCTGGTGCAGTGGCTCACGCCTGTATTCCCAGCACTCTGGGAGGCCAAGGCAGGTGGATTGCCTGAGCTCAGGAGTTCAAGACCAGCTCTGAGCTAGAGTTAGACCTCATCTCTAAAAATAGCTGGGCTTTGTGGCAGGTGCCTATAGTCCCAGCTACTTGGGAGGCAGAGGCAAGAGAATCACTTCAGCCCAAGAGTTTGACGTTGCTGTGAGCTATGATGCCATGGCATTCAACCACTGGGTGACAGAGGGAGACTTTGTCTCTAAAAAAAGGGAAGGGAAGGAAAGGAAAGGAAAGAAAAATTTGCCCTAATCAGAAATCAAAATATATGCATATTTCTTAAGCTAGAGAATCTGGACATCTAGGAAAAGTGATATATCTATAAAGGGATACCAAAATTTGGTGTAAATAAAAAGTGATACAAAAACTGAAGAATCTCGAAAATTGGTTTTGACTTCTGGTGGGTTAGATAAAAGGTACTTGTCTTCTGAAGCCTGTAAAAGAGTTTTGTGTGCCATAAGACTCGCCAATTACTTTTTAACTGAGAGACACTTTCAGTGTCTCTATACTTAACTTTCAAAACTTTTATCAATATGAGGATACTGAGATTATAAGCTTCAGAGAACTGCTTACTAGCAATCTCATATCAAAGAAAACTGACAAATTCTTAGAATCAGGAGGCAGAGAGAGGGATCAATTAGGGCTTAATAAATACTGTCACTGATGGAAAATTTTATGACAACCCTAAAGAATTTGGAGTTCTTGTTATTAATAACTATATTGGTATAATATAATACAATAAGCATATTTGGTAAAGGCCTTCAACCGTTCACCTTATCTCTCTCTTTCTCTCTCTCTTTTTTTTTTTTGAGACAGAGTCTCACCCTGTTGCTCCAGGTTATAGAGCCAGGGAATTAATTAGCCTAGCTCACAGACCCTTAAACTACTGGGCTTAAGAGATCCTTCTGCCTCAGCCTCCTGAGTAGCTGGGACTACAGGCACCTACCACAACCCGCAGTTGATTTTTCGGTTTTTATTAGAGATGGAGTCTTACTCACTCTTGCTCAGTCTGGTCTCAAACCCCTGAGCCCAAGGGATCTGGCTCAGCATCCCAGACTGCTAGGACTCCAGGCTGAGCCACCGTGTCTAGACCCATTCACCTCATCTCTTTATCAAAATTAAGCATCTCTTGTACCTTTATAACTGCATGGAAAAAACTACTTTCCAAACTGTTCCCAAGATAGGAATTTAATGATGAACCAGATATTGAAAGTTCCTTACATACGTGAAAACATAGATGAAACACAAAATTGCTGCACATGTTCAGGAAACATCACGAAGAGATCTAGATTAAAAACTTAGGTAACATCGTTAGGTAACAACTGCTGTACTTGGCTATAATGAGATAATCAGTAATTCTTCAAAACGACCACCTCTAAATTTCAAAATGTTCCTGTGATAAATGACAGACTAATAAATTTGAATAAGATTTGCTTTATTCACAGTGTTGGTCAATAATGATTTGTAACTTTAAAGTGAATTTTTAAAATAAGCCTTACAGGCACATTAAGTAAAATTCCACATCGACCATAAAGGTCCTTAACATATACCATGCATAAGACCCAGTACTGGGGACTTTAACTTTACTGCACAGTTACCTAACACCTAATTTAACTCTTTGAATATAAATCTTTAAGTATCATGAAAAAAGTTCAAGTAGAATTGAATATATATGTATAACATTTTATTACGAAATTGAAAGACAAAAGACATATATGAGGAATCTAAACAAACAATACAAGTTTTGAGAAACATTGGTATTGTTGTTAGTGCTAATAAAAATGCAACAAAAATAGCATGATAATCTTAGCATGTACCTTTATAATGTAACCTAGTAACAAAGTAGTTAAAATTGATATAACAGACTGTACAATATTTATCTTGACCTGGAATCTGTCTTAAATAAAGCCCAATATTCATAGAAGAATCTACAGTTCGATAGTAAGTGTGCTAGGCTAACAAAATTTGAAAATATTTCTTCTTGATCCAGCTATTGATCTATTTTGAAATGTGACTGACTGTAATATCCTAAAGAGTCTACAGGTAATATAATTATAGGCCTCTCCCTATCCATAAAAATGATTTAGCCTTTTTAAAAAAGCATATTTGCTGAGCCCTATGCTTCAGTGACAGCCGAAAGCAACAGATTCTATATTTCAGTTGTATGTCTGCTAAAAAAATTCACTTCCTTTTAACTGTTCTGGTCAAGATAATCTGATTTCTTTTATTGTGTCATCACATCTAAAAGAAATCCTCCAAAAGACAAATATTCTCTTTATCATCTTTAGTCCAGACAGAATATTTTCCATTTGATTCTCATGTTTTACTCTTGGTTGCAAGGCAGTGCTGGTATTTGTGACCCCTTGTTTTATCATTGATTTCATTTTCCAATTTTGTGAAGCACACAGAACCCTCAGCCATCCTGTTTCACAAGGAATGTAATGTATAATATTTATCAAAGTTTGTCACGTCCTAAGTATTAATATCAGTAGAAGACATGTTGGAACAGATAACCCAACGTTGAGGCACATAAAAATAATTGATTTTGCCGCCTGTCAGGGCCTAAGCCAATCTTAGGCCCCCATTGTGTTCCAAACTACCCAAAGAAGAGATGAATTGTCTCCACAGACTTGCTGGTTCATAAATTTCCTGTAGAAAGGAAGTAATTGTTTTTGTTTAAAGGAAACATCCTGGGTTAAATTAAGCAAAAGCCCCATTTTCTGTCAACAGAAGACAAAGCAGAGAGGTAAAAAGGTCAATAAATATCGGAAAGCAAGAGACCAACCAGCATTTATCTGGTATCTCGTACGGGCAAGTATTGAGGACACCAGGAAAAGAAAGTATCTGAGTGTCAGAATCACTTTTCTCTTTTTGTTCAACTAGTTGATATTTTGTGTAGCATGATAAACATACACATTGTTAAACATGTGCTAAATATTATGTATGCACCTACCTTTTAAAGATTGAAACTCTATAGATGGTATCTTTCTAATTCAAATTAAAACAAGACGGAGGTGGGGGCAATCATTTCTCTCATTGGTCCAATAGAACTTTCTTACTGAATTTCTCTGGCAATTAAGGAAAAGATACCCCAGGTTTATCATGGGGCAGGGCATTTCTGTTTTTTGTAACGTCATTTAATCACATGTTGCCCAACCAAAACCTTTTCTGATCTACATGAGTCTTCTTCTCCGTGGATATAGCAAATATTATGGAATTGATCACAAAAAATAAAACTGTTAACTATAGTTTTTCTTGAATTTAGACTAATTTATCGTTTCTTAGAAAGGGAGAGAATAATATTTGTTTTTATTTTCCTTGATTTTTTCCATGAGTCACAGTACCAGAATAATTTTAATTATAAAATACTTAAAAGGTCCATAAGGATACAGTCATTTTTAATTCCACCTTACAACAAAAGATGTACGTGCTTCATAGATTTAGTGTTAAGTATTACATAAAGTAGTTTATAGATAGAGTAAATATTCAAATACATGATCTATCAATATTATCCTTGTTGTCATCTTCAGAGATAGAGTCTCACTTTGTTACCCAGGCTACAGTGCAGTGGGGTCATCATAGCTCACTGCAACTTCAAACTCCTGAGTTCAAACATTCCTGCTGCCCCAGGCTCTGGAGTAGCAGGGACAGCTGGAACTACAGGTACATATCACCAGGCCTGGATAGTTTCATGTTTTTGTTGTTTTTTTTTTTTTGAGACAGGGTCTCCCTGTGATGCTGAGGCTGATCTCAAATTTCTGGCCTCAAGCTAGACTGCCACCTGGACCCCCTAAAATTCTGGAATTGGAGGAGTGGGCCATGGCATCTGGCTATTGTTGTTATTTTATAAAAGGAATCATCACTGTCTATCTTTTTTGTTTTTTGCAGTTTTTTTGGCCGGGGCTGGGTTTGAACCCGCCACATCTGGTACATGGGGCCACCGCCCTACTCCTTTGAGCCACAGACACCACCCATCACTGTCTATCTTTAAGAGCTCAATTTGCCTTGGACCACCACAATGTACATAATATTATATAAAATAAAGGTGTCTGTGCACACCTCTGATTTATACATACGTGCAAAACGTATAAATCAATTAACAATCATATACTGAGTACTTCTTATGTGTGTACGGGAACACACAGGTGAAGAACAAAATATCCCAAAGGACAGACTTAGTTTATCAGGTAAATGTAAGTTGCTGCATTTAATAGAGAGGTGCAACATGAGATGTTATATGAAACAACAGACCTATTCATAGGGTGTACAGAGTGACAGCCAAAATATTTCTACCTTTTTCAGCCTCAGAAGGGCAAGGTGCTTCACAGAAGAGCACAGCTTAAGATTTTTACACTTCTTAGCAACTTTCTCACAATGTGGCATACCCTTCCCCCGAGTGTGCAAATCCATCACTATTATGCCACGAGGTAGGCAGCGTCTTTGGGTACACAATCTTAAAGAATGTTCCCATCTCCAAACGATATTTCTAAATACTTCATTCAAAAAGTTGTCACATTTTATTCTGTTGACTTAAAACTTCCTGGCTATCTCAAATGTAACATAACAGTAGTCTCTGAGAATGTGGCTGTCTTCATAAAGATTTCTATCCTTGTATATTCTTGATATAGAAGGCAAGTATGTTCTGTATTAAACCTAAAATGCATTCCTAATTGACGATTTGTCGCTGCTAGGAGGCTGCTCAATCACCCAGCGTGTCTAGCTTGTAGCAAGCACTCGATAATGAGTATCTGTTGAAGAAACAAATAAATGAATGAACTAGTGAATTCTTAGTCCCTTACCATCTTGGAAGAGCCTTAGATAAAAGCAGAATACTCAGTCTTGTAAGGAACGTAGCATGTTCTCACTATTCTTTCTTTATATTGCTTTTGTATCTGATGCGACCATTCAGAAGTTTCACTGTGCTTTTCGAAACAAAAAAAATCTGAACAGGGCTCACAAACAACCCGGATCAGTAAGCTGTCACCACGCTAGAAGAGAAGCCTCGCAATTAAGGGAGTGAACTCTGGATCCCGCTGCTTAGATTTGGATCAAAGCTCTATCCCTCCTACCCCGGGACCCTGGGAAGGTACTTCACCTCTCAGGGCCTCAGGGTTTTCATTTATAACATAGGAACACAACAGTATCGCCCCCAGAGGGTTGTTTAGTCCCCAGAGGACTGAAAGGAATATTTGAAATAATTTTAAACAGCACCTGTACATAGTAGGCCCTCTGTTGGTGTCTGTATAATGAATCAGGAGTTATTTAAAAGACAACTTTCAGGAGGAGGACGATAACCACTAGGATGTGTGCTGAACTGAATGTGCGGCTCTTTCCCATGGCTATTTGCAAATGTCAGCGTGAGAACAACCATCCGTTATAAATAAATCGCTGTGTCTAGTTTTCACTATAAAGACGTCTTGGTCCAAAGTGGCAGCTACACAGGTGTATTTCAAAGTTTAGAAAATTCTCCCCCCTTCTAGGGGAATCCCTGGCACATTTTAGTCCTGCCCTTAGGAGTCGCTCTTCAAGCTGTTCGAATCTGTTGTTTCCATGGCTAGGTGGCTGCACGGGTCCCCTTCTGCCTCATATGTTTTGGTTTATTCCAGAGCTTGTGTGTGTCTCCTGTCACTCTGCCTGTTTGGGGTTTTGTTGTCTGTACTCGAGGGCGGCTTGCGGTTGTGTCTATCCCAAGCGTCTGTGTTTCGAGTTGCGTGGTTTGCCCCTCTGTCTCTCATCATTGCTTTTGGCTCAGTCCCTTGACAGGAAATGAGAGATTTATTTTATCTGGCTTGAACTACATTGTTCCTTCCTGACTACTGGTGTTACTTCACTCTAAATAACGTGACTTTGTGCTTACAGTCTGCCCAAGGTCAAAACCTGAGGGTAATAGACTTATTTCAGGGAGGGGAGGGGACTAAAGGCAGGAGGGAGGGGTGGGCAAGAGGAGAATTTTTTTAAAAGGTGGTGATGTAAAAGCTGAATGTGCAGCAGGTCTAACTTTTCTGGCGGACTTGAAATGGAATCTGTTCTGAAGAACTGAAAGGCGAATCTTTTTTTCTTTTTTTTTGCCTTCTCCAGATGCTATCAATTTAAAATGATACTGTGAAATAATCTAGGCTTGAAACCCAGGTTTAGTTTTACAAAGGAAAGCAGAAGTTACCTGGGAGATGATATCTGCGATATCCTGACTGGGGTGTGTTTTTAATAATCCCAGTAAAGATAATTATGGGAATTCTGAGATTTCTCTTTGGTCTGACAGGAAAATAGAAGACAATGAGGAGAGTGCATGTGATTGAATTAATTCTAAAACGTGAACTTTAATAAATACTACCCAACCTTGGAACTTGGAGCCATAAAAAAAGGTTTGAAAATTTGTCTGACTATTAAGTATAAACAAGAATATCTCTGAACCATGCCTCCTAAATGTCACATTTTTCCTTTCTTCATTTTTAGTCTTTTAGTGTTGTGAAGAAAACTTTCTCAGTTTATTCAAATACTTGTAGAGTTTCAAAAAGACATCAGGATGACCCCCCCAAAGGCATGTGAAGAGCAAACTTTCAGTGTCAGTGGTCATACTACTCATGCTGGGCGGAACCTCTCTGGGATAGCTTTAAAAACTGAGAGGCAGGGGAAAAAACTGGCCAATCTACATATATATTTTCCTGTTACTTTACCAGATAGTCATGCTATTTAATAATCCTTCTGCCTTAGGAAAATAGGTTTAATGGAAATGGACTTTAAATGAAGCAAAAAAGATTTAGGTTACACATAAGGCCAGATTTTGCACACAGATTATTTCATATGGGTATTTCATTCTGGGGGAAGATGATGAAATTCTCTTTACTAATGATCTTTCAACACTCCTATCACTTTATGTGCTGTAAGCACAGTGTATGCTGAAGTCAGAGGCACTTCTAGCGATGCCTTAAAGACTGTAGGGGTGTATGGCTTGTAACAGCTCCTTTAGGAAGCCCTGCTCATCTCCACGGCACTGAGTGGACATCATCACACGACCCTGGCTGCGGCCCAGGCTACAAATCATAAATGATTAATTTCATTACGCAAATACCGCAGCTCGAAACCTATTCTAACTAGAAACGATTCCCCAGAATCACACTTCCTTTACA
>NW_003852452.1:3892199-3897826 GCF_000181295.1 Otolemur garnettii
GTCAATCGTACGCTACAACATAAATAAAAAAGTGATCCTTCTCTCCAAGGTGCCTATGAATCAGCCAGGTCCTCATGAGAACCCCTAAATCATCCCAAAAAGCTTTCCCTTAAGTCTTTCGCTACACTTCAGGTACTCAGAAGGAAAGATGAAGAATCAAAGAAAAATCAGATTTATTAGAAAGTTACTATGTGATCTGTATTGCATGAATAGATTTCCTCTACACGGTCACATCGCATGTACACAAACTCCAGGCAAAAATCATATTATTACCCTCACTTTACAGATGACAGAATCCAATTTCAGAGATATCATTGTAATCTTTCCCCCTCCCAAGATCACAGAATTCACAAGTGGGGCAGTTGTACTTGAGATTTAGCTGTGTTCAATTCTAAAACCCACGCCCAATTACCAGTCTGGAATGGGAATTAAAATGGTAGATTACAGAAGTTCAGTGTATCTAAACTGTGTCCCTTATCTGTACAGAGATTAAGGAAAAGTAGTTTTTGTGCTCTTCCAGTTTAAATACAGTGTTACCATATGACTCAGAAATTCCATTCCTAGGTACACACCCAAGAAAAATGTAAAGATAAGTCTACACAAAAATTTATAACTGAAAGTTCATAATCATATTATTCATAATGTGAATTCCTACTGGTTGACTCAAAAAATGGGAACAACCCAGATTTCCATCAACTGATAAATGGATGCATAAACTGTGGTATATCCATTCAATGAAATATTATTTAGTTTTCAAAAGACAGACATATGAACCCATATTACAACATGAACGAACCTCCAAAACATTATGAAGTAAGTGAAAGAAACAAGTCGCACAGGATCATATATTATACATGTATAATTCCCACTTATTTGAAACGTCCAGAATAGATAAGTCTCTAAAGACAGAAAGATCGGTAGTTACTACAGCTATGGAGGTTGGGGAAGAAAGAAGGGCAGACTGTTAATGAGTATGAAATTTCTTTCTGGAGTGAAAAGATGTTCTAAAGTGGATCATGATCATGTTTATGGAACTCTGTGAATCTGCTCAAAAAGTCACCGAATTCTTTACTTTGTACTTTACATCATTACATCTCCATGAAAATTATATCTCAGTAAAGCTCTTACTAAAAAAAAATAAGTTATATAAAATCTCTGCAATCATCTCATCAGAAATAGATAGCACATTTTTTGATGGAGAGGAGAAATTACTAAGCACACTTCACTACTCAGCCAACTAACTTACCGCAACATGGAAAAGATGCTGGCCTTCTTCTACCGAGTTTCTTCAGGATCAACAAAGCTTTAGTCTGCTGTGTCCTACTGGATTTCTGAATCAATGAGAGGGTACGAAAGATATCCCATCTTGGTCAACAATGCTTTAAGACCAGACGAAAAAGTTAGAACTACAAACAGGCAGTTTATTTACCCACATTAAACCCCTGTTTGACATTCCTCATCTACACCAACCAGTGATTCCACTGTTGTGTAGAGAACCCCGAAGAACAATAACTCAAACAGTGTCATTTTAACTGTCTTGTGAACATGGAGCAGAATCAGTTCTTCTGAAGTGAATTAAGTTGCCCGATTGGCAAATGTGTCGATATCATTTTCAGTCCTGCAGCCCATCCTTCCATGATAGGAAAACAGCATGTTGTGGCAGAGAATCAGGAGGTAACAGTCAGATGTCAGGAGATTCTGACATTTCCCGTCCCTCGACAGATATTTTTATTAGGAAGAATCCCCGAAAGAGCCCAGAATCGCAGGCTTATGAACGACCAGCTCTCTGGAGAGAATGACACATTTTATCCCAATAATCTTTAGATGTTTATGCCTTAAAAGTTACCCAGTTGAAGTGGCTTTCAAATTAAACACCATTGCTGCAGTGTTTCTGTTGTGATTGTCGGAGGGAAGTGGAGCCAGTGCAATTTGTCCATGTTTTACAAATCGCCATCTGGCAGGGATATGGCAACATGTGAAATCTTCACAGGACTCTTGTTTTTCTACTATCTGCTGGATAACTAAGGAGATCACCAGACTGCTGGGACGCCTGCCAGATGGTAAGCAGGTATGTTTATGAGTTTAAGATTCTTATTTTCTTTCAATGCTTTCACATGCTGTGGGCGCAGAGGCAGGAAAGGGAAAGGGAACAGGAAAAGGGTGAATAAGTAAGGCACTGTGTCTGATCATTACAAATGTCTTTGAAATTTCTTGAAATAGAGATTTTTCCAAGGTGCAGGCTGTATTATTTTCTGTCAAGGTAGAACATCGGCAGTTACAGGGTCACAAGATATTTTAAAAACGGCTACATGTTTCATTTTTGTACAAATAAACAGGTGTGTCATTTCGTCAGTCCTGTTGGGTAGACATGCATGACTCAGAGGAACACAGGCATCGTCGGCGGACACTGGTGAGTGTGTGCCCTTGGCATGGGGGCCGAGCTAGCCATGTGGGTGAAAGAAGAGTGAGGGTCTGTTTCGATTTTATTCTGATTACTCAAATAAACTACGGTAGACAGAGGATACCTAGCAGAGTCATAACAAAAACCCTTCAGCAAACAAAGAGCTACAGCACTGAATCTAAGAAGTAAGTGGCAACAATTAGGGTGGTTTCTATGAAAAAGGTATCCTTTGAAACAATTTTGACAGATAAGAGGTCATAAAATAG
This sequence comes from Otolemur garnettii, assembly GCF_000181295.1. Lineage (NCBI taxonomy): Eukaryota > Metazoa > Chordata > Mammalia > Primates > Galagidae > Otolemur > Otolemur garnettii. The sequence goes on from NW_003852452.1 coordinate 3,894,867, forward strand.
GGAGTGTCTGGTACACCAACAAGGTGATCCAGAATTCTCTGAGTCCGTCCTCTCGTCAGAAAATGCTGATAAGGGTTCTACCTCTGATGATGTTTGTAAGGTTAGAAAACAGAAGAAAGGCAAACCGTCTAGCAAGTACATAGTTGCTCAATAAATGAAGCTATTATTACTATTATTTAGAGAGACTTCTATGTTAAAGGCATGGATGTGAAATGTACTCACATGAATATTCAAATATACATGTAATCTTATGCATTTTGATGTACATAAAGTCTGTACACACTTCCATACTTGTATGAAATATTCATGTATGTATCAGTGTATGTGTATAATAGTAGATAGATTCTGCCCAATCATAGCAAACAAAAATAAATACTTTTACTTTAAGCTCCGTAGCCATGTTGATTGAATACTCATAAAAGTTCCAGTTTCCAGAAGTGACACTTTACATCCATTTAGGAACCTGTGTCCTTATCCATGGAAGGCAGAGGATAAAATCTGCTTCAAAAGATTATCCTGATGACTACTGTGATTGTTTCTACATAACGTACTGCACCATGCCTCGCAGAAAATGAATGAATAAATGTTTGCTTTCTTTTCCTTCTCCTTTAATTACCATTTTCCTTGACCTCTAAAGTTAGCTCCATTTTTTTGCCAGCCCTTGTCCCCTTTCTTTCATGTTTAGGGACAGCTGGCTCCTCTCTTTCTGACCCTTCCAATTATATCCTTAATTTCATCACTCTTTCCACCAGAATCATTTTCTCCCTTAATTATATGATTCCTCTATTTTCATCATAAATTCCATCTCATCCACTGGTTCCTTCTCCTTCGCCTAAAATATACTCATTTTCTCCATCCTAAGTGTAATTTTCTTAAAGATAAATTACCAACCTAGAAAGCAAAGACAGAAATCTCTATAGACCAATGGCCATGAAAGACACTGAGAAGACTGTTAAAAGATTCACCCCTGAAAATCACAAGGTTGACTCAGGTAGTTTCATATTTGGTGCTAAAAAAAAACCGACAAGAACAGAATAGGTTCTTCTTGCTTAAACTATCCCGAAACTTGAAACTGAATGAAAGAGTCGATTCTCTTATTAGGTGAGCACAACCCCGATACCAAGTCATCACCAAGACAGCCTAGTGCCCAAATATAAAACACACACGCACACACACATGCACACACAAACTCACTCAAAAATAAAGAAGCAAAATGCTAGTACATAACATATTAGCATTTGAATCTCAGGAGTAAATTAAGGAATAATACTCCATGACTAGATGGGATTGATCCCAAGAATGAAGAACTATTTCAATTCAAAGGTATCTATTTAATTATTGGGGTTTTTTCGTTTTTGTTTTTTTTTTTACATTTAAGATAGTAGATGAAAAGAGAAAACCCACAAGCAAATTGTTAAAAAGTCTTTGCAAAAAGTGCCAAGTCTCCCAGATTTGTTTAATGTAAGTTAGGAAGAGAAGAAACCTGCCTTCTAAGGGAGATTATTTGTCATAATAGCTGTAAAACACAGTTAGTGGTAATACAGTCAAATTCTCTTCTTTTTTTCTTTTGACCCAGCTTCCCTCCTATCTCGTTTCCTTCTCCTTTTCACCAACAGCCACACTGCTTGCAAAGCAGGCTTCCTTTTCTGCCTCCTGGCACTCTTCTCCTGCACTCTTCTCAGCCCGTTGCAAATTGCTTGGCTCCTACCTTTTACAGAAGCAGTTTTCTCAAAGGTTATCAATATCCACTTAATTTCCAAGTCCAGGGGCCTGTTCTGCAGCCTCCCCCCATTTAACCTCTCCCAGCACTTACAGCTGTCAGGCTGAACCTCTCAGCTCTCCTCCCTCGGCTCTCCCTGGCCTTTTGTTACCTGACTGCCCTTGTGCATTTCTGTGCGGCCTTTCTCAGCCTCTACTGGCTCTTCCTCCTTTATCTCCTCCTTAAACACGGGGATCCCAGAAGTCTACCAGGGACCCTTTTCTGCATGCCTCCCCAGAGAATTTAAATTAATGTTAAACAGGAATGAGAGAACCACAGCTCTATTAATAAAATGAAATAAATGAAATACTGTATTACACAAAAATTTTTCACCTGACTTTCAATTGGCCAGGGGATAGCATAAGTGAAGTAAATTTTTTAAATACTACAATCTGTATGATCTCTGCCTCTATTACCTTCAAAATGTTTACTCCTACCTTGTTAATGATACGATATTTTAATATTGAACTGAAGGAATGTCTTCCTTGCTCTTACTGTTAGTTATCTTAGATATAGTCTTGACATTGACAATCGAAGGGCTGATTTAAACTCAAACAGTAAGTTTTAAAATTTTGCCCATGATTGCATTCATGTACACAGCTATGATTGAACAATAAAAAAATAAAAATAAAATTTTGCGTTACTCTGATTTTGTAACCTGTTCACAGGCTAACTAATTTGAAGCCAGCTAACATCGTTAGAATTATTAAGGTTTATCTGAATGTAATTTAGTCCACTTCAGCACTCATGTCTTGAATGCCAGTGGCATGTGAAACATTGTTTTTTATGGTCATAAACTCCAACCAGATGCTCCATGAATGAACTTGGCTGACTGACTTCCAAATCCAAAGCAGCAACTTTAAGAAAGTGCTGATGTTTTAATGATGTTAACTCGAAAGCCGCCTTCTCCCCCTCATTTGCAACCCATAATAAAGTCAAACAAAACTATCAGACAGAGAATGATATAGTTGTCTTCAAATTCCTCGTTTCAACTTCGGTCATCAATCTCTCTATAAAAATTCTACAATAAACTTAGACCATCTTTTCCCGTTCTCTCATCTCGCGATGATGCCAGATCATTTTCTGCTATGTTCCTTGGTAAAACCTGGAGACTGGTTTTCCAACTATGTGGAAAGAAAAACCCTTTCTGTCCTTTGCTTCTTTTTTTCTTTACTCTGATCTGTTGTATCCCCTAATGGGA
>NW_003852452.1:3898322-3933646 GCF_000181295.1 Otolemur garnettii
TGATAGGCTGAGGGGCTAACTGACTTGTCCAAAGCCTTACAACAAGGAAATAGCAAGATAGAGATTCTACCTGGGTCCTAGGGTTTGGAAGTCTGTGCTCTTTCTGTGGTGCCACAAAATCACTGTCCTTGTTCATCAAGAAAAATGGGAAGATACAACTCTTTACTGGAATTGAGAGTGAGGCAATTAAGAACACAAATTCCTTGACTCTAGCTTAGGCATTTATCCTTCTAGAGCAGTGTATTTCAAACTTCCTTAAAGCTGTCAAAATATTTCTTCAATAGAAATGTTATAAGGACACAATATATAAAAGAGAGAAAAGTAGTAGAGTTACGTCCTTTCCTCTCCTCTGTCACTAACTGACCCAGGGTTACCTCAAAAGAACCTGCAGCCTTCCACTGAGTGCAGTTTGAATACAATTGTACTAGACTATTTTCCACACATCGCAAAAGATCTAGCTTCCCAAATCATAATCTTACTAAACTTAGAGTTGCCCAGTTGGAAGCTCCTTGGGCACTAGAGAGGGACATGGCCTTCTTCTTTGTTCAGAATGGTACCCAGGACGTGAGTCCCATGTTCAACAAATGGTCAATGATGGCAACGATAATAATTTTTAAAATAATGAATAGATAAATCTCCTTGACACAGGCATGGTTTCCTTTTCCTGTGCCAGTGGTTTTGCCTGTGCCAACTCTAACACACACCCCTTCCAGGAATGGCACTCAGCCATCCTGGCAACCAGAATTAGAGCAAAGAAAATATGAAATTTCTCTTCAAAACATAAGTGGAAAGATGAATGCAAAGCCAAGCAAAAAAGTACCCAGATTCAACATGCACATTGTTAAATGTCACTTCATAGTGAGACACTTTGTGAAAGTCAAGTGATCACGGACATGGATGAATCGGGGGAGAATCACAAAGACCTTGTTAAAAAGGAACAGCAAATAAAGTTTAGAAGAACATGCCAGGAAATGTGAAGCGAGGGGAGCAAGGGGGGGTGAAAACGGAGCAAATAGAGAATGGGAATGAGAGAGACAATTTTTTTGTTGTGCACATTTTTTATACTTCGAAATTCTGGATCATGTGACGGTTCAAAAAAGCACTTTATTAAATGAGAGTTTCCTTTAGATGGGGATAAAAGGATAGCACTTAGTTTTAATAGACCGTTATGAAACTCTTATTAACAGAACAATGTATTATTTCTGTTCGGGGGGAAAGAAAAAACCAGCAGGAGAATATTTGATCACAAGAATCTAAAATTTAGGCCAAGCAGGCCCATTAGACAGGAAAGCTGCTGCTTCTAGTTCAGATGACTCCTCAGGAAAGAGGCACCCATCGATCCAAGCCAATGACTCATGTGCTGATTACCAAAGACAGATGCAATGCTGGAAGTGTCCCCAGTCATCCACCTAACTGATGGAGGTCTCTAACAAGAAGCTACAGGCCAACAGTCCATAGGCTATGGCAAAGAGAAATCAATGTCATGCCTCAAATTAAAAACCAGAAAGGAAATTTCACAGCTCCAACTTTGCAACAGCAAAGTTGCAAAGATCAAAGATAAATCCTTACCACTCTGAAAGGTATATCCCTTTTCAATGCATAGTGGTTTTCCTCTATGAACCAGGAACACAATGTCTGTGGGTCAACAGACTTTGCTCTGCCCATTTAAACACTAAAGGTGTCTGTAGGTAAGCAGCATTAAAGCCCGATAAACATGAAAAAAAGCAAGGGTTCTTTCAAAATAAACAACCGATTCAGCCGAATATCATGATTCCCCAAAACATCTCGTCTAATAATTAGATGCAAAGACTATTACAAACAATGAAAAGAAAACAAAATGCAATGACCCCTTGGAGAAACTATGGTTTATTTAGAAATGTGAAACCATACTGGTAATTGCCATGTTCCTGTGAGCTGTTGAAAGGTGGCCAGTACGCCATGATGTCTGCCTTATTTACCAGTTAACTAAGCAGGTCAGACTGGCTTCTGGGACCCAGAGCCCAAAGCATTATGATTTGAGAGGAGGGATCGCCTTGAATGCTCTCCATCTTTAATCGGGTTAGGGGTCACATGTGCTACATCTTTTTGGAACTTGCTTACGCCATGACCTCCTTTACATAGGAGAGTTAAACACTGAATTCAAGTATTAGTGTATGAGCTCTCACTGGAACCATTTGTCATTAAAAACATACACACTAATTAGGTGGCTAATTGTGCACATTGTTGAAATAAGTGCTTTTAAATAGTCGGTGTAAAAAGGCTCATCCCCTCCACCTTTGAAGAGACCAAGACTGAAAGACCCCCACCATATGCATCCACGATTACATACCACACAGAAGGCAGTCAAGATGAATTGCATTTGGAAGCAGAAGCTAACTCCTGGTCAACAGAACACACCATAGAATCATCACAAGTCTCTTTAGTTCTGTAGTTGAAATGTGAAGTGACTCGCATTTCTTTTTTAAGTCAACCAATTGTTTGAAAACATTAATGCTTGAAATTACAAAATGAATATTGTATTTTTAAGGGGCAGATCAATATCCATGGTCACTTTATTTCCTGTTCATGCCACACCCCCTAATCTGTCCAAAGTAAAAATCAGAATAATTCAACTCCATTCAATCCAATGGGTCAGGGAGGTGAGGTGGGTATTAAAATGACTCATCATTCTGGTGTCCCCACAAACCTTTCTGAGCTTTTCTTACTCAAAGGAAGGAGATTAGACATTGTATCAAAAGTCCATAAAAAGAGAGTGGCCTCTTAAAAGTCTTAAGTTAGATAAGCTAAATGCCTTATTTAGAGGGTGAATCAGAAGAGGGAATTTTAATCTGTGCATCCTTCTTTTAAGAAGGAAAAAAAAAAGGCTAGCTACACTAGCATGAGGGTAGTGTGGAGACAAAGAAAATTAAGGGAGAGAGGACACAAAGCATCATATAAGGGAGTTATTAATAAAATATTGTAAACAAGGCAAATGTAAAAAAACAATTATTAAGAAAAAGGAGGAACAAAAGAATTCCAAGGGTGATTGTATTGTGAAAAAAAATAGCTAAGGCACAAGAAATGTTGTTTTGGATTAATTTTCTTCCTATGGAGAAAATAAGAAATTTTCCTTCCATTTACCCACTAGCAAATTAATTTATGTTAAATTACATACATCTTTAAAAACGATTATCAAATCCAGTTTATTGCATGACTCACAATCTTTTTAAGTTGTGCTTTCAATTTCACTACAAATGCAGACTGATTCAGGTTTGTTTTTTGTTAGTAGTAACTGATCATTTAAAGTAACAAAAATAAATGGCATCCAAATGACTGTCAAACGCCGAATTCTCTGCAATAAATGTCTGTTAACAAAATTAACATAAAAAATTATCACGGCACAATACAGGCAAAAACGTATTGCTCTGTGCAGCTATAAATACAACACTGTTTTCCTAATTTTGTGTTTTCCACCTTTTTAGAAAATGGCGTGCAAATAGTTCATTTGTGATTCAAGGAATGATAAGATGACAGTCTGTGGAATGGCAGGACGTAGCCAGCAGCAGGGACAAGAGTACTGCTGTAAGGTCTAGAAATTAACAGCAGCCTTCATTGTCCTACAGTCTCTACATTTTTTTGCAATGGAAAAAATATACCAGATAAAACTCGCATTTTGTTCTCTATTCCAAAATGTGCCATGCTTTAAAGTGAACCCTCTGAGCAGAATTTGTACACCATGCCCGCCATTCATTTGCAGCTCTGAAAAGCAAGGTAAGCATAGCTTTTTATCTGCAAGGTTTCCCTGAGGCAGTTTCAGTAAAAGGGTTAATGACAGATGTTTCCATTAAATCTGACCTACCTCTTAATTTTGCCATTGCCTGATATGATCCTGGCTTTGTGCTTATTTGCATGGGCAAATGAAGTCACTCCGTAACGAGTAACACACCGCCCTCATTGAAACCAAAGGTCAACTCAGTTTAAACTGATGTGCACAAGGCTGTTTGTAGCTGCAATTTGGGAAACATCTTCTTTCATACAAGGCTGCTACAGTGGAACCTCCAGAGTTGATCAGCTCCTTACACTGACCACCTCCTCAAGTTGCCCTGATTTTCAGAGACCAGACGTGCACCACATTTACATATCTGTACAATAAGCCTAGTTATTTATGTTGACCACCTCCATAAATTGATCAATTTGTGACAGTCCCTTGCATGGCAAATTTATAGAGGTTCTACTGTATTTACAAAAAATTAAAAGCTCTGTATTCTGAACTCTTGGACACAATGTACTGGTAGGTGGAGACCAGTCCTACCAATATAAATCAATACCTCTCCCTGCAGGTAACCAACTAGCAAAGTCGCTTCCATCTCCAGGATGCTCCACTCATTTTTATACTCCATACAGCAGGACACAGTAAATCTTCTTTGCCGGTCAATTTGTGGAGAACTACAAAATGCTAACAGCACTTTCTTGTGTATTGAGTGTTATTATTTTTGCAAAGAAAAAAATTCTGTACCTACAGAGGAATAGGTATTGTCTTAGGTTGGTTAAAAGATAAAGGGTTTTTAGACTTTAGGATCCCCGCCTGAAAGGTATAGTTGAAAAGTGACCAAACTCTGTTTTACCATGTCAAAAGAATAAGTGATTCCAGAACCTTTAACATGTGGCCGCAATAGGCCCTTCAAAAAAGCAAAGATACTTTCAATAGTTATATTCCAGCCACTTCTGCAGGTGGGAGAATCAAATAAGGTGGAGACAAAGGTCAAGGACCCTCCAGACTCCTGTGAAGAGATACATGTGGTCGCTGAAATTTTGAATAGTCTATAGCCAAGACCAGAAACACGGTCTAGCTACGCGGCTTCACTTTATTGTAACATTTAAGGAGTTTAAAATTATCACTTGCTAGAGAAGCACTCTCTATATAATTATATATGGTGTTTCATACGTATATACCCAAATACTATATGCATACTATATTTCATGTTTATCATTAAATAAGTCTAATCCATGAGACATTTAAATATTGAAATTCTGGCATTAAATTTTACCTTACTCTGAAAATAGCTCTCTGTGTTTCTGATAGTAAATCCATATTCAAAACACTCTCATCACACCAAAAATCTTTAATTATCTGAAAAGGATATGAGCTAGATTTGTGCATAGAAGAGCGTTACTTGTTGAATAGCTCATTTCTTCATCTTAGATAAATAAACCTCACACTTAGCACTGGAGTGTGTCAAGCCATTGAAACAATTTAGAAAACTCTATTTCCCTAGTCAAACATTTGGGAGTTTTTAAAAATGAATTTGCTAAGGAAAATCCTCTTCTCAGAACGCTGCCTCAACTTTGTGAGACACTGGGATAGATGAGGAAGGAATGTGGGCTGAGCCCAGGAACGAATCTTCTCTGCAGGTGTGCATGTGGTGGGGTGGGGAGATAGTGCCTCTCCATGGAATGCCTGCACCTGAATCCCCAGCCCTAGCCTCAAACCTGGAGCTCCACGTTTGAGATCATCTGCAAGACTCTGGGGAAAAGAATCACATCTCTCCTGCTAATTCCCTATGATGGTCATTCAAGGCACAATCCACAGCAAACGTATTACCAAAAAAAAAAAATATTTAAAGAATACATAGTTTATACAAGATTCTAAATACGGCTCTGCGCCTATAGCTCAACCGGCTAAGGCGCCAGCCACGTACACCTAAGGTGGCGGGTTCGAATCCCCAGCCCGGACCCGCCAAACAACAATAACGGCTGCAACCAAAAAAATAGCCAGGCGCTGTGGCGGGCGCCTGTGGTCCCAGCTACTTGGGAGGCAGAGGCAGGAGACTCGCTTGAGCCCAGGAGTTGGAGGTTGCTGTGAGCTGTAATGCCACAGCACTCTACCCAGGGGGACAGCTTGAGGCTCTGTCTCAAAAAAAAAAAAAAAAAAAAAAAAGATTCTAAATACTATGAAGGATATAAGGAGGGGGGATATCTACTTATAAACTTACAGCTTTGCTAAGTAATTGTAAAGAATTAAACAATAGTATCAGCTAAAAAAGACCAAAACATAAACAAGAGTCAATTACATGAATGGAATCCGCTATGATGAGCCATGAAAGAAATTACGGGCTTTAGTCAGGTTGGATTTTAAAACCAGTTTTGTGCTTGGACTAAATCAGCAAATAAAAGAGAAATCTGAATAGTTCATGATTTGAGATAGTTGTGTAGTAAGTCAAAAAGTATTGAATAGAGACATCATTTATTGAGCATATATGTGTCAGGAACAGGACAAAGCGGTCTATATATTTGTGTCACTAAATCTTCACAATAGCCCGATGAGGCAGATACAGTTGAGTCCAGGAAAAGATCTACATACACATGGGCAATTGATTTTTGACAAAAGGGCAGAGACAATTCAGTGGATCAAGGATAGTCTTTTGAACAAATGGGGCTAGAACAATTAGATACGTCCAGGCAAAACCAAACAAACATCAATATAAAGTTTTGAACACCTATATCAGTATTAACTCCTTTTATGGATAATGAAACTGGGGCTGAAAAGATTACACACTTCACCAAGACAACGGAGCTAATCAGCTGTGGAGTCAGGAATCACTTTCCTGCTCTATATTCCTGCTCTCAGCCTCGACACCTCCCTCCCAGGTGCGTGGGATTTGACATTAGACAGAATGCAGTTGCAATCACATCCTTGTATACAGACAGTTCCTACTTTCACTATCTGAGCTTAGGCAAAGCTCTCACATTTGTAAAATAGAAATACTACTCCGTGGTCATGCAGATCACTTGTTTTGGCTTACCTGGCCTCTCTTCTTCTGGTAAAGGACTTGCCTTTTCTCGTGGGATTTAAGTAGTCTACATTCTCATATCAGGGACAGACCTATGAAGAAGCTCTGGCCAAAAAACCACTCGATCTTCTCAACCTTAAGTCTGAGTTCAGGTATGGACTGACACAAGCCAAACAAATAGCTTATCTATGTGGGACTTCAGAGAGGGCCGTAAAGAAAGGCATTCTTTTTCACGTTAGGATAAGGAATTGGAGCTGCTTGGGCAGAGCTTGCCTAAAAATGAAGCCACCACAGAGAAAGATAAAGAAAGGTGAGAGAGGGTGACAGCCACTGGGCCCTGGGATCTGGTGATGCCCAGGCTAGGCAGCTGCAGAAACTGACATTTATTCAAACCACAACACCCTCTCTCTTTCTACGATCAAGCGTATTTGAATTGGATTTCTGCCTCTTAGGGCCAAAACAGCCTTGGCTATAGATCACCTCACAGAGACAATACGTGTGAAAAACTCAAGATACAGCCCCAGGTTACAAACGAGATAGGTCCTATAAGTTTGTATGTAAGTTGAAAGAGGTAAAGCTACCTATGACCTGTAACAGCCTCCATTCATAAATGTACCTTGAAGCTACGTTTGATGTTTGTAAATCAGGGACTGCCTATAATAACCGGAATTGGTAAGGACTCCAGGAATGTTGGCTGTTTTCTTTTTTTTTAATTTTTATTGCCAAATTTCTATACCAAAATTGGGGATCTAAAATCCAGGACTAGGAGAAAGAAATGACCTCGGTTTAGTTTCCTCATATGAGGCATAATCAGAGCAGAGAGGAGAATGCTATGAGGAGCCAGAATTGTTCAATATTAAGGAACGCCAAAAGTCAGCTTCCCTTTCTTCCTGCCAATGTTAGCATTCCTGATTAGTCTCACCATGTCCCCAGAGGAGCCAGAACCTCAAATCACCAATTATTGCCATGTGTCCACTTTGTAGTCATAATGTTCAATCACATATCCAAAGGATTATCTAGATAGAAATTACATTTTATAAAAGCCAAGGCCCCACTTTATTTAGCTACTGCGGAAGTGTTGGTGATGACTTTGGAATAAAGTTCTAAATATAAGGCATTGCACAAAGCTAAGCCATTTGGTTTGGAGAACTTCCTTCCACGTCTCCCAAAAGTCTAAGGTCAACAATTAGGTTATCAGCCATAACTTAGAGTTTACATCATCACCTTGTACCTATTGCTTCAATACGACAGAAAAGAAACTTTCTTCTGCTCCCTTCTTGGAACAGACTTTCCAATAGGAGTTGCAGGAGGGTTTCACAGGAACTGTTGGGAACCACTGCATCAATCACAGCAACATGAAAACACTGCTTATTAGGCATGACTCTATAAAGCATTCTCTCGCTCTGCAGAAAACGATTTAAAATAATTGTGTTCAAACAGGCATTTTGTTCTTTTTAAAATTTAACCATTTGAGAATGAGAAAAAGCTGAAGATATGTTTTATTTCTGTATGTGTGTATTTATTTAGCGACAGAGTCTCACTCTGTCACCTGGGTAGAGTGCATGGTGTCACAGCTCACAACAACCTCAAACTCTTGGGCTCAAGCGATCCTCTTGCCTCAGCCTCTGACATAGCTGGGACTACAGGAGCCCAGCACAACACTCGGCTAGTTTTTCTATGTTTAGTGGAAATGAGGGCTCACTCTGGTTCAGGTTGGTCTCAAACTCCTGAGCTAAGCAATCCACCCACCTCAGCCTCCCAAAGCGCTAGGATTATAGGCATGAGCCACTAGCCTGGCCTGAAGATACATTAAAAAAAAAAAAAAACAACTGGATAAAAATAGATGAATGAATAATTGTCATCAATGGTACCATCATATTTGCATAAGAGTCGCATATATATTGTGGTCTCCTAGACCCCAGAGGCAGACTCTCACCCTAGTGACACAGTTGACAAATAGATGTACCGCACTAACAAGACAAGCCCGAGAATTTGACCTGACCCACCTAAGCAAAGAAAACTCTCCTCTGACTTCAAAAACCTCTTCTTTCCACCAGGCCTCTCTACAGCAGAGCTAATAAACGTGACTGGAATCAAACTTGAAATGATTTCCACCTTCACTTCCGACTTCTTCTGGTTTCAGCAAAGCTCATCTTTAACCCTGCGACTTTGCGGTGTATGTTAGATAATGTCCTGTGATGTAATGACAATGTAGGTATTTGCCAAAAAGAAATTAACTGGACTACTGGTCAAATATCAGTAGCTGTAAATGTTCTGGTGTGACAGAGACTGATGAGCGAATCTATTACACTGTCTTCAATTCCAGCCAACAAAGACTCATAGCGTTATTAGAGACCAGAGGTCTTCATTGAAGCTTCCTCTGGTAGGAAAAAAAAACCTAGGCAGAAGGGTGGGGTCTTCTGACAGCTTTCTCAAGACATGGCCCTCAAGAAGTAGGGCTTGCCAGTGGGCCACCCACAGAAAATTCTAGTGCTTATAGGAAGCATCACACTAAGTTATAAGAAAACAAACAAAATATCCAAGCAGAGCAATTCCTTCAAAGAAATTCTGAGGCTTAGAAACCAAGTGGAGAATTATGAGATGGGAGGCTGCCAATCTTTTGTGGAACGGCCCTGGGCAAGTTATTTTGTGTCTCGTTTTCTTCAACTATTGACTGCGGTTCCCACTGCTATTATCGATAAGAAAAACATCCTAGCAGCAACTCCTAGGCACAATATTGTGAGAATCTGTATGTGTTCAGTGATTTAAGAATGAGGGAAGAGAGGCACAATGCTGTACTATTACCAAGTGCTTTATCAACCGACGTATTACATAATGTGTTATAATGTACCATGTGCCCATGGAAACATGAAATCATTCATAATTCTTAAGTACTGCCAGATGTGCAGCTATAACAAATCTCAGCCCTTTCTGAAGAATTCACCCACACACTCACTTCTCCAACCAACATTTCCACTGGTAACTGTCAGAGTTGAGAAATCATAGAATGGGCCCTTATTCACATCTCTGTGGTAATTACATATAGTTTGCTTCATATTTGGGTAGGGACCATTTCTTATTCATGATGTAATAGTAAGTGGCTTTTTCTGTTCTGGTCTATAATGAGTGCCCGTTAATGTTGAATGAATGAATGAATGAATGAACAGACAGACAACAGTGAGACATAGTAATCAAAGAATCAGCTTTAGTAATAGCACTACCTTGACTCAGAAGAGTCTCTAATGCAGTAAATACTTAGGAGTGGAGCTGGCTGAAGACTGGCTCCTTCCCAGCAAGTCTATACGTTATTTCCTAGTATTAATTCATTTGTCACTTGTCATAAGTTTCTGGAATGTACAAGTAATCCTATTACAAGAGATCCTTGCCACTCTCAATAGAGCCATCTGGCTTTACTTAAGGATGCTCGATGATTTTGTATTTCAATGGTTAGCAACATGGTACGTTAGTTACATCCTTTACACAGGCTGAGGAATATCTGAATGTACTGCTCCTGTGCTGGGTGAGGAAATACTCTAAATTTGAACTAATGTACCTGGGGCACACAAACACAGTAAAATGGAGAAAATACTTGGGACTCAGAATGCAAAGACCTGGCTCTGCCACATACTTGCTCTGTGCATTTGGCCTATTTACTTGTTCAAGTCTCTGAGCCTCTGTTTTAATCTGTAACGGCATCTATGTCTAGCAAAAAAAAAATCATATGTCCAGGGGCAATGAGTAATTTAATAAGTCAAATTAGGTATACAAAAGTAGCCTATAAATGGGAAATGCCAACAGCATTGCCTGACAGGCAGGTATAAAATGGCAGAGAGAGGGAGGTTCATGGTGTAATTCACCTGTGAGATCCCTAAACTCGGTGTCCATAAGTTACTTATTTCTGTAGTGCTTATACTTAGTACAGGGCCTTAAAAAATACCAAATGAATCACCAGTGTCAGCTGTCGAATTGGAGACCAACATGATACAGTGCTATATGTGTATGTATCCATTCTCTTAGTGGAACTTCCAACCTCCCTTCGGAGAAACTTTGCAACGTGAAGTTCTTCAAAGCCTGGCCCTTCCCCAGCCAGCATTAGATCTGGCGGGGTGGCTTGTTCAAACTGCAGGCTCCCAAAACCCATCCGAGGAGACTGTGATACAATACATCAAGCACCCAAGATGACTCCGACAGAGACTAGTATAGCAGGTTCTAAATTTGCTTTCGAACATCTGGTAGCCATGGTACAAGTTCAGTTCCATGAGAAAGTGTATGTGCTCATTCATTAAGCTACGTGTATGTAACTCAAATTTCAAGTTTTTTACAGTGAATGAATTGCTTTAACCTATGTGAGATAGAAATGATTGAAAAGCTTTAAGTATATGCAATGTAATATAATTTAAAATAACATCAAATCGATAATACATGTAAATGTTGGCTTTTGCCAAATGTTGAGTCAGTTACTATCTGTTCCTTCCTACGAGACTATATTCAGGACAGTGTGATGACTTTACTTCGCTTTGTTCCCAGTTATCCTGGCTCAAGAAAGGCCTTGGCACATAGGAAATGCTCAGTAAATACATATTTGCTGAGCAAAACAATGAATATATGTAATTGATACACCTCAAAATAATTATTGGCTTAAAATCTACCTGCTAATATATAAAAAATGAGTTCACGTAACAGATGTTATAGCCTTTATCAGAAGCAAGGACACAGGGAATTATTACAGGTCATCAGCCAAAGAGAGTATATATACATATATTCCTCCAAGATATTAATTTCTAAATTCAGGTTGAAAATGCACGCTGGAAGGTAATAACTCTCAATCTCTAGGGCAGTGGTTCTCAACCCTCCTAATGCCACCATGCATTTTCATTGTTACAAAGGGGTTGCGACCCACAGGTTGAGAACCGTTGCTCTAGATGCTTTTATTCCAAAGTCAAGCCCAGTTGCGTAGAAAAGTCTTCCTAATGAAGAATTACACTTTGCTCTGCACTGAAGCGGTGAAAGGGCATGTTTTTGGGATTTGGAAGTGTGTCAAGGTCAGAATCTCCAGTAGTTGTCAGAAGGACGACTATGGGCTAGCAAAAGTACTAGGTTCAAGTGTGTGACCTTGGCTAGTTTCTAACCCTGGGCCGATAGTCCTTGCCTGATCGCTCTTTCCCCTTCTACTCCTCAAGATTAGGGAATGGTAACTAACTAGTTGCAGCCTCACGAATAATGACAAGAAGGCAAGAAATCCGAGGCATGACAGTTGGCAGTGGTGCTCTTGCTAATCAAGTCCAATTTCCACAGAGATGCGAGTTGACTCGAATTCCTCCTAGAGGAATATGAAGATGGATTCCAGAATATGTAAGCTAATGAGGTCGAGGTTTAGGGGTATGGATACCTCAAAAATGGGAAACTCACTAAATGAGTTCAATGGTGAAGTCTGTAATTGTTAATTGCCAATTCCCCCAATGGTCACTATCAACCAGAAACCTTCTTACCTCCACACTTCAGGCCCAGGCCCTTGACTTCCATGAAGTACTAACCCTTGCCTTATGTCACTCTATTATCCAAATGACGGAAAGGCTCAGTACCCTCACTTACAAAATCCCCTGAGACCTGAATTACTTTTCAGTAGGAACAAGACAGTTAACGCCTGTATTAAAAAGTTTTATTCTTGAAGGAACCATGTTTGTTGATCCACATACTTTTATCCTTTCATTTAAAAAACATTTTAGTGCCTTAAAAACTCATAGGCTAATGAAACACAGTAAGATTTTAGTAAGTATGCATGAAATACACAAGTGTACTTAAGATTAAGATGGTTATCATTCTGTAATGAACCAACCATATGAATTTCCAGAAAAGATACAAGCCCTTCTCCTAATTATCAACTGAAACGGAAGGCTGATACATGTACAGAGGTCTTAAAATGGGCTTATGATGCTGAACTAATGAGTGTCAACACCATTTAATATAACACGATTCATGTAGGTTTTAATAAACTGTAATAAAACCCTGGACTTTAAGATAGTATGAAATGGAAATCCATTAATTATGTCAATGAAAATACTCTAAATAGCTTCCAATGAATATTTAGTGAAAAAGAAGAGACAGCTGCATGTACTACAGGTGCTCGAGAAATGTTTGTTGAAAGAACGAATCCTTGGAAAAATCCTTTTTGGAAGTAGAGAGATAGAAACTCCCAGAAAAAAAATGAACAAAAAAATGTGAAAACTAGAATTGATGTTGTTTCTGTATAAATAGAATAAATGGCAAATTCCAGACAGTAAGTAACTACAAAGGCATCTTCTAAGTTCCTCAGAAGAACAGAGTACAAAGAAAAAGTGTCCATTTCTCCTGAAATTAGTTAACACCTTAGTGAGACAAAGCTACCACTGGTGTAAAATGTCCCAGTGGTTAAAAGTTCACAGTGGCTTTCAAAAAATGGTTTTAGGGACACGAGAAGGAAAATATGACACCTATTTGCAACTAAGCAATGGGGAAAAGGTGAAGAGTATGTAATTATCCAAACTGGCATAAAGCTGAACCAATAACAAGAACACGAGTGGTCAGATATTCCATTTAACCTTTCACCTAAAAGTTGCCATCTTCCTGAGAGAACTAATTCAACCCATGGTTCAATTCTGATTCAGAAAGAAGAGTCACTTTCTGAGTCATAACATCACCCTGGTTTTCCTTTCAGTCCTCTGTTCCAAGCCCTACCAAATCCCAACCCATTTTAATTTGTCTAAAGGTGTCCTGGCCAGCCCCAGAATTTAATGCTTCCATAAATGAACTCTGATTGACATGAAAGATGACTCACTCCCAGAAAAACTTGTATTGCTGCCATTTGGTCAGTTTGGGGTTTGTTTTTAAAATGAATGCCAGTTGAGGCTGAGCAGAAGCCAGGGTGTGTTTTTATTTTATGTCTCAAATAAAAATAAAGAGCTGGGTATGAATAATCAAAGTGGCAGGCGCCTCCCTGGATACTTCTAAACCTTCCAAAAGCAGTCCCAAGGCTCAGCAAAATGTAATATAGTCAAAACAACCACGAACAGCATTAGTACCCAGAAAAATAGCATAATTGCAATATAGATTCCCCTGCAGTCCTAACTCTAGTGTGTGCTTTTCAACCTTATATTAAGATATCCTTTTTTGATAGTAGTCCTAGAAAGAGTATTCCTAGAACTGAGAAGGATGTGAGATAAAAGAAAGACGATATTATTATTTAGTGTAACTCTTAAAACGGAGATTCTTCTAATTAGCTGCATGTACTTTATCGCCCCCTATTACATGGTAGGAGATAAATGGTCAACTCTTAGTTATTTCGAGATTGATATCAATTTGATGGGTTATACATACTCCATTTCCTTCTCTATAGATCGCCTTTTCTTCTGTAGTTCACAATGGTTATACAATCAGGAAACACAGAATAAAAGAAGAGAGAGAGACAGGAGAGCAGGCAGCTGAGAGGCAGAAAGGAGAAAGTAGAGTGAGAATAAATAGACAATATGGATCGACGCTGGAAAAAATGTCAAGCATGATATAAGAAAAAGAAATTAGTGGATTAAATGAGGCTTCTGTAAAATGTATGGATTTTTCGTCATCACTGTGTCCTAGAAAAAGACTTAGAGCTGAGAGGCCACTATACATAGCATGGTTAGCATGGTGAGAAATACTGATGACATTGTTCACAAAAATTTGGGACACAGAATCAAAAGAAATTCTTGGTTCTAATGTGGAATAAAGAGCAATGGACAGAGTTTTAGGAAGACATTGCAGGCACGATAGATTTGTAAGTCATTAACTACAAAGCACGTACTATGGTGATAAAAGAAAGAGGTACTTCAGCAAACTTGTAAAGTTACAGATACCTTCATTGGCACATGGTCTGACTCAAGTTAAATGGCCACTGCCCAGCAATAGAGTGGAGCTTATTCATTTTTAAGATCTGCTATTGTAGGGGCGGCACCTATGGCTCAAAGGGGTAGGGCACTGGCCCCATATACCGGAGGTGGTGGGTTCAAATCCAGCCCCCAGCAAAAAAAAAAAAAAAAAAAAGAAGATCCGCTATTGCTGATTTACTCACCACCTCCCCCAACCAATAACTCCTACAGTACCTTTATTTTTAGAAAGGCCAAAGCCTTTTCTAGCATGTATTAGCCCATTATTCCTCAGTTGGTATCTGAGATATATAGGAACTAGTATCACCACTATAAACACACAGGGCAAGAAGATGCACCAGGGCTGGCCTTTAAAGGTCCTAGGAATGCCTAGAAATGGTTAAACGAGGAACATCTTGTCCTCCTACCCAGAGGTGGAGCCTCTAGAACAGGAACCTATTTTAATATACCCCAAGCAGTTAGCGTAACCCCAGAAATTAAGTAGAAATTTGAAAAAGAAAAAATTGAAAATTATGCTCAGCAATTCGAAAAAATCCCTGGGACTAGATTGCTTCCATAATCAGACAATACTATTCAGCCCTGTCAAATGGAACTTCGGGCCTTGGGCCTTTAAAAAATAAAAATCAGGGGCGGTGCCTGTGGCTCAAAGGAGTAGGGCACCGGCCCCATATGCCAGTCCTGGCCAAATAAACCAAAAAAAAAAAAAAAAAAAAAAAATCAGGCAAGGTCTTCCTTTCTCTCAGCTCTCTAATCACAATGATTTGTAAAGTGTTCTTAATTTTATTGTTTTACTAAAGCGTAGAACCCACATACATGCTTGCTATTCAGAAGCTCTGCCTTAGAAATACAAGGAGGTTTTCTCATTCTCTCCACACTTCAAGTTCCTTGTCTTATAAACTAAAGTTTCACCAGCATCCTAGCTCCACCAGTGTAGTAAAAGCAATGTCTTTTCTGTCTCTAAAGTTAAAAGTTTAATAATTGCATGGCAAATATGTGTGATTAAAATAGGGTATTATGTAATTTTAAAGCTAGAGTATTGCAATAATTTTTGCGAGCTGAACAGACTTTAGCCTTACAAGTGGAGAGCTGATATCACAAAGCATCTCCCAAGCTGACATAGCAGTGATTACACAGTGACAGATCAGCGTATCTGCAGAGGAAAATCCCCTAGTTAGAGATCACAGCAGGATCCCATCCATCATATCACATGTGACTTCAGAGAACTAAAACTCTTAAAGCGTTTTTGGCAGCAGAGAGAACTTTTAGCATCCTAATGCTTTTACAAGGCTGGATTTTTCTCTTTTCCCCAATGTGCTTCGAGATTTCATAACACGAGAAACATAGGAGCAAAAGTTAAAATGCTTTAATGGTCCCCATAGGCTATTTAAATAAACACAGTGATTGCAATTTAGACAATCTGGAGTCCATTCAATATTAAATCCCTACCCCAAGCTACAGCTACTACACAAATAGGGAATTCATGGTACACTCCACATGGCCATTTACCATTGCAAGGATAGCCTCTCGACAATCGTGGGGAGGAGCTAGCCAGGCCTAACATTACACCAGTTAAATCTGTCAACAACTAGAGAGAGAGCTGCGCTGAGCAAACACACTGATCCCGCTCACACAGTCCGTCTTTGTCCCAACTTTGCAGCAACAACACTAATCTTCTCATACTATCTTCAGCAGCCCAAGCAGAAACTTCTGCAACCAGCTGTAACAAAAGATGCCTTTCTTCATTTTCACACGCTATATGTATATGTTTACACTGTCCCTTCCGCTCCCTCCCCCTCCACTGCCACCTCTTCCTAAGGACCCAATCCTAAATCAAGTCGGACTAGAATAAATCTATAAGCTAATTCCTCATTCCAGACAAATACATGAAGACAGAGGTAAGAGGAGGGATCATGCCTTTGGACCAGGCTCTCGTAAAGATACTATTCCGTAATGGACAGCTTTATCTGTGCCAGAGAAAAGAGTAGGCTCCAGAAGTAGGTGGGCAATCAATATCCTAAAATATAGCGTCCAAATTGAGACAATGGGTGGTGAAAGACATAGAACCGCTGACGGTTCTTCTAGGTACTTCCAGACATCAGGAGGCTCGTGGAATCACGGCACCTTTCTTTGATCTTATATGCTGTTGAAAAAAATATTGCATAGGAATGATATTTTTAGAAAAACATTATTATAACTGAGATTTTTTTTCCTAGTTATAAAAATGTAATATATTATTTCTGTTTGGGGAAAGGAACACACATTGTTTTGGACATAATTCATATTCAATGAAATGAAAAGTCTTAGGAGTATAACTCAAAGAATTTTGACCCATATATCCATCTATGTAATCACCCTCAGATTGAGATATAACATATTTCTGCCATGTCGGATGGTTGCTCAGGCCCTTCTAGTCAATTATTCACCAGAGGAAACCTCCATAGATTAATTTGACCTAGAACAAAACTAGACTAGTTTTGCCTAATCACTATAGATTGGTTTTTCCTGGAACAAATAAGTTTGAACCTCATATGCCTAACAGTGTGCTGGAAATTTTCTGTATATTATCTTATTTTAAAATCCCTTAATGCTGAGTAAATAGGAGACTGATATTTCTGTCCCAAGTTTGCAAGACAGAGTAAGTAACTCACTCACCAGAAAGCTACTTCTGAAATTCTGAATCTGTTGCACTTAATCCGTCATGCTATATTTATATCATTGAAGCCATTGACTATGGCCCAAATTAGTGGTTTAAAAATGAAACACATCACAAAACAACAATGTTAATAGCAATATTAACCCTATCCTGTCTGGAAGGTACCTTCATTGCCTAATTTAATCCTCCTATCTCCGTTACGCAGATAGCTCAAGAAGGCGAAAAGGTGTGCCCATATTTAAGCATTAAGTAGATTCAAACTTTGTACTTTCTCACTTTCCATACTTGGTTCATAATAGGCGCTCGATAAATATGTGTTAAGTCACTGAGACTTAAGAATGACTAAAAATGCTTGAGGAAAAGTAGACTATGTTTTGAAAACGCTAAGCAAGATTGTTTATCACTTCCAAGACAGCATGTACAGAAACAAAATTATAGACATTGAAAGTTCTATGGGATAGCACACACTAATTGATCCCGTTCCCTCCTTTTAGAGAGGAGTACACTGAAGTACAAAAAAAATAACCTGATCAAGGGCACACAGTCAGATAATGTTGAATCTTGGACTAGAACTCAGGTTTCCCAATTCTCATTCAAGTGTTAGCTATATTCTATTTCTATGGTTCTGAATCAAACATACTGCATGGGTTCTAAATAAGTTTGCAATTGAATTTGATAAGTTTATCAACACTTCAAATAGCTGTGACAACTATTCTGTAATGTGTTAAAAAGAGAAGGGGAAAAAAAAGTAGAAATATAGAGCAAAGTTTCTTTCCTTGAGATGCTTGGATATTTCATTGGCAAGATAAGAATTAACCTCACGAGATAGTGAATATTCTTAAAATGTGTGCTCCTGAAAGGAAAAAAAAAAAAAACAGATTGCCATACAAAAGATTATATGATGAAGTGTATCATCAAATAAAATCAACTGTCACAATTTATAGAACAGAAAATACCTACAGTGAGAATCAGAAAGGAATGAGATCAGAGTTTGGCAGGAAATACCAAGAAACTTGAAACGTGTTTAGAAGTCATTGTGGTCTCACAGATTGGAGAGGAGAAATCACCCAATGGAAACCACTCGTTTCAGACAGGAGGAAGTGTGTCCTGGGGTCGACAGACCTTGCCCAGGACGTGAAAGCTCTTTGTTAGCACCCATGTGGTCATAGCTACTTCCTTGTAGTCCCAGGTCCATTCCATGAGCATCATTTTACCAACTTCTCCCAAGACACTACTGGACAAAACCTACTCATCATATCAAAACAGCAAAATAAATTAAAACATTCATAAAATGACTCACATGCCATAAAATACCTATAAAACTTCACTCAGTAGTAGTATAATGATTGAATTGCTTCTATACTGAATGCACTGTCAGACAGGATTTGGGGCACTATTAATTTCTTAAACCCCAATTCAGAGGAAGAACAACTGAAAATTTTCTTTAAAAAAAAAAAAAAACAGATAAGTCCTAAAGAATATTGGTTTTATTGATGTTGAAAGTTTGGAAACATGTCCTCCAAATCATTCACCATCCTAAAATGTATAGCTTGCAGGAGGATAAAAATAGAATATGACACATATTTGCAAGGAAAAAATTTTTTTGACATCTTATGATGGGATTCTCTTTTCGTTTCCCTTTAAAATTGTCCATGGTTGGTGTACAAGTGATCGCATCCTGTGAACCCAAGAGGTATGCAACCACACGCAAGCCTTCCAGCTGTTGTTCATCAAGCATTATAATATTTATTCTGGAAGAATCAAACAACAGATGCATCTGGAGAATGTGAGTTCACCTGGGTCCTATAGCATATGATCGAAAATTCAATTTGCTTGTCAATGAACATCTTGTAACAGAACCACCACCAAACAAACAAACAAACAAACAGTTTTGTGAATTTAAATTTTAGACCCAATGGACAATTTTGACTTTAACCTTTCTTTTCCATACCCTTCCATTTATACTGTAATTAATGAGTAAACGTTGGGGCCACGTCTGGGAACACGTGTTTTCTTTCCATCTCAACACCTGATCAAGCTACCTTCTGCAGAAATGGCCTTTCATTTTCTGAGACGGTAACTTACTGTTGCTCTGAGGATGACATGAAATGTATTTGCAGCTTTCTTTTCTGATTTACAGCCATTTTCAATAAAACTGCCAACCAGGCATGAGAATCTATGAAAACACTTCAGGGTCCCTGAAGGGCCATCTATCATTTTCAAATAAACATCTGTATTAGAAACCAGAATTTTTCAAAAGTGATTCAAATGTAGACCTTTGGCCTAGTATATACGCTCCAATGACATCCTTCAGTGTCTTCTGAAAGGGGAAAAAAGGGAGCAATATACAATGAATGTAAGAAATTGAACAAAACAGGCAGAAATATTAGATAGTAATTTTTATTTATTTATTCTTCCTCTATTCTTACTCTTAGTTTTGGCTGTTTCATAGTTCTCATACAAAAGAATAAACTTGAGCATCGGGAAAAGGTAGAATTTCTATCAGACAACATGTTGAGAAATTCCTAATAAAATCTTAGTGGTCTAACAAGTTATCTCCCTTGAATAATCTATAAATTTTATTGTTATTTTTGTTAGGCCATCTGGCCTAACAAAATGATGTTAACATGGAAAATTAAGAGGTATTCTCTTTATTTTTCTTTTTTTTTAAACTTTGATATATCTGACAATTACTAGTTAGTTCTCATCCATGTTGAATGTCTACAGATTTCTGGAAATGGTAACAGGTATACAAGTAATCAAAGTCTAGAGCTTATTTAGGGAAACTTCATCCTCTTTAAAAGCAACCATAAATATGATATCTGTGATATCTAAAGAAAAAAGTGGTTCCCTGGAAGTTAAACACTACTATTTCCTATAGAGATACTGAATACTTACTAATTCACAGTCAAAATATGTTTATCCATGCTTCTATCAAAGTTCCGTGTACACTAGGTATAGAAGAAATTCAATAGAACCACAGTGCCTTTACTCTGTTTTCTCCAATTCATTTTTGACTTCTAAATTCACAGATATTTCCACACAGGAATGCAGATGGACCTGATCTCTCATGAGGCCACACACAAGAATCAATACACTTCTTTCCTCTTCCCCCAACACTTCAGTAATGTCCATGATTTTTAAATCCTGCATTTCCGCTAGACCACAAATGATACCGAATTCAACAGATCAATGCAACCTGTGTACTTGGATTCTAATTCTATAGAAAGACAGTGAATGATTTCATCATCTTAAATCAGGGGGAAAAAATAGCTACCACCTGCACCTGGAGAGTTACCAGCAATGATTATAAAAACTAACTACATTAAATATAGTTAAACATTGCTGTACATTTTAGTACCTATTTGATTAATGACAAGAGTAGTGACAGACAGTTGCAATATGGAATCCGGTGTTTATACTCAAACAGTACATCAGTCATTGAGCCCAAATTTACCTTACTCCCACACAAACCTGGTGTCAGGCTCAGTGTTTATTTCCGTAAATCCAAAAAAAAAAAAAAAAAAAAAAAGCTCAATATTCAATTTAAGAAGTCTTAATTTTTTTCTCACATGAACAAAATTTGCTATGTGTTAAAGAATATTCCAAAGCTTCTCAAACAACTCTTTTGAATTTGCTCTCTCCATTTATCTGAAACATCCATCACATGACTCTCAAAAGTTTGTGCCCTACTCAAAATCTTAACTAGGCCCATACTTCGTAACCTGGGAAACCTGGTTTCTACTTTTTGGATTAATTTGCTTTTTACTCTCCAAACATAAATTTGTTAGGCTTCTGCTGAGAGACCTCTTACTCTATTAATAACCAACGTCTGTAGATTTTCCCAATTTTATTTCATGGATGTCTTAAAAGGAAACTCAAGAATGTATTTGTTGATACCTTCTTTAGAGAAAAGAGAGGGTGAGTTAAAATGTCTACTCTTTCACATCAGAGGCTATGATTTCAGTTATCTAGGCTGCAGGAGGAATGAAAGAGCAATACTTGGTTCTAACGGTGTTCACCGCAAACTGCACACAGACGGGGGTGGAGCCATGATCCAAAGCTGCCCACCTGAGTTATAGAAACTTATTATTTTCATTAAGAAAATGATACTTAAAAAGACCTGGTTGAACCACATTAGAAAAGAGAGAGAGAGCTTGATAGTTGAAATAAGCAAACCCAACATTTAAATGCTCCTGAGTTGGAATCAAACTGAAACTACTCATTGACCCTCATGGCTTGAGTTTTGTTTGTTTGTTGGACTTTTGCTAAATGGTTTAACTCAGGACTATTTTGGCCAAGGAGGACAAAGTGAAATTACACTGATGGGTCACGTCATGCAGAGGAGACAGAATGCACAGATGTGCACACAAGGGCAAGTTGTCTCCCTGTCACCCCCCACATATTACTTTTGCTAGCAAACAAAAAAATGAAAGAAGTTGGCAATTCGGGAGGAAGAAATGGAGATAGTTAACAATTAGGTATGGAGTAAAGAAGTGAGGAAAATGAAAATGGTTGTAATTTCTCCCCATTGGTTTCATTACAAAATCCAGTTTGTAGAATGAGGGAGTGTTTTTTTTGCGGGGGGGGGGAGTCTGTTTCCTTTTCATAGCCCTTCCCCAACATTTGTGCCATCTAACATCTGGGTTTGAGTGGCTTATGATTATCTTTCTAAACATATAGTTTGATATTCCTTTAATTAAAATGGTGACCATCACCTAAAACAACGTTTCTGGAGTGGGACCTTATAAACCCACAAAACCCAGGCATGGGTTTATTGAACCTGCAGGGAGTTTTGTTTAAGTGAGCATTAAAGACTTGGCAACCTCTCTGTGCTCTCATGTTCTTACTCTCTATTATCTATCCACTTAATAATTTCAGAAACTTCAATCAGATTCTGACCAAAAACATCCACACAGTGCTTGGGATAGAATGATAATACCATCTGTTTCCATTCTTATGTGGGTTCATTCCAACAGCCCCGTCCAGCATTCTGGCCGCTCACTTCATAATGATCCCGACATTGTAGGTGATTTAAAGGAAACTCTCCTATGTCTCTTGTCCCTTAAAAACGTGGAGAATTTTTTTTTCTTTGAAAAAGTCTGAAGCATATTCATATTTGCCTTGATTGCATCTGAATTCTATAGTTAAATAGGACCAATCCCAATACTAAAAATGATCCGAGCTATTTCCTGCCTTTTTTGTAATAGTTGGTAAGACTGAAGGAGTTTATTTGGCATGCGATTTCTAATTCTCTTCCCTAAAGTCTAGATGGCAATTAAAAAAAAAAAAAAAAAGCCTCCACTATCCCTAAAAATAGGAACAACTAACTTACTGAGAACCTTTTATACAATGACTTTTCAAATGTGAAGCTATCCTTTATATTAGATTACAATACCATTATCCAAGTATGATGAATAAACAGTAATACTGTTTCTTTCTAGTCATGGTAACAACCCAGACTGGAGAGCGAAGGTCAAATGTTTTAAAACTCTTTGACACAGAAAAAAATTAGCCAATGGGATGGAAAACTACGCTCCAAATCATTCATTTTTGCAGATTTAACAATCAATATGGAGCACCATATGATAGATATGGCTCCAACAATCTGTATCAATCATGAAGATTGGCAGTGGCACACGACACAGACCAGTTTTTGCCACGCTCCCACAGCCGACTTTACAGTCTACGTGTAACCACGACTGACTCTGGTGCTTTCCCCGACACACCACACAGCCCCTTCCAAGTTCTGCTTCCAACACATTCAAGGGCTTTTCTGAACCAAACCTGACTGAAAACCTTTGGAGACTGGCACACAATTCTTATGATACTCCATGTTTTCCTTCCAAAGGCTGCATCTTTAATACATTATATTGGGTTTTTCCCATCACACATTTAATGTGTGAAATTTCTAAACTCTTCCCCTTCACTTATCTAAATTGAACTTTGGCAGCCAACAGTTAACTGTTGGAGAGTTGCTTAAAAACGATCAAACCCTTACTAGATCTGATTGCAAGAAGTATCAGTGCCAAGATAGAAATTTCAGTCTTCATCATACACAAAATCAATATGTATGCTGCGCTCTGGAGAGAAAGCCACCTTGAAGATGATTAATAAAACATCAAAGCGGCACACAACTTCAAAAATCCACATGAGACTGAAACATTTGAGGCAATTAAAAGAAATTACTAATTCATACAAGGTGGTACTTCTCTTTTAAAGGTATCTTCAGATATATATATATATATATATATATGTAGTTAAGTGAAGACAAATTTCAGTTTTGGCTTCAAAATGGCAATTTAAAATCTTAACAACATACCCATAGCAATTCTGAATGTTACATGAAATACATACACTTTCAAAAGGCTTCAGAATCGTTTGGAAATATTTAAATTATATCTGAAATCAAGTGCAATCTATATTTTCATTGAATTGCACTGCCCAGACATATTACTGACCTGTATAATGCCTGTAGAAAAAGGCATACATTTGTATTTATAACATACACATAGGTGGAATGACTCCCATAAAACATGTGACCACCATATAAATTTCATCTATTAGTTGTATTTTACAGTCCTTCAATGTTAACTTTCATTTGTTTATTCATCTCTTTTTTTAGATGGGGACTCAATTCTGTTGTGGTCTCATAGCTCACTGTGTTTCTTCTTAAATACATATGCTGTGTTTGGGGGGTAGATATTTTTTAAAATATGTTTAAAAGGGTGATTAAGAAGTACATTAGTTACAGAAGAGGGGAAGAGACACAGAAATTACTCAAACTATAAGACAGTTTGTACATGGGTCACTATGAAAGTTTTGAGATGCAGTGTTTTGCTTCCAAGACACACAGTTGACAGCGTCCTTTCTGACTCACCTGTGCAAGTCCTCACTTGCTTAGCTTGTGGGTGTTGCTGAGAAGGCTTCATTTGTTTCCATTCATACAGATTTTATATTTCTTGATTTTTATGTTATCTCAAAACTTTTGTAATGACCCGCATACAGGGGGAAAGGAGGCTCCTGAAAAAGGAAAGCTTGACAGAAGAGAAGATGTTTGTTGTGGCTTTTGAATATGAGCCATAGTTACTGCATCTGTGAAATGCACATCCTTGACAGGGCTAAACACCTGCATAGAGTGGAGGCTGAAAGCTCGATTGCGGTGAGAAAGAGAAGGGGCTTCTTTGTGTTTGCCTGGCCTCGGAGTTTACACTTTCTCATGTAGCCACCTGGAAGTCACTGAAGGTTTCTCTCTAACCAGGAGAACGATGTGACCAGATCAGCATTTTTAAAAGATGACGAGCACTGACAATGAGAAAAATGGATCTATAATGAGAGAGAAGGGTCTGGGAGTCCCCAGCGCACTCTGACAGATGGCGAACCTCAGGTAACGTAGAGTCACTAAAGCCTGGGGCCTTCTTTCTCTGCCCTCCACAATACCCTAACTTCATATCCAAGGTATTCAAGAAACTGTAAGGCTTTTCTAAAACTTGGTTTAGTATTTTTAGACTATGCATCTTTCTTTTTTAGGTATTTCTTACCCAAACCTCTAAATCTCCCGAGCCAATGAAAGAAGGACAAGTTTTATTTTCACTCCAGAATTTTTACAGAAACGTTGTTATTACTACTCAGCACCTCTGCACCAAGGTCTTGAATACATCAACTGTTTTACCCTTAGTTTTTTTCACACCTGATGATACAGGGGAAAAAACTACAAGTGCATCCAGATGCAATTCATGTTTCCCTTCCCTATTAGTTTTGCTCTGTTCAATGTCAACTCCTGAAGCCAGTCAAAAGGACGAAAACACATGGCGTGTGTTTAAATTAAGAGAAAAACTGGAGTTGAAATGCGCTAATCATAAAATTAAAGACCAAGAAGCTGTTTCAGAATTTTTTTAGTCCGTGTTTTCATTTTTAAGATAAAGTAAACTTGACCCAGCTGATTAAATGACTTGCCCAAAATAAAATCAACTGCTGAAATGGCTTTTCTGCCCAGAGCACAAGGAAACAGGTAACTGTTAACCCACGTTTCTGAAATTGTTCAGTTGATACATTATAACCAAGCTGTAACGAACCATGGAGAAAAGTTATTATCAAGGACCTGTAAAATGTAGGACTTAAGAATAATAAATATAACATTTCTGGACGTTTCCTAAACGAAAGATGATGTTTTTGTTGTTTTATTTATTTGTATTAAAAGAGAGGACAGTCACTTGGTATTTGTCCATATAGTTACATTAATAATATCCTGCTCCTACAATGGTACTGAAACACTTACATGAAACCATTCAGCACTGACTGATCTCATATATATACATGAGATATATACACACACACACATATATACATATCTATATCTACATATAGAGAGAAATATATTGATTCTATATATCAATATATATGGATATACTGATGATTTAGAGGTTATAGCATGATTGAGCTATTTTTGATATATCTGATCTTTTAACCTTTTTTATTATTATAGCCTATAGCTAATCTGTATCGTAACAAATGATTAAATGGCTATAATGTTAACCTTATCAGTCCACCGATGAGTTTTAAGGCAGCATAATCATTAGTAGACAAACTTTCTGTATTATAGACAATACTGCTTTTTTTGGTTTTATTCAGCCTACAAGCAATGTAAGGCTCACAGCATACTTTGAAACAATGACACGTTGTTTTAACGTTGGAAATAAGTGTGTCCTACCTTCCCCCCTGCCCCCTACCCCATTATTTCAAAAATGGTAGCAAAATTTCGTAAAAGTTACAGGGAAGGCAAATTAAAGTGAGTAAAATAAAAATACTTTTCTGAAAGGACAAAATATCTAAATGGAACTGGAAGCATGAAACAAAAAAGCCTTTGTATCATTTAGTCAGAAGTTGTATTAATAACCACATGAAATCAAAACACGGGACTACTTTGGAAAAATATTTACTATAGGTGAAAAGTCTCTATGACCGTAATACTAAGCATGGACAGGAACTCAGTAAATAGCCGTTTAATATCAAGTCCAAATTGGAAGCTAACTAAGTGTGCAGCAATGTTATTCCCCTACAATGACAGATTTCTTAAATTCCCCACCATTTCTCGAAAGTAACATCAGACTTTTTAAAAAGACCAAAATGAAATCTGGCTCAGTTGACTTCAATTTTGTGTGCATCTGCACAGACTCATATACTTTTTAATCCACATTTGAAACTTTTCTTGCTAATGCTAATTTCTATTGTCTGTAATACTTCACCCAGGACTATGGACTGTGTGTTGAAACTTCCAATGTTTGAAGACCTGCTTCTTTGCCCTTTGAACTGTAAGTCACTTTTGTTCCAAAATATTGTTTGCTGCATTCTGATTGATCTGTGTGTTTTTGCATTTTCCCCCAAGATTCCACAGCTATGCCATGTTGCTTAAACTGAGTAGAGTGAGTACAAATATTTGATAAGCAAAGCTGATTTTTTAAAGTCTTTTGGGAGAAAGAAATGGCATTGTAGCTAGTGCTTGATTTTAATACAGTGCACTGGGATGGCTAAATTTTAAAAAAGAAAGATTGTCCAAAACGTAAACCAACATTACTAAGAGGACGATTTCACGTACTTGCACACATGTGAGTTAGGATTACCTTTGCCTGGTCTCTATAATTATTAGCAGTAATATGCTTATTAACTTGGGAATTCAATGCATATGGCATCAAAGGCAAACTCAGTGATGAAATCACAAAATGATCTTTTTCTCTCTTTATCTTACACTGAGCAAGGAACCTTTCCAAGCAGCGTGAACTCATTGGCTTCCCCAGAACTCTACCGAGCTCACGCTGCCATATAACTGGGAATCAGAGAGGTGAGGTCATTTCATCACTCCTTGCAAAAAAAAATGCAAAACGTCTGCTAAAATCTGACTTCATTGGATTTACTCTCCAAGACTGTTTTTTATTAAATATGTTTGACTGCTATCTCTAATTAAATGTAGAATTAATTTTGGCAAACTAACCACAGATGCAGTTTATGTTCAATTTTATCAGACAGATTTATTTATAAGCTGTCAACTTCTTGAAAGACTTCATTTTGGAGCAGTTTTAAATTGCTAACAGTAGCTGTAAATGGAGCTACTGTTCTCTGGAACACTAAAGGAAAAGTATGCTATAAATGTCCATTCCATCTGTGAGGAATCATAAAACAATCACATTCCTTTATTTTTTTTTTCCTCCATAGGACCTTTATTAAATTAGTTCAACTCAATTAAAAATAACTTCAAAAACATTTCAGAGCCTTTTGTTTCATGGAATACTTGGAACTCTCTGCACGGAACGTCACCCTTTTAACTAATCCCTTTTACTAAATGGAGGAGAATAGTGGTATTGTGACTTCAGACAGTGCTTTCAAGGGTCTCTACTGTACCGAATTGAGGTCACTGCAAGACAATGCCCAACACCCAATAGCCATTCAAACATTCTTCACAACTCTATCAAACGTGTCTTTCTTTCTGTCGCCCGCTTTCTCTCATGGCAAACTCAGAGGACAATGGGAACAGCCTCCAGCACCATTTATGGTCACCATATTTGCACATGACAAAGTCTATTCTTCCGGGTTTGCCAACTCTCTGTAAAAAAGAATGAACCCCGGGATAGATTTTCCCACCATTACTGTTATTCAAAGTTATCTTGTGTTTAATTTTGTTGGTGGTGGCAGAGGGCTGGTATGTGGCATTTGAGACGCTAACGTGCTGTTTTCTTGCATGTGGTAACAAAGCAGAGAGTAAATGCAGAGTTAACTATGTCACATTATAGCCGGCATAGGCATGACGGGGTGCACAAGTGAGCACAAAGCAGGGACAAATGACGAAACTGGAACTATTCTACCTTGTCTTACCGTCTAGCATTATCCGTACTATGAAACTTACTGTTTGACCATGAACCACCATGCCTGTGGCCCACAAGCACTGTTCAATTTTGCCGGGGAGTTTTTATGGCTGCAGCCACAAACAAAATCAATTGCCGTAAATTTTTCTCACCAGGGCTGCTCCTTTTTTAGAGACAAAAAAATGTATCCAGAGCATCATCCCCCAAACAAACAAAAACGAACCCGTATTTGCGAGCTATATAGTAAAGGTGTGATGATGAAGATTTTGATTTTAATTAAGAATGGGATTTGCAGGACAATGAGTGAGATGTAATATTCTTTGCAACTAACAGTGCCCTTAATGGGAATACCATAGGAAATGGAATGGGGGCATTCGGAGCGGCACAGAGACTTGTTTCTATGGGTTTTCACAGTTAATGAGAAGAAAAATATAAGGAAAAGATGGATATCTCGCCTGAAATGCAGAAATAGACATAACTATTGGGCCTTTTTTTTTCCCCTTAATTTTTTCTTTCTAATTCAGTCATAGATATCAGTGCTATGATTTCAATCAAGTAATCCCCTTATCATTAATACAGTTTGTAAGTTATTTTCTTCAGTTATTCTAACCAGCACTAATCAGGAGGATTCCTCACCTTACTTGATTTTATAATTTCATAAAGATGTAATGATACATTGAATGACAATAATGGCAACCAACTCCCCAGTTTTCTGGATATGCTTAGCTGCTCTGACATTTAAAAACAGGGCTCATTTCATTCTCTGATCATATTAAAGAACAGAACTTAGAATTATTTTTTTTTTGGTTTTTTTTGGGGTTTTTTTTGGGGTTTTTTTTTTTGGCCAAGGCCAGGTTTGAACCCACCACCTCCGGTATATGGGGCCAGCGCCCTACTTCTTGGAGCCACAGGCACTGCCCAAAACTTGTATAATTCTTTCTACATGAGAATAGCCATTTCCTTTATCGTATATACATTTTCATGTGTTATGGAACTAAAATGCATTCGCTGATCAAATGGCTGATAGGCATTTTCCAGGTAATTCAATGGGTTGTGTAACAAAATTCTCACGTCTCCTCTCCACTGCGAGATTAAACATCACACAACCAATGAAAGGGGCTCCTTCCCTTAACACAGTGAAAAATGGTCATAACTATTTCATCAGATTATAAAGGCCAAATATATAATCGCATGGAAGTGATTTACAACATGTTTGACCCCCAACTTTCTGAAACATTTCTTGTGCAGTATTTTCTAAGCATATAGATGCGCCAGGCACTACCCGAAGCCAAGGGACAGTTATAACACATGTTGTAGATGTTTCAATGTAGTTTGTAATCTTCTGCAAAAACATACAAATGAACAATTGTCATCACTCACTCGATGTGAAGGGCTGTAGATACAGATATAGGTAGAATATTTTTCTCGGTTCACAAGTAAAAAGTGTAAGTTCCCCAGAACTAAGCATGCTGAATGTAACGGATCAAGGATATTATTCCCCATCTGAAGAGAACGGTGCTAAGCGTATTACAGTTGAAAGACCAGAGAGACAGTTTGCCTTTGGCTAGGGTTTGAGGAAAGGGTCGAGGAGGAGCGAGAAGGGATCAAACATGGAAACACAAGGAAACAGAAACATGTGCGGATCATAACAAGGAATAATTAGCGGGCCACTTTGTTTCTAATGAGGCTATTTATATGGAATTAGGGCAAGCTAGGTCTGGAAATCTAGGCTGGAGCCACAGGCTGGTTAGAGGTCCTTAAGTGCTACCCTTAAGTGCAGCTGACTGGTGTGGGAAGAGACAGGGAGCCAGAAATGAAATTCCAAGGCTACCTCAGGATTTCACCTGAGAAGGGATAAGGGTGTGGTGTTTCTGCAGTGCAAATGAAAAGGAAGAAACACATGAAGGAGGAAAAAAATCTGCATAACTTGGAAACAAGATACAGGGGCCAGAAGGAGAAGTCAACATGGTCCCTAAAGGGTTTTACCCCAGGCTGGTTCTCTCTAGAGTTGCATTGTGTGAAATTGCCAACCTAATACATCCAGGTGATGTTTGAGAAGGGGCAGTGCAGAAAGCAGACATCCAAGGAAAAACAAACTGGTTTATGTCCAGATTCAAGAAGGAGGGGGTGAAAGAGAGTCAGTAAAATGGGTAAACAAACAGTGTCCCGTAGGGACAGGAATCCCACGGAATGTCCTTAGTAGCACTAAAAACCCAGGGGAGCTCCTGACTTTTACCTCCAGTGTAGCTTCCAAATAAAATAGATCTCATAGTTTGGGTTTCTCTCTGTACCTAAGAGTCCTCATTCCCTTACTTCGCTCCCTCACTATCCTTTAATGAAAGCTTACGGATGACATTCTTTTAAATAAAATCTTAGTTTTAAAATATTCCTGTATACAATTTTCTTCAGAGTCCATTATGTCAGGAAAAAAAAAACTGAAGGTAAGATATGAACACAGCCCACTTCCACAGTCCCAACATCCAATCAGACTACGGAGGACGATAACTTTGTGGTTTTAACAACTATCAGCATTACTTTCAAAAGTTTCCAATCCAGTTTCTTTTTTTTAAAATGATTTTTATTGTTGAGGATTCATTGAGGGTACAAGAAACCAGGTTACACTGACTGCATCTGTTAGGTAAAGTCCCTCTTATAATTATGTAATACAGTTTCTAATCGTATTTTCCCTCCCGTGTTATTCTACGAGTCCAGTGGAAACTCAAAAGGCCTAAACTTCCCTTCACTAGTTGTCCTGTTAGGGGCTAGCCCTGTTTCCTCACTATGCATTTTACTTTAAGTACTGTAAGTGATACATTTCAAGTAGAGTTATCTTTTTACTAATCGACAAGATTTCTATAATAACAAGGATACACAAGGGATCTTTTAAGTGATTATCTGATCACTTGGCTACCTGCCTTGCTCACCTTCTAACTGCCTTGTGGAGGAAGCGTTCTTCACACTACACTCTCATAATGGTTATATGGAATGCTGGCTGACTTCAAATCCACAAGGACCGCCTGGAAAAGGAGGGTATGTGTTCTTCTTCAATAAGAAAATAAAACCCGCTGACATGCAGAGACACAGCTATCCTATCAGTTTTCTTTGTTCAAAACAAAAGGATACCTCTTTTTGATTCAACTTGCCCATCAAGCAAGAGCACTGCCAGCAAGAGGGACAATGGGTGCATTTCAGCCCTAGTTCCTCCCCAATTCATCCCCACACCTGAGTGCTTTGGGGCCACATAGAACTGCACAGCTGAGTGTGGGGCTCATGCCAGGAACTCTGTTCTGTTTATCCCAGATACCCTATCTCAGCAAATTTTCACAATGGTACTAAAGGTTAGACCCAAGTTTGGTGCTCATTTTACAAAGGTAAATTAACTTGGTTAAGGTCAAAGCCAGTCAGGGAAGCATCAAAGTTGCCAGACAGTCTGACCTCAGAGCCCCCATTCATGGCCACAATGAATTACTGCAAGTATTGTTAGGTTAAACTAGGACTTTATTTCATATTTTTACATAATCATATTTTGTTAATTATTTCGTTATGATCTGTGTTAATTGTTATGAATGAATAAGTCTTGGATATACATTATAGCCTACTCTTCCCTCATGTAACTACTTCCTAATAAATGAGAGGAAGAAATATCTAGAAACATGTTTCACCTATGATTTCAAATTGGTCATATGTAGAAGAAAAACTTCTTCCTTTAGGCTCGGCACTCATAGCACAGTGGTTACAGTGCTGGCCACATACACAGAGGCTGGTGGTTCGAACCCAGACCAGCTAAAAACAATGACAACTGCAACAAAAAAATAACCAGGCCTTGTGGCAGGTGCCTGTAATCCCAGCTATTTGGAAGGCTAAGGCAAGAGAACCTCTTAAGCCCAGGAGTTAGAGGTTGCTGTGAGCTGTGACTCCACAGCACTCTACAGAGGGCGACATAGACTCTGTCTCAAAAAAAAAAAAATTAAAAACCTCTTCCTTTAAGAAAGCCAACCTTGTCATTATCAGAAAAGAAAGTTTAAAATGGGTAAAGAAATCAAATCTGAAAACATTACCCCCTGACACCCTCCTCAAAGAAAAGCTCACTCAGCACACCAAAATGAGTAAAATAATTCCCACAGTAAGATAAACATTATAAGTTGTCTGCACAGACGAGCAAGCATATTGCCAAAAAAAGAAAGAAGTATTTGAATTACACTGAAAATATTTTACTTGGTAGTAAAGTACTTTTTAAACTATTTCTCAACTCAAACTAATTTTGCCAAATCAGAAGTTTTCTTTGGGGTAGTTGAGAAAGCCAAGATTACTCAAAATGTTTTTTAAACTATTCTACCTATTACTCTCTCTGTTTCCAATGGCAGCATTGGCAAACACAATTTGGCTGTTAAGGAACGGAAAACACTGTATACTTGTTTTTTTTCATTGTCAAAATAAATTCTTAGTGAAGAAAAGAAACTCCTGGTTGGAAATAATTAAAAACCTGTGAAGTAGCTGGTATAATAAGTATATATGCGGGCTACGTGGGCTCTTAGAATGTGTTTCTGCTAAGAAATGATTACAGAAACAACTCAGGGTACAATGCTAAATTCCTGTAGTGCTCGTACAAAAAAAAAATGTCCACAGACAGACAATCTATTTGCTAGTTTTTAAAGTAATCTTAAATTTATAGTCTCTGAGTTATGCAATTTTGCCAATGAGGAAGGAAGAGGAGGAGGAGAAGAGATGCTGGGGGGAAGAAGTGCACGTTTTAGGAAAAACCATCTTAAAAATAAAATTGAATGGCTCTCATCAGAAGAAGAAGATTCTGGAAATGATTTCCCTGGAACTGATATTTTACCTACAGAAGTATTTCCTGTTTACAATACGTATTCATGTATTCAGTCCTGATACCTGGAAGTCTCTCTATGGAATCTGAGTGGCCTAAAAGAGCCAGGCGAGAGTCGAATGTTTCAGAAAGACAATCCAGCTCTTTGTTGTTGTTGTTCTTTTGCTTTAAAGTAGTCACCATACACAAATCCACCAAGGTGAGGTGAATCACCAAACTCAATGAACATACAAGGTACAAAAACACAATCAAATATTCCAAGCTTAAAATGGGATAGTCATCCATTCCAATAATGTTGAATCTTGTCTCAAGTGATAGAGAAGGAGCATTTCTGAAAGAACCACGGACCGGGTTCCAAGATTATTAAACAGTAATGGCATACACATACCATGTTTCCACAAAATGTAGAGTGACCCTTCTGCTAAATTATTAAAATATACATTTCATTAACTCAGTCCCAAGGGGCTCTGCATATGTTTCTACAGGTTGGACCCTTCCCAAGCAGTTATCCTACAACCACATGTTTAAAGCTTGATCAAGTGTGCACTCTTTCTCTCCTTATATGCAAGTAATTTAGAATTCGCTTTTCACTATAGAATCAATAGGAATAATACTTAATATTTCAGAAATTGCTAAAAATTTTCTTCATACTAAATGCTGTCCAAGACGTAGGAGAATACAAAGTGACATAGTAACAATTTTTCAGAGCAATGTTATGCTTTAATTGCGACAATGACCCTGCACATACATTCAAATCACACGAAGAAGCAATCAATGCCCCTTATCTTTCTTACTCATCTTCTCTCATTTCTATTTTTACCTTGTGTGTTTATTCAAGTTCATGGGGTAAAACAAACAGGGTGCTTTGCGTACAAGTGTCAGGCAGATTTACTTGGTTACCAGGGTGCAAAGGTCTATGTGGCGAGGATGAGTTGATTTTTATCTTTGATAAAATGATTAAAATGGCAGAAAATACGATTTTTATTTCAGCAGACAGCACATACTTATATACCTGGCTTATCAATTCTGAGATCATTTCATTTACTGCTGTCGCAAGATGCTTAGAGTATGTGGCATATTCCTCCTTTCGAGGAGCAGCTTCTTACATTTTTTTTCTATTGGAAATCTTCCTTTTAAAAGACCGGAGGGGGCTAGTATTTAAAAATAGACTGCTCTAAATATTCACACCCTCCATTTATATGAACAACAGGCAAAAATAAAAACCTCTCTCATTTTCCTTCCAGACTCTTACAGGGTCTCGGGTGCAATTAGGAAGAGACATGGCTTTTTAGATCCATCCGTTCTTCCAGCTAGTGAGTTTGTCCTGCTATCTCAGAAATAGACCAAAGAGCAGAAGGCGTTTCCACCTCCCCTCCAGGACATCTGTGAGCAATGGGTAATAGTCTTTGCTCTTAGATTTTAGAAACACTAGATAGATAGACAGATAGATAGACAGACAGACAGACGGACAGATAGATAGATAGATAGATATGCCTTTTTCTAAATCTCATCTTTTTTTTTTTTTAAATCAAGGCTATGTCTACACAGAGCTACTGAATCCAAAACATTGTGACTTCCATGTTTCAACATCAATCTAAAGATCAACATGAAAGTTAGGGAAAACAGTTCATTTTGAAGATGGGCTTTTCTTCATTCCCTATAACACTGAGCTCTGAATAAGAGCTCTGTCCAACTGAGCACCTGTCTATTTGCTGTCATTTATATAATATACTGTGGCAATTTTTTTTTCATTTTTTATAGCAACCGTGTGGCACCAACAATTTCCGCTCCTAAAAGTTGCCTTGGGGAGGTGTACATAGTCACTGACCTATTACCAAACCTTTCCACACATACCTGGTAAATGAAGAAATGGTGCTAAAATACCAGTTGGTGAACAAGAGAAGCACCAAGGGCAAAGACACGGATGAATCTGACGCCTTGGATTGAAGTGAATCATCTAGAGATCTGATATTAATGAAGATGTGACTTGTTAAACCCTAAGGGATTCATTTTTCTCTTCTCTGCTATTGCTCGCCCTCTAATAATTACCATTTTAGTTTATTCTATGGATAAGGCATCATCTTATTCCTCAGTCTTTCTCAAACTTTTCCACACAAATATACTTGAAGAACATTATACAGCGTGGCCAGAAAGTTCAAGTGCAATTATAATTGCACAGTACTTTCAATTGTACATGAACTTTATGGTCACCTGGTATAATCCAACTAGTAACCGTGGACCACTATGGGAGTAAATTTTAATTAGAGACATATCTTTTCAAAAGAAGGAGTATTGATAGAATTTCTAAAAGTGCCGTCTTCT
>NW_003852452.1:3934125-3936247 GCF_000181295.1 Otolemur garnettii
CTACTCCCTTCCCCCCGGTTTCTATATACAGTCACTAAAATCCATCTGCATTACAGTCGTCATTACAAATGATAGCTTTGCCAAATCTAGTCCCACAAATTGATATATTGGAAAAACTGGCATGAATATTTTAATGCCCTGCCACCCTAAGGAATAAGCTTTTGGTTTTATATTTATGTACAACTATTAGAAACGTATAGACAGACATATGCCTTTTCATTTATGCAGAGACAACAATTAATGAAGTAGGAAAATGACATTTTTGTTAAATTATTTTTATAATTAGCTCCAGGGCTATATTGTCATCTTTGATAAATGTGGGAAATTGAGGCACAGAAGTCCCCTCTAGGTGATAACCAAACAGCATATGACAAAGAGCAGAAAGACTGGTAAAATGCCCATGCCTTATGTGATTTCCTCTCTGGTCTAAACACCAGATTGCCATAGTGAGTCCTATAAGGAATTCTTTAAGATGAGACCCGAATAGTTAAAGTAAAGGAAGGATGGATTCTGAATCTGAGAACTCTCAGCTACTACATTTCTTTCATTTCTGGAAGGTTCGTTGGTCCACCATAAGTATTTGGTAGAAGAAAGGAGTTATAAGGGCATTCTAATGGCTTTTTGCAATTAGTACACTACCTCTGTTATATAGGAAACGGAAAACAGCACCTAAGTATTTTTTCTTCTGATGAAAGGAATTGGTACAAAAGATTAGGTAGACCAGTATAAGAATAAGGAACCAGTAGCCTCAAAATAGACATTGTAATGACTACACAGTGTAGATGTTTAAGAGAATCATAGCATTTGATTAAAAGGATCTTGAAATCTCCACAAGACGAAGATTCCATTTTAAAGATATGTCTTCAGTAATTTACCTTTGTGGAAATATTGTCTGTTTCTTTTTATTGACTCAGATCTCGATTTTTAAATCAGCGGGTCTATAGTTTACAAGTGCCCTCTCTAATTCCTTACCTATAAGAACCTATAAGTTCAGTAAAATAATAATTTGCCTCTTTTTAGAATGACAGTTGGCCAACGAGAGGAAAGCATAATTCACATTTGCCTACATTTCTATGTGACCACCAAGAATCCTTCTTCCTGGAACCATAAAGTTTTCTTTCTTTCTTACTGTTTGGTCCAAGACCACTGAATGAATTACCCCTGAGAGCTCAAAGAGACATATATAATGCCAGTAAGCAGGACAACAAAACTGTATAGTATATTAGCACAATTATCTGTGAAGAAAATACAGGGGGAAAAAAAAAGAAAAGAACTGTACAGTTAAGGAGTCCCTTCAATGAGGAAAAAGAATATATCGGAAAATCCCAGTATTTGTCTATATTTTAATGTTTGCATTGAAATATAACCAAACTGTAGCCAGAGTTTGCTGTAATAATACATTTTGTTATTTTTGTTAGCAACTTAATTTTACCAACACCTATACTGTCGATGTAAGATAGGGCAAGATCACTGCTATACGTAGCCCTTTCAGGCTCATCGGCAGCATGCTGTAGGCTTCCAATCTAAAAGCAAATCATGAGATAGTGGAGAAATAATAACGAGAGCCAGAACAAATGACATGACACTGAACCATCTGAGCTAGAGCTCTGAGCACTCAGGAGAGGCGGGAAAGGGATGCCACAGAACAGCTCACAAACAAGACTGCTTTTTATTTTTAAAGCCTATGAGTCGACAGAGAACTGTGGACACCTTATGGAAAAACTTGTGAAACACACGAGTGAGCAAGAGTTCTGTTACATTCTCTTTACTTCCTTTCTTTTAATTGTCATTCAGAGTAACTTTCGAAAAAACAAAACCCAGGTGTATTCTTAAGTTTGGTTCTATGTTCTCCAATTCAGAGTAACTTTCGAAAAAACAAAACCCAGGTGTATTCTTAAGTTTGGTTCTATGTTCTCCAATTCAAAGGTTCATCTTGCTCCATGACACGAGAAATCGTAGTATCTCAGAGATGCTGACTGCTCAGAGGAACACACTGTGGATACGGATGTTTTCAAATGCGTGTCCCACAGGTATTGTATTTAAGCTGACACACAACAGAGAGAATAAAGGATGAATGAAAATCCTTCCATATTATGCTACCATTAATCTATCTTATTAGATA
>NW_003852452.1:3936437-3940689 GCF_000181295.1 Otolemur garnettii
GGTTTTGATATCTGAAAATGCTCCTTAGGTAGAGGGTTTTGGTATCACTTAGCCATTTCTTTCTTTCTACCAATTTCCTTCCTTTTCCACCCATGCCCTCCTTTCTTATCCACGGACAGTGTGCACGTACATTTCATGCAACTTCCCCTGCAGTACCTTAAATAACACCTGCCATCAGACTGTTAACACTTTCCAAGATACGGCTCGATTATCCAGCCTCTGTCTAGATGCTTGCAGGGGTGGTATTTATTTGCTGACAAAGCCTTGCATTTTGGAACTACATTTCATCCTAGAAAACCCTTCTCTCAGTGAGCCAAGTTGAATTCTTTATAGTGTTAAGATGGATTCAAGGAACATTTAGAGTGGTACCTCGAGAGGGTTAAGATGCCTGTGAGTTATAAATGAGAATAATGTAAAGTCTCGGGCCTAGATTAAAATTCTGGCTGTGGGAAAATTTTTCCTTCTTTTAGCATAATATTAGCTCATTATAGTGATTGAAAACTACAGAAAACACAAAGAAAGCAGTGATGACCACACCTCAGCTACCAAATGGACAGTCACCATTAAGGTTTTCTTAATGTCTTCCTGCTCTGCGCCCTCCCCACCCCCCAACAACCAACTCTGTATTGGAAGCTATTCCAGCTGGTTACTGCTACCTCTGAATACTTTCAACCAAATTCCATCCAGAATGTTGGAGGCAAAGAAAAGGGAAGCCCATTAGACCTGAAGGACATGGGTTTTCTTCCCACCCTGATTCCTGAGAGAGTAGTTTTCAGATTATAGAAAAGTGAGTGTGGCCGAACTTCTGTGATTCATTGTCTTGACTTTCTGCTATTCTGGGGGAAAATAAATCCCTAAAGGAAAACTTATTGACTTTCCCAGGCCTAGAGCAAATACTGCTGATTTTTTTTTTCAGTTCTTATTGGATTTACTTTAAAGACCCCATGAAAGGGGACCACTCTGCCTACAAACAGGGCCTTCGCATTATTGAAGAAGCAGAATATTATGCGATTTACTCAGTCTCCAGAAGTGATGCCCCCTAATCTTTAGAAGCTGACCATCAAAATGGTCCCTAACATGGGCTGCTTCAGTAAGTCCCACCCCAGTATAGATGGTCATGTCCAGGAAGCCTGC
The DNA here is from genome assembly GCF_000181295.1 of Otolemur garnettii. Taxonomy (NCBI): domain Eukaryota; kingdom Metazoa; phylum Chordata; class Mammalia; order Primates; family Galagidae; genus Otolemur; species Otolemur garnettii. The sequence continues at coordinate 3,937,572 of NW_003852452.1, forward strand.
CAACTCTTCAGCTGGAAGAAAGTGGTTAGACCCAATGGTCTAGGGTCCTACAATGGGGATAAAGCCATTCTACTAAAATCTGCAGCTTGAGCTCCCCTAAATTAAGGACCTTCTCTAAAGTAACCAATCAGATAATTTCATAGACCAACTACTTGTATAAAAAACCCACAAAAGACAACACATATGTCCACAAATTCATCCCTTACCTGTATCAACACTCTCTACAATAGGATTTTACCACTTCATTAAGAGGTGGCATCTATTTCTTCACCCTGAAATCTGGTTCTGGACATGTTTCTTGTTTTGACCACTGAATATTGGTAGTGGCATGGGGAAGTGCTTTGGGACATGTCCTTTTTTGCTATTCTTTAGAACTCATGGGCTGCCATGTGAAGAAGCCTCGGCTGATTGACTACAAGATATAAGACCACACACCAAGAAGATCCAAGATCCATTCTAAGCAGTCTCAGCCATCCTGGCCAACCCAGAAAATAATGAGTTATACAAACTAGTAGCTATTTTAAACTATTGTGTTTGGGGGTGGTTGATTAATCATCAGAAATGCTAACCAACACAACACCTTACCCAGTCCATTAATCAATACTCTGTGGTTGGAGCTATCTGATTAGTTACAATGTCTGTAACGAATGAACAATGAACTGTACTGATACTTGTCATCCCCATTACTCCCATAATTTATTTTTTGTTTGTTGAAAATACTTTGGTGGTTCATTTTTTTTCTCCATTGTCTAAGGCTGGAATGGACAGTCTTGTCCAAGTCCTGGGAGTTGACATGCTCATCCAACCGTACATAGATGTTTAACTTCTAGATGTTGCCAAATTGCTCTCCAAGTGGTTATACCAATTTCCACTGCCACAAAGATTGGAGGAGGGTTTGCATTGCTCTGTGCTCATCAGAATTTGGTATTGTCAGATACCAATTCTTGGCAATCTGGTGGGTTTTAAATGACCTATCCTTTTAATTTGAATTTCTGTCATAACTAGAGAAGTTGCCTATCATCATATCAGACATTTATGTTTCTTATTCTGTAACGTGCCTGTTCATTACTGTTGTCTATTTTGCTAGTAGGTTATTCACCTTTTATCTACTGCTAAACTGCAAAGTTCTAAATGCTTATCCTCTGGTGGATTTTCCAATATATCCTCACTCTTGGTGGCTTATTTTCCCATTTCTTTAGTGGTACCTTTTAATGTATAGAAAACACCATTTTAATGATGGCCAAATTGACTAATCATTTCCATTATGAAATCCTTCCTTAACCTGAGGTCATAAAAATACTTCTATTTTTGACAGTAGGATTTTTAAAGTTTTGCTTTTCACTTTCAGGTTTTCAAGCCACCTGGAATTTATTCTGTCACCAGGATCTAATTTTACTTTTTTCCATATGGATAACCAATTGTCCTAGCACCATGTACTGAAGAGCCCATACTTTCCCCACTGACTTTTAATGCCACCACTGTCATGTATAAGACATTTATATACGAATTTTACTCATTGCAGACTCTCAGTTTTTGCACACTTTGGCCCTCTGGCCTATAAGATGGCACCCCACATTCTGGGGAATGATTGGTGATTATCTTGAATGTAAAGACTGTGCCTTACAAATCCTCTTTTACTTCTTTATGAGAGAGAGAGAGAGAGAGAGAGAGATCTATCCTTCTTTTTAAAAATTATTTCAGAAAAATTGGGCCTCAAAAAATAAGAGAAAGGGGAAAAAATCTAGGAATTACTGGATTTTACAATTAAACAAAGTAGAATTTGAGTAGTTTGTTTTTTCTTAGCACTATAAATATTACTAATACATTATCTTTCTCAAGTAGTTATTTAATTTCTTTCTTTCTCAACCCATTATGACGTCTGGAGAAGTTTCTTTGACTACTTGTCCTCTTTTGTTCTGGACAATTTTTCTTCTCAAACTTAAACACAGTCTGGATTTTAGCTTTCCTGACCGAACATTCCTGATGCCACTTCCTTTGCTTCTGGAATTAGAATCACTTTGGTTATTCTGTCAAAAACAACTTCGGAAACAGCAACTCATTGCTCAAGAGGGAGATGAGACCCTCCTCTTAGTACCTGGCACTGTATTCCGCAATTATCATCTATCAATCTCTTACCCAAACAGTTCTCTCTTACTTGTTAAAACTAAGCTAAAGGATTAGTTTGACTCATTGTGATTATGTCTTTTTAATTTCCACTGCGGTAAATACACGCAACATAAAATTCACCATTTTAACAATTAAAAATGTGTAATTCCACCACCTTAAGTACCCTTATGTCATAAAAACTACAATCTTTAGTTCTAAAACATTTCCATCAGCCCAAAAGGAAACTCAATATCCATAAAACAGTTCCTCCTCATTCCCCTTTCCCCTCAGCCCTGACAACCACCATTCGACTTTCTGTCTCCCTGACTTTGACTATTTCAGGTACTTTATGTAAATGGAATCATGTCATATTTGTCTTTGTGTGACTGGTTTATTTCACTTAGCATAATGTCATCAAGGTTCATCTATGCTGTAGGATGTGTCAAAATTCCCTTCTGTTTTAGGGCTGAATGATCATACCTTGTGTGATGATAACACATTTTATACATTTATTCATCCACGAATGAACATGTAGGTTGCTTTCATGTTTTGGCTATTTGAATCAATACTGTTATAAATACTTGTGCACAAGTTTCTCTGTGTGTGTCCATTTGGGGGGGTGGGGGGCTCTATCTAGGAGTAGAACTGTTCTCCTATCTGGTAATTTTGTATTTACTTTCTTATAGAACTGACAAGCCATTTTCCACAGCAGCTAGAACGTTTTACAGTCCAACCAGCAGTGTTTGAGGGCTGCTACTTCTCCACATCCTTACAAACATTTATTCTTTGCTGTTTGTTTGTTTACTTTAAATTATAACCATCCCAGTGGACAAGAAATTATACCTCGTTGCAGTTTTGATTTGCATTTCCCTATGACTGATGATGCTATGCATGTTTCTGTGTGCACATTGGCCATTTGTGTCTCTTCTTTGGGGAAATGTTTATTCAACTAAAACTAATACATATATTAGTTTTCAATTATTTGGGCTATTACTATCAATCTGGTCCTTTC
>NW_003852452.1:3941115-3951124 GCF_000181295.1 Otolemur garnettii
ATGTAATGCAAAAAGCACAATTATCATTGGTGGATTTGGAATCTTATACTGAGTAGTGCTCCTCTGTTAAAATTCACTGTCTGACAATTAAGTTCGCAATCAGACAATTACGTTCAGGAACTCATCCTAGGAAAAATGCTACATATCTCACTGCTGAGTATGGTCACCTTCGAAGGACTCCCCGTGGGAAGCTAAGCACCGATGCCAGTGCCTCTTAGCTGCAGCTAAGTAGTAGAAGCAGAAGTGCACTCTTCAAAGAAATGTTGGAACACTTTTTCTGAAATGCCCATCAGAACTATCATTGTATTTACCTTGATGTCCCGAATGTCATCAAAATGTCTTCCTTTCAATATTTCCTTTACTTTAAGATAAAGAAAAAAGTCACTGAGGGCCAGATCAGGGGAGCAGGTCGGGCGCTCCAATACAGTTATTTGTTCACTGGCTACAAATTCCCTCACAGCACAGAGTGAGCTGATGTGCTATTGTGATGCAAGAGCCACACCTTTCTAAGGCGAAGATTTTCAGTCAACACTGTCCTAATTATTTCACAGTCTATGTTCACTTAGCCTGCCATCCATCTCACAGTCGGCCAGCAATTCTGATGCACAATTTTATGAACTTTTGCAATCTTCTGATAATTGCTGGCCACCCTGACCTCTCTTTGTCAGTGACACTTTCTCTCCCCTCAGAAAAATGTTTAATCTATTTGCACACTGCTGTTGTCTTCATGACTTTATCCCCATAGATGCAGACTAACGTGTTGCTGATTTCACTTCTGCTCTTGCCAAGTTGATCAAGAAATTTAATGTTTGTTCATTGCTCTAATTCAAGCTCTGACATTCTCATGATGGCATGCACAAGAAAGTGAACAACAATAATGATAACATGTCGACGTGTGGCAGGACACAGCCACAGGTCCACACAAACACAACCGTGAGGGACTAAGACCCCAAGGTAATGAAACCGTACTGAGTTGTTTGCACAGTGCTGCTCACATAAGCACACGATGGCACGTTCTCAAACTTAATTATCAGGCCTCCTACAACTCTGTGTCAGTCTGGCTACCATTTCCTGAAGCTACAATCTCTCCCTTTTACTGAGTCAAGGTAATTGTTTACCAAACATGTTTTACTACTTTCCATCTTAAAACAAAGAAGGGAACAAACTTGAACTCCAGATCTCCTACCTTTACCTACTATTATTTTTTTTCTTTTGAGTCTCCCTATTAATAGCTAAAATTCTTGAAGAAAACTCACTTTTTCTATTTCCAAGCCACTTAATTCATTCTTAAATCCACTTCCTAGAATCTGCTACCATTCCCCGCCACTGCATTTAATGGTTCTGTTCAAAGTTCACCGTGGCCACATTTCACCAGTCAGCCCTCCATCTGTACCTTGGCAGTATTAACGCAGTGGACTCTGTCTTTCTGGTGCTCTCTCCTCCCCTGGCTTCCTCCTCTGTCACCCGTTGCTTCTTTCTCAGTCTCGTTCTGTTGCTCTGAAAGTTGAGTGCCTCAATCTAGGTTTGGGGACCTCTTCTTTACTACAATCTGCTCTCGCTAAGGCCAATAGCATCAAATGCCATTTTTACAAGCTGATAATGACCAAATTTATTTCTCAAACCCAGAACTTGTCTCTTACCCCTAGACTCTTCTATTTAATAACCTACTTGACACCTCTGCCTTGATAGACATTAGGCTTTTATACCCTTAATAAATCTAAACAGAGCTCCCTGAACTCTTGATTTTCTCAAATCTGGACTTACTTTTTTTTTTTTTTGTGAGACAGAGTCTCAAGGTATGGCTCTGGGTACAGTGTCACAGCATCATAGCTCACAGCAACCTCAAATTCTTAGGCCCAATTCTCTTGCCTCAGCCTCCCAAGTAGCTAGGATTACAGGCGCCACCCACAACACCCGGCTATTTTTTGTTGCTGTTGTCATTGTTGTTTAGCTGACCCAGGCCAGGTTTGACCCCTCCAGCCTCGGTTTATGTGGCTGGTGCCCTACCCACTGAACTATGGGCCCGGCCCCAAATATGGACTTTTTGAGCATACTCCACCTCTCTAAATATCATCTGCATCGATCCTGAGTTCAGTCCAAAAGTCTGGAGTGACTGTTGATGTCTTCCTTTCCCTTATGTGCCATCTTGTTCATTAGCAAGTCATGGCAGTAGTAACCCTGAGATATGCATTAATCCCCACAGCTCTTCACTCTGCCATCACCAGCCTAATCCACATGTTACCAACCCTATAGCTATAACCTCCTAAAGGCCCCTCTGTTTCTACTCTTGAGCTTCTCTGACACTTTCGCACAGAGTGGACAATGATCTTTATTTAAGGAATCTGTCAGCATGGGTCACTCACCTCCTTAAAATCCCTCAATAATGTCTATTGTTCTCAGAACGAAAACTAAGCTTCAAACCACCACCTAAAAGGCCCTCCCTTGATATGGCTCCTGCTTCCATCTCTAATTTTATCTCCTAATGATGCTTCACACCAGCCTCCTTCCTGTGCTTGAACATGACATTCCACTTACTTCCAAGACATCTCACTTGTTTTTCTCTGCTCAGGAAAATCTCGCTCTGCAATTTCCATGACTGACCGATTCTCATCTTTCAGATCAAGGGAAACTTTAGAAGCTCTAAATATCTGCATCCTCTCTATATCCTTAAGAACTGACTCCCATTTCATTCTGTGATTACCTTTTTTTTTTTTTCATTTCATGACTGAAGAGCAGAAGCTCCTTTTGTATTTGTTCTGTCTGCCATTCCCAGAATATAGTAGATGCTTAATTAGTAACTATTACATAAATGAGCGATGAAAAAATACACATCAACTCACTGGTAAAGGAGAAATGAGATAAATACCTATGTCTTGCAAAATCCATGTTGACTATTTCTCTGCATATGCTCAGTGACAAAATGTCAATTCCAACTTTGTTCTCCCCATACTATTCCATCCTTCTCACCTTCCTTCAGCGTAAGTTGGTAGAATTTGCTCAGGGAGTAGCAAATTATACCAACTTTAAAGAGACAGGACACATGGAGTAGACCCATTCTAATACAGTCACAGAGTCCTTTAAAAATACATAGAAAAACTGGACTATCTAATATTTTAAATCATGTGCAGACTGCTACTTTCCATTAAATGGAATTCTCATGAGTTGATTAAAAATCTCTGGAGCAGAGGACTTCTTCTAAACCTGTCTCTCACTTGATTCTATTTTCCAAGTATAACCCTGACATTACGAACAACTAGGATCCAAATCTCCATTTAATTATCTGTTCTTTCCTTTCCTGAATACAGAATTGTTGTTTTGGCTAGAATTAGTCAGGCACAGTTAGTACAATAACACTCAGTGCCTTCCTGTGTTGCACCTGCTGCATGTTATTTATTTCTTGTTAGCTTCATAGTACAACAAATTGTGTCTTTTAACAGCTCATTGAGTAGAGGAGGAGGACGTGATGGCAGTGGGACTGTTGGTAATGCTCAATGGTGGCAATATATTTCTTTTCAAATAATCCAGCTAGTAAATTTACACTGGTGCCATTTGTTTCTTTGGAAATTCTCTCTGCTACATAATTCCCAATGACCTTGAACACACAGCAGCATGAACAGAGTAAGCACAAACAATGACCTATGGCTTGAACATATTAGTAAAGGTGATTTTAATTGAATAAATGTGGTCTATGGAAACGAGCCAATACTTCTCTTCAAAAAGTTGAAAAATGTTAAGATAGTATTTGGTTGTTCTATTCCCATACATTATCTGGATTTCACTGGCTTTATCAATATGGTTAAACAACGCACCATCGAGAGAACAAAATCTATACTAAGACCTTTCCAGGGCACTACAGCGTCACTGGAACATCTTCTAGAAAGCACAACATGACTGCATTGAAATTTTCCTCCCAAGTCCACTTGGGAGCCCATTTAAAAATTTCCTATCTTAGCCATGAATTTAGTTTTACTGATGGGCAAGATTCAAGAAACAGAGTCCGAATAAAGTACAGGGCAGTGGCTACTAATTTTTTCATCGGTGCATTTTGTTTTATTATGTCAGAGACTCTAATTGAACTTTGTTCCAAGCTATTAACCTATGACAGAAGACTGTGGAGATAAGATTTCACTGACATATAGAACAAAGAAAAAGAAAAGGCGTGAAAATTACAATGACAAGGTTGCCCTAGCAGTTTTAAGGTGGTAAAATGAAATCCCTGACTAATAGGCCTGGCTAACATAGGAAGGGTGAGAATGTGAAAGGGGAGAACTATCTCAGATTGAACCCACTGGGAAGCTTCTTTGAGAATCCATAATAGATACACATACTTACCGCAAAGTTCAAATTGCAAAGCAAATTAAAGTATGCCTCTAACTGTTACAAGTTGTAGGAGAGGTTCATATACAAGGAATAAATTAAGAAACATTACAAGTAAATCGTGGATGTTATTGGAGCAGCCATTTTTTTGTTGTTGTTTGAGAAAAAGGCAAAAATCTTTGATTTATATTTTATAAATTACTCAGTCTTCATGGCTCTTAGAAACTCAAATATTTCAGCAGTACTTTTTTTTTCCTCCATGTCATCATCGTAATTCACACTTGGACAAAGAAGAATAAAATATGTAAGCCTTATAAAATTTTCTAGCCTGTGAAAGAATTATACACAGAACTTCATATGATATCCTATGAACAAGTCAGTCTCCTGGATCAAAGGTGGATTCTGATAAGGTGAGTGGCGTTTCTCAGACATGCAGTACAGAGTACACGCGAGATGATGGAGACAGGAGCCCATTGTAGCCCATGAACACAATCTTCTTCTTGAAAAACAATGCCAGTATTTTCCTTCCTACCCAGCATATGCGGTTTCTGATGAGACAAAATTGTTCAGGAAAGTCCTGGAGGTTTAAACCCAGAAGGAATGAAACTTTGAAGCTAGGAGGATACAAGGAAGTTCTGAGTCTCTATTTTGCAACTGAGCGTTGAATCTCTTTATTTTAAAAACATAATAATTTGAAATGCATCCTTAGATAAACAGTAGACACAATTTTCTCTATGTTATTGGTTGGCTCATTGCAAATGTACACACAAGGAGTTGATTGAATCTATGTTATTGCTGGAATTGAAAAGCTTACATGTCGAGAAATATAGGTGTTAGAAAAGATTAGCACAATTAATCTCATTCACAAATTCTACACTGAAATGACTACGGGAAGGTTGACTGTTTGTTGACATAGTAAGAAACACCATCTATAGGTTTTCTTCATTCAAAGGCAACAGAGGATACTTTTGTAATCTGGAGATAACTTCTGGGAAACTAAATGAACATCCATAGGACATCTTGTGAGACCTTGTTTAGATTTAATTTAAGCAATAAAAAATTTGCCAATCAATTAACCCATTTTAAATAAAAATTTAGGTAACTTATAGTATCTAGTACACATAGGCAATCTTTAGTGACATCATTACCACTACTTTTGATACAATTTCACTACAATTTTTAAGTCCTATGATGTTGCAATATCTACTGTTCTAATATCCTATCAACGCAAGCCAAAAGGAGCTGTGTAAACCATTGTAAGCCATTTCTGGCCTGAGCACCATAAGTACCCATTCAGAAATCCACAAAAGGAGATTTTTTCAGGGGTCAGATTCAGTCAGAACACAGATGTATCTTGAAGACAATAGTACAACTTCTGTAAATGGACCACCCAAGAGACAGTAGCAAAGTGGTCAACATACAGAAATGGTCAACATAAGGAACTAGGCCGACTATGCTAACACCAACATGCCATGCATGTCTAGTCTACGAAAACAAGGTCAATTTAAGAAGGTGATCAATGTAGGGAGTTGGAGGATTTACTGTATTATATTCCAATACACCAGTTGTATTTTATGTATGCTTTTTGCCAGCCATTCATACGACTGGGGGCCTTGATCATCAGTAAATAAAGTTGCAAACTGCTAATGTTTCAATTGAGCTCCCTGCAGTACTGTCAGGTTTGACATATTCTTTTGAATTATTCAGATCATCTCTTTGGAAAGGTCTATAAGTATCTAGATAGAAAGAATACTACTAAGAAAAAGAGATGCATGATATCATTTATTTCAGGAACCCACTATTTTGGTCTTTCTGATAATAGCAATTACATTGTTGATAGTTGACAAATGCTTCTCAATGCCTCTACTTTACCTTATTTGCCACGTCCAAGATGAACTTGCCCCTAAATTATTTTTCTTTGGAGTTGTTTATGGTTTATACTATCAGTTTTCATCCAAGTCCTTTTGTTTAATAAAAAACAAGAAAGTGATTTAAACCAATTTTGCTTTTCAGAACATTTAAATGAAACCATGCCAAATTCATAAACCAGTAACTAAGGATTTTGTGAGATATAATCATATGAAACATATATTTGACAAACTTCAATTTGTAGATAAATAATACAAAATACAGCCTCAACTCTAAGATAATTCTGCATGTCAGTCACCTAATACTTTAATGTCACTGTGTACAAATTAGGTAAATTAATGGACAGGCATTCAGAATAAGCTTTCCTCACCCACCAAAAGATACAGAAAGAAGCTTGAATATCATCATAAACAATTCAAGTATTATTCACCCCATCTTTCTTTCAAAAGTTAGGAAGTTATGTCTCATTCTTTTCCTCAAATATAAGAATATCTTTTCTTAGTAAGAAAATAGATTATTTTATCATACTACTTCTTACTCTTAAAAAGTGTTAAAAGACACATAGCAGTAAATCTTTGCCCCAGGGATAGTCAAAGATAGATAAGATGGGGCGGCGCCTGTGGCTCAGTGAGTAGGGCGTTGGCCCCATATACCGAGGGTGGCAGGTTCAAACCCAACCCCAGCCAAACTGCAACAAAGAAATAGCTGGGCATTGTGGCAGGCACCTATAGTCCCAGCTACTCAGGAGGCTGAGGCAAGAGAATCACCTAAGCCTGAAGCTGGAGGTTGCTGTGAGCTGTGACACCACAGCACTCTACTGAGGGTGACAAAGTGAGACTCTGTCTCTAAAAAAAAAAAAAAAAGACAGATAAGATGCAAAACTCAGAAACTATAAAACAAGGCATTGATAAGCTGGACTTCATATAAACTACAATTATTTGTATTTTAAAAGGCAATGTTAACACATAAAAAGATAATCAAAGCATACAAATGAATACATTTACACTGCATGTATCTCACAAAGAACTGGTGTCCAGGAAAAAATAAAAGCCCAGTCAACCAACTTCTCACAATAATTAAACAAACAACCTAATAAAAAATGGGATAAAACATTTGAACAGATTTTTCACACACACACAAAATGAAATGAGAAAAAATGGCCGCAAAATTGAGGTGAGACGAAGAATTCTAAAAGTATTGAGTAAAAAGGAACAATTCTCAGTGGAATGACAGGAAAATAGTTCAGACAAATATTTTACCATATATGCTACTTTCCTGGCACTGTGCCTACATCTCTGGCTACTGGTTACCTAGTAATCCTCTTCTCTAATCCCTCCTGCCAGATTTTGTTTCTTTCACCCACAGCATGTTATCCGTGGTTAAAACATTCATGATAGTCCACCTTACATACAACCAAAGGAGAGCACCTTTGGGATAATAACTCTTCTTCTTTGGGCCATGATATATAATATTTAATGCATACTTTTTATGGTATTCATGTATTTAGCTCAAAGAAGAATAATTGATTTGATGACACGCTTTCCACCTTGTTGATAAATACGCTCCACGCGAAAGAGCATTTCATGTCTGTAAAAAAACATGTAAGTAGAAATATTTATGATCTTTACAGTCTATATAGAATTTGAAAAAGCTGCCTCTTATATATGACTGAATTTTAAAGTGGAGAAAGCCAGGGATTCTTGATGGAAACAAAAAATGCATTAGTGTTTCATTGCTGTTTAGTGCAAGTGTGTTTTATTCCGTCTCAGACAAAGCTCCCTAAGGAAGGGTTTAAAAGAAGTTCCTGCATCTTTAACCTAAGAGGAAGGAGACCTTGATATGACGGAAGGACAAAGCTAAGATTGCGAGGGAGAGGGAGAAATGGAAAACAATCAATGTGTGGATGCCAGCTTAGAGAGGGTCACCGAGAGATCAACTTTACCTGCATCTGTTCCTTAATTAAAAAAAGAAAGATGACAGTGTCCACTACGCGTCACTATGGTAACATTTAAATGCCAAGCATTCGGACCAGCAGACCACTCAAGAGCAAAGCCAAGCGAATGTCTAAGTAAATCTGTACAGTGTCTAGGCTTACCGAAAAGACAGCGTGGGTGGCAGGGCTACAAATCGAGTTTATCAAGTTAAGGGTTTATTTTCTTCAAGCATCTTGTACGTTAGAGATATTAAAGAGAACACGCGAATGAAAAGGCAGACTAGGATAATCTACACGTGGGAGGGGAGCCCTCTCAAGAGAGATTTAGAACAGATTTCCGTTGTTTCTCTGTACCAGGGGTATGACATTCTCTTTTGCCTTTCACGGTTTCTCTCATCTAAGCAACATCCACCCTAATCGCCTATGATTTCCACTGTTCCTTTGTTCCCTTTTTATGCTCCAGAAATATATTTCACTTATACGCATGATTGTTTGTGGACGTTTTTCGTTCCTTATACATTTTGTGTGCCTTTTTCTTCTGGTTCCAATTCAGACACTGTCATCGAGGATTGTTAATCACTGAGAAATTATTTTTGTTTCAATAAATCAAGCAAAACTTAGAAAATTTCTCATTCCCTGAATGATGCCCTGTGTCCTTGAGGACACTGTCACGCACATCACATTGTTCACCCCTGTCAAGTTAGCTCTTCAGTTATCTGTTCCATAGGTGTCTTTATAAATAGGATATTAACAAGTTCAAAATCACATGAATCATGCTTACAAGCAAATGAAGCAATCTTGTTTTCACAAATAGTATAGGCATTTGTGTTATATTTTATCCAGACTTTCTGAATATCCACAAAATTAGTAAAACGACTCTTACATACTGCATTTGCATAATTCAGCTTATTTAACAGAATACTTTCTTCTATCAGTTTTTAAGTCCTTTATGGAGAAAGAGGCTATTTTCCTATTTAAATAATACCATTCTCAGGCCAGCACCAGTTCCATGAACTGTATTACACAGTGAAGTGGAAATAATAACACTATTTGGTTAGGCAGTAAAATGCCCTGTTGATATTGGGTTCATTACATGGTCATCATGAACACTATTTTTTACTTAAAGAGGTATCTGGCTCTTTGTAACTAGCAATAGTCTAAGTTTTTCCCACCCCACAAGGTAGTTAGCTCTTTCCCATGCTCTCATTTCTAATGCTCTGAAGAGCAGCTGATTTGAAACTTGCAGATGTGATATCGTGATAACATTTGACACAATCAAAATGAATCTTTATCTTGAAAGTTTATTATCTATGTTTTAGAAACATCCACTTCAAACATCTTATTTTTGAGAGTCCACCTTTAACAGCACTTTGATCGTACGTAATGATCCATTTCCTCCACTTGCCATTCTTCCTTCAGAAAATCCTCTCAGGTTGCGTTGAGAGCACTTTTCAATCGTAAGCAAATTTAGATCAAAGCCCAGCAAAAGCATTGCAAAACTCCTTTTCTTTAAGTACTGTTTCACAAAACTACAAAAACATCCCACTAACTTTTATTGAAGATATTTAACTTTTTCTAACTTTAAAGAATTATGCACTTCTACCACTTTCTGCCTCATTAAGGCTTTCTAAAAAGGTAATTTAATCACTTGGAGTTCCTTTATTAAAAATAGTAAAGACAGTTTTGATCTTGTAAAACACTTCTGAAAGTGAGAAACAAGTAGCAAAGTCTCACCCACCATCACCTGCTCCTTTATGCAAATCTTGAAGCTAGCTGCTTCTCACATCCACTAGGGGGATCATTACACAGTAAAAATAGATTGGACTTCTAGGTGTTTGCTTACTTTCTCACTTAATAGCACAAAGAAGAAAATTAGTTTCAAAAAAAAAA
>NW_003852452.1:3953744-3957997 GCF_000181295.1 Otolemur garnettii
GGGGGGGGGCTAAAAGTACAGATTGGTATAATTGATATTCAGATATTTGTTAACTGAAGAAATGTTTTGAAATGGTGAGCAACCCTTGGTAAAGTTCAGAACAAAATGAGCTATAATTTTTCTTCATTTTAACATTTTTGTTGGATTCGGGGGGAAAAGGTAATGTTTATTGAAGTATTTGAAAATACTTTGTTCGATATGTAATACAATGTGAGACCTTTGGCTCAAATAAATAGAGGCATATTATTATACTGGAATACCCAGGGCTTCTGGTTTTAGGTTGTAGCCATTCTTCTCTACTCTCCAGAGATATTATTGTTATAATAATTAGTAACAATAAGGCAAAAACCATAACAATGAAGAATATGGAAAGTAATTATCAGTGGATGTAATTTTTCAACAGGTTTTTGAACAATAAAAAGGAACAAGAGAATGAATAACCGAATAGGGACAACTTTAACCTGGGAGAGCCAGGGAGAGCTACAAATGAAACAGTAACTGGGCACCCTGTCATCTGATTTACTTTAAGGTTTAGGAAGTGTGTCTGACAATTGGACTTAGAAGTGCTAAGGGACATAAAGGGCAAGAAGGAAATACTAGATGAAATACTTGACAATCAATAGAATCAAAACCCTGCCTACCTGTTTCACCATCACATTCATACGGCCTGCAGTTCAGCAATATAGCACTATCTCACACACGAAAAAGTGAAAGGTTTGCTAATGAGCTTAGCACTCCTCCTCTCTGGTTGGAAGATTGTGGAGACTTTAGAATTATGGACAACGATCTGAATTGAGGTTTACCCATTGACAAGCTCTGTCCAGACGTAATAGACATCAGGATCTTTCTAATTTTAGATGGCAATCAAGAATCACCAAATATTTGCAGAATGTCTGCAGCATGAAAGGAGTGACCAAATTTAGAATAAAAAGGTTCTGAGAGAAACAGATTAATTCAGGGAAGTGGATTTCTTTCAGAAATAAGTCTCAGGTTAAAATCTTCAGAGAGAATTGAAAAATTATTGAATTTATATAATGACTTACATTCTATGGAAAATTAAGTATCAAAGAAGAAGAAGAAAGTATACTTGAAAATGAATGGAATAAAATTTGTGTACATTTCTAAGATATTTTGTTCAGTTGAAGATTCAATATTTTGAATATGTAAGGGAAAAGCTACAAGGAATCAATGTAAAATGTTGACTATCCACAAAGAGAGAAAAGAGAAAATAAAGTGGAGAAGTTGAATAAGATTCCTTAAAGACAAATGACATTATTATTTTAAATAAAAGGAGACATAAATTAAGAGCAGAGTCTATTACTCAAAAATAAACAAATAAAAACAAAAAGCAAAGCAAAATACCAATTAAAGAATCTGCTGGTCATGACATACCTGTGGAATTTTGAAAAACCAAATTGGTTATCAAACTGGAATTCTGTATTCCACTAAATTATAAAAGTACCCAGAATAAAATCATTTTGATAGGTAAAGTCTCAGGAATTTTTGTTTCTATGCAAAGTGTCCTACTAAGCTACTTGAAGACATAGCCCAGAATGCACAGCAAACCTAAAATAAGATCAGGACAGAACAATCCAAAGGAGAGCTTAGAAATGATAGAATCCAGAGAGAAAACAATCTGTTTTCATTTTTCCCTTGGGGGAAAAGAAAGGCATATTCACTAGACTGTAATTGTTATGCCCGAGAATATGAAAAAAATTGAAAACTCGACAAATGCAACTATTCCAAATAACAATAATAAAATCAGAAATAAAGGTAATTATAAACTTCATCATGAAAAACAAAGAGCTACTCCAAAAAGACTTACAACCCAAGTTTGCTGGGTAGGCTCGCAGTGCAGAGAAATCTTGCACAGACCTAACAATGCATAACCATGTACATACTGTTTACTGATCTTTGACTTTTAAAATTAACATTTACATAAATATTTGGAGATTTAATTATGTTTTGAGAACATCATTATGTTTTCAGAACAGAATGCAAATGGTATTACATTTGACATTGTTCGTGGAAAAGTAATGATGAGACAGAAATTGGGAAGCAGGAGGGTGGAAATGAAAGGCAAAGAAAAGGATGAGGGTGGTAATATCTGCCCGCAGTAAAATGGAACATCAAGAGATACAGTTAATGGCCATTTTAATTAAAGGTGCACGTATAAGTAGATCCCTAAATTGAAAAGATAACCAACTGAGAAGCAAAGTACAGTAATATAAATACATCAAAGGATGGAAGAAAGAGGGGTGATAGAATGTTATAAATGAGCTCAATCCTCTTCTACCGTATCAGCAGATACCCAAAATGCCTAGATTTGATAAATCAAGAAACTGCATATACATAGTATTTACAGCAGTGATTTTTAACATACACTTGGCATAAATACCGTTGACAATCTGGTGATGTCTAGGGAACTGTTCTCAAAATAATATTTTAAATGCATAAAACAAAATACTATATAGAACTACAAAGGGAATCAATCCTATTGAAAACCCAAAGTATTAAACAAATGTGGGATAAGCCTGTAGTCTTATTAAATGAAAGCTCTAATTTAAAAATAGAAGTAAAAGTAAGCAGTATTGCATGACAGATTTTTTTTAGCAACTTAATGTTATATGAAAATACATCTAAATTCTGTCACTGGTGAAGTCATAGTACTGCTGATATTACGGTGGATTGTTGCCTCTGCTAGATTTCAATTTAGAGATTAATAAAAATAAATAAGTAATTTTTCTCCCTAAGCATACTGACCTTATGAATCCTACATGGTGTACACACCAAGAATTCCTGATTTAAAATTGTGAAAAAGAAACTATTATCGAAATTAAAATGTTTGTTTTCAGGAAATGCCATAGTGCATATGTGTATGGTAAGGTGCTGCTCTTGTGTCTTGTTTGATTTTTAAATCACATGTATATATTACTTTGAAGACATTGAAAATGCTTTCCTTAACATTTAAAAATGGACATATGTAATGCAATACATATGTGTATGTATATGATATAATATTTTGGGTCTTGTCTTTCTTATACCTGATTCAATTATATTGAAATACAAAAAAATCTCCATAGCAAAGGAAATAAGAAAAAGAAGAGACAGCCCATGAATTGGGAGAAAATATTTATAGACCAAGCACTGGACAAGAGGCTAATGGCCAAACGATATAAAGAGCCTAAACAACTCAATCACAAGAAAACCTGAATAAAAATAGGCAAAGAATCTGAACAGACATTTTGCAAAAGAAGAAATATGAATGGACCACACATTTCAAAAATGTTTAACATCCCTAATAAGCAGGAAAACACACATTAAAACCACAATGAGCAATCACCCCACACCTGGTTGAATGATTACTATCAACAAGATCGGGAGCTGTGAATTGCACCCATAACGCCAGCAGTTTGGAAGACCTAGGAGGGAGGCCCACTTGAGGACAGAATTTTGAGGATGCCATGAGCTATGATCATGCACTGCACTCCAGCCTGGGTAACCAAGCAAGACCCTCTCAGTAATAAGACATAACAACATACCAATGGTAACAGGTGTTGGTGGGGACCCTGGTACACACTTGGCTGGTGGGAATATGAACTAGTAAAGCTACAGGGAGGTTCCTCAAAATAAGAAATAGAACTGCCATTATGTCCAGCAATCCCACTACTATCTATACACCCAAAGGACCTGAAACCAGTATGTGGAACTGAAAGCTGCTGTCCACGTTCATTTCAGCATATTCATAACAGCCAAGATATGGAAGCAAATGAAGTGTTCATTGATGGATGAATGGATCGAGAAATTCTGGTGTGTACGTGTGTGTACATGTATATTGCAGACAGTGGAATGAATACTATACAAACTTAGAATAGAAGAAAATTCTGTCATTCATGACAACACTTACGCACCCGAAGGACATCATACTAAGAGAAATAAACCAGGCACAGAGAGGCAACTACTAAACGATGTACTAACATGTGGAATCCAAGATAGTCAATCTCAGAAAAAGAGAGTAAAGTGGTGGTTTTCAGAGGCTGCAAGATGGAGGTAGGGAGGGAGGGGGAAAGGGAACATGTTGATCAGAGGGTGCAGTTTTGAGTAAAAACTAGAGAAGTATGTTTTAGTGACCTTTTACACTTCTTGCTGACCACAGTTGACAGTTATGATTGTGTATTTTTTTTTTAAAGAGACAGAGTCTCACTTTGCTGCCCTCAGTAGAGTGCTGTGGCGTCACAGCTCACGGCAACCTC
>NW_003852452.1:3958368-3970016 GCF_000181295.1 Otolemur garnettii
TAAAATACAAATGTAAAATTCCTAGGCCCTTACCTTGAAGTCATTGACACAGATAGTTCTCGATGCCCAAATCATAGACAAGAGACTATCAGAGGTCATTAAACATCCTGATAATATCAAAACAATAAAATGAGGTTATGTGACATGATCATGGATCTTTCTAAGAAAAACTAGGAAATCCATATTTGACAGTGATTACCATTATTTAATTGTCGTAAGCTAAATTTAGCTGTGGATAAAAGCAGACATCATATGTCTTGGTCAAACCTGAAAAATCTTTAGATAAAAGAGAATCTAATTAGCCTACATTATTCCTTAATCAAGGCCTCTTCAGTGTCAACAGGACTAACATAACATGAGAGTATACCAAGACCAGTGTTAGAGTTATTGTGAACAGGCAGGTGGCAGATATTATGAGAACAAATGAAAATTACACAAACGTGTTCCCATTGATACCAGCAACAAATGAGACTATGCGTGGGAATGTTCTCTGCAGACTGAAAAGACACACACTGGTCTCTCAGGGACGAGACGTATTAAGGACGCGTCTTCAGAAGTATCCCTAATTGTTGTGGATCTGTTTCTTCATGCCAAGAAAGTAAGGATTGTTCTGCAGTATTTGATCACATGCAATTCTAAAAATTCTGACTGGAGTGTATGATTCAAATTTATGTTGGTATTTTGTTATTAGCATTTGACACTAAAAGATCATTAGGTTGTTTAAAGGGAATATTCCCTTAGGAACTATTAGGACAGCAAGTACAATTTGGGAGAACTTCCTCGGGGTGATCAATGCTCTATATAAAGAACCTAAGATTCCTTAATCTTCATTGAGAATAAAACATTAAATAGAGTTTCCCCATTTTACAAAAAAAAAATCACTTCTGAGGTTTATCTTACAGGGGTACAAGTGAATCTTTCTAAGAGTAGAATGTGAACATTTTAAAACAATAACTAAGAAAATGACATGAAGGCTATGTTAACCAGTTTGATGGAAGTGTTTCAGATTGTGTGTGAAAACCCCACACTGTACCCCAGAAGTGCATTAATGTGCATAGTTACCATTCAATAAAAAAAAAAAAGAAAGAAAAAAATTTTTGGTATCATTAGCACTATTCAACAAAAGCACTGTGAGAAATTATTAGAATGTATTAGACAGTCTGCACATATGACTAGCTGATTTGCACTTGAACTTACATTTTACTTTCTACATTTTGTAAAATGAATGCCGATTTTTTTTTTTTTTTTTGCAGTTTTTGGCCAGAGCGGGTTTGAACCTTCCACTTCTGCTATATGGGGCTGGCACCCTTACTCCTTGAGCCACAGGCGCCACGCCTTGAATGCAGATTCTTAAAAATATCTCTGAACTGGGCAAGAATCATACCTTAAATGTAATTATGTGAAACCATAATTTATACAGCACTTCTACTGAACAATCTATGCTACTCAATTTGTCCTAATTTTTACCCTAAAATAGACAGTAAGATATTAGAGAATGTTAAAAATAAATTCATTTCCTTCAATCATGAAGGAAATTGTTCAACAATTACTTCATTGGATTTAAAAAACCTATTACTTTTTTCATGCTAAGATATTATTAAAGAATAACTTAACACAGGACAAAAGTGTTCAGGTCCTTGTACACATCTCAATACCTATGACAATTAAATATATCTGTGAAATCCTGTACTCAGTCAAGAAATCAAACATTACTCACACTCCAAAAGGCTCTCCCCTTTTATTCCTTTCCAGGGTAACAACTATCCTTACTTTACAAATAGCAAAAATCAGCTTTGTACTGTGTCTGGCTCTCCACTCATTATGCTTGTTATATTCATATACAGTCAAGTGCAGTTGTAGGCTGCACATTTTTACTGCTGTATAGTTTTCCATTTTAAGAATAAATCCCAATTTATTTATGTATTCTACATTTGTTAGGCATTTGGATTGTTTCCTACTTGGGCCTGCTATGAACAGTGGTACTCTGAAGATTCTCGTACTTGTCTTTGAGTGAGCATATGTATGTATATCTGTTGGATATACACTCAGAAGTGGAATTGGAGTCCCAGATATACATTCATATGTTCAACTTTAGTAGATACTGCTAAACAGTTTCCTAAGTGGTTATGCCAATTTATATTCTCATCAGCTGTGTATTAGAGTTCCAGTTTCTCCATACCCTCACCACGTTATTCATCTTCTGTTTAAGACATCTATTACTTTTAATTCACTAAATATTGGGTATGTACTAAACGTTAGCCACATTCCATTGACCATCTTTTTAAATACCGCCAGTGACAAAAATCCAGAGGACAAAAATGCTTCTATTATCTAAAATACATTTTCAAACTACCTTTTAGAATTTCTAAACTCCCCATCACCTCAACAACATGAGGCAAAATGACTTTATCTGGAAAGTATGCAAGATACCATTATAAACTATGATATGATCCACAAAAGTACAGGATTAGACATTCCTTTGATGTCCTAGGCAGTATTATGTACACCAACCTATTAGTGATATGATAACTAAATAGATAATATATTTTCATGATATAAATGAAATTGCAATATATCCATAACTCTTCCTTATGGAAAAGAACTCAAGCTAATGATGAAAGGGCCTGATCTGACTCAGGGTTGTTTGTTTAGTTGGGAGTGGTCACCCCCCTTCTTTTTTCTTTTTCTTTTCTTTCTTTCTTTCTTTTTTACTTTCTTTTTTTTAATAAACACTGAAAAATCAGGACATTAGCCAGTAGACTTCTGACTTTTCTAAAAAAGTGGGACTGGGTAATAGTAAACCCAACACATGAGTAAAATGAACAGTGTCCTTTGGTTGAGGCAGGAGCTGCCTGTTCACTATGATCTCCAGAATCCCTAACCAGGACTGAGACTAGAGCAGAACCAAGCACCAACCAGGCAATTTTGGAGGCAGCTGACTTCTTACACTAAACTCAATTTACAAGTTGCATTGCCTTTCCTACTCTGGGAGTCAGATGCTTACAAAACAGATCATTTCAGTTTGTGACATCACCATTTGACAACAAGCTGTCGAAGACTTAGAGAATTTTTAAAAAATGATTCCAGATTATAGAAATGTTTACAATGATGACTGGATAAAAACTACTCCATGAATATAGATCCCAACATGGGGAAAGACCTACAGGCTGGGTAGGACGGGCGCTGTGATTCTGAGTGTCTCCCACACATGGAAGTTTCTCCTTTACCTTGAAGAGTCATTAGCATGAAATCCCTAATTGCTCAACTGTGGCATCAGAAGTATCCCCACAAGATCCAAGTCTGGTTCATCAAGAAGGCGAAGGTTATGATTCAAGACAAACTGCCATCACACATTAAAATATGTTATCACCCCAAGCATAGTAGTTCCTTTGTAGAATATTACACTTCCTTTTAGCATTTTGTCAAAAAGACAAAAGTAAATTACAAGATCACAATATTTAAAAGTAATCTATATTCTGCAAATATACCAGAGTAGGACAAATAAGATATTGATATATTTAATAAAATAGGCATCGCTCTGCTACATATTTAATTTATATTACAAACCCTCATAGCCCCCGGAATAGCACAGAGAAACAAACTATTATATCTTTTTTGTTTGTTTCCATTTCTTTCCTGAAAAATAGGAAAGTTTCTTAAAAGCCATTTCTATAAGTGAATTAGAGGTCAGAGGAACATAACTACAGAAAAAAAAATGTTTGAAGGACACAATGTGATGTTAACTTGAAGTAATGTGATGTTTACTTAAGGAGCTGAGAAACTGCTCTTGGGCTGCTGTGAAGCCATTAGAGGCAAGTTCAATGTCAACCAAGGTCGAGGTTAAACATAAAGCTCACCAACAAAAGCCAAAACAGATTTGACCAGCAAGTTTTAGTTAAAATCGTTCCTGAAAGAGAACAGAGCAGTCACGGTCAGGTCTCCCACTGAACGTGCACCTTATCTGGGCTCCCCCAGGTCTAAGGGACACTACTGTTACCCGCATCTTCTCCAGAGTAACTTCCTTAGAAGTACTTCTTATCCACTAGCATCCAGATGGAGGTATTTTTTTTGTTGTTGTTGTTGTTTCTTTATTGAAATGAAATACTTGCATAGAGAAGTCTCTATCCATCAATGCCAATAACAATTCGAAAAGATGGAGATAACAAGTTTAAAATAGCAGATAATGGTCCAAAATGCGCCATTGTATTGCCTCTTAGAGATAGTCACAGTTGCTAGCCAATCATTTCTTTTCTTTTTAAGTTCCCTGGATCACCCTGAATCCACACACTAACTAGCAACATAAAAAGTCCTTCTTTAAGTTATTGGCAGGAAAATTTTCATAGAGCCGCCTCTTCCTCTTGCACCCTCCCCCAAATCCTTCCCTTCACATTAGGGCTTCCTCACAGGTCATTCTTCATCCCCCAACCATCACGTGGTTGAAATGTGAATAACTGGATAATTGATCTGAGAACATTCCAGGGAGGTTGCGTAGGCTGCGGTAAGTTATAGAGCAGATCTCAAAGCAATATAAACGACAATAAGACATCCACCTTTCTTCCGATTCCTTGTCCCAACTTTCGGATTCGATCAGAAGTTGGCTATAAATCGTGTTGGCATAAATACCATCAGGCAAATTCCAAAACAGAGAAATAGCTTTAACTATATGTACCAAAAACAAACTGCCTACCACCACTGACACACAGGATGTAAAGATGTTTGTCTTTATAAACATCCTTTCCCAAGCCATTGAGGACCACAGCTAAGCAACGGTACTCCCCGCTGGGTAGTGATCCTGTTCTCACTTACTCTCATTATGTTTTTCCAGCAGTATAAGTCCAAGACTCTCATCCTCCCCCAGAAGAACAGTAATATCCTTCTTGTTGTGATAAAAAGTTGACGGGTATGTTTATTTTTTAAAAATATAATCAAGAATGCAGTGGCTCACACCTGTAATCCCTGCACTCCGGGAGGTCAAGGCAGGTGGATCACTTGGTCTCAGGAGTTTGAGACCAGCCTGAGCAAGAGTGAGACCCTAAAAATAGATAAAAAATAAGCAGGGTAGGTGGCACAGGCCTGTAGTCCCTGGGAGGATGAGACAAGAGGATCGCTTGAGCCCAGGACTTTGAAGTTGCTCTGAACTATGCAGCCACAGCACTCTACTCAGGGTAACTGAGTGAGACTTTGTCTCAACAATAAATAAATAAAAATGAAATTAAATTTAAAAAATAAATAGAAAGGTAATCAAATGCTGGTAAAATAATATTTATGCAGAGCTTCTTGTGGGAAACAAATCTAGAATTGTAATAGGCCCGTGCGAAATATGTTAATGCTATTTTTGAATTTTAAAAATATACCTCTAACCTCCCTTGGTCCGCCATGCTGCCCGGTACCTGCCTGTCTCCTCCCACAGAGTCATCTTTCATGCTGCATCTATTGGGCAGCAAATCATTCTTATTGGCAAATGCAGATTTTGAAGTAAGGCAGTAACGTTTCGCTTTGCACCTCCTGCGTACAAATTACTCGGAACCCACGATATACAACACACACAACAGGTGTCACACAGCAGAACTTTCAGAGTAGGGTTTCTCCCAACAAAACCATTCACTGATCGATTCACAGAAGAAGGTGAAAAAGTAAACTCCTGGGACCCTGCTCCTCCAGCAAAATGAACAATTTGGAAGTGCAGGCCTCCCTGAAAACAGCATGTGTTAAAATTACCTTCTGTTAGACAAATGTGCGAAAAGATGGCCCAAAAAGGAGAAAGAAAAGAATTTGGGGTGGAACCTTAGGATGGCAGCCTGATATAAAGTTGGTCAAGAGTCTTTTGTTTAGAAAAGAAGAAGAATTAGGGTTCAGTAAGCTACATTCAGCACCGGTCTCCATTGGAGACTAATGACCTAACTGGAATGAAATATTTCTCAAAGATAGCCACTATCTTTTCCAAATCTAAAAGGGGTTATTCAGCCTTGATTATAATTTAGTCATTCAGTATATAAGAAATGAAGAATAACTATAAATACTTGATGGTAGCATTGTGACACAGATTCAGCTACGCTCGTGTGTAAAGCAGGGTTTTGTCTCCCTCCAGATTCCATTCTGAATAATGTAGTGACATCATAGATTTCCTCCAAACCTCAGCACAAAGAGAATCTCTGTGAAAGTAAGATGAGAGACATTTTCTAATGATTATAAATATAGCTAATTTTTCTAAAAGAAACAATAATGAATGACATAATAATTAGACTGACTTTTAATCCTGGGTCGGAAATAGATAAAAACCCTTATTTTGGGTGCAAATACAATTCCCCATTATAAAATGCCTTTTTATGGATTCATTATATAGGCCAAATTTTCCCTCAAGGAGGACTCTCAGAGCGATTTCATAAAGGCCATAGAGAATTTGAAGACACAAAACACAGACCCGGTCAGGAAGCACCAACTGTGGGCCTATTCCTCACTTCCGTTCTGGTCCTCACCACCATTTCTCCTTCCCTGAATCCCGATCACTCCTACTTCCAGCCCCCTTTGACCTCCCTTTTTCCTCCCTTCTCCTCAGGAACAGCATGAAGCACCAAACAGTTATTTGGTCCGTGGGTAAAGACCACTGAGCCCAGTGACGTCTGCACTAGGATGAACGCATTGAGTATGAACTAACATCACACTTCCCAGTCTCTCTTGGGGTAGCTTTGACCCATCTATTCTCCCAACTCTCACCAGCCACGATCTCTGAGAAGCAGTAAAAAGAAAACTTAAAGAATATTTAGAAGTCATCTTTCTGATGGCTGAATAGATCCAGTGAGGTTAAAATAATACCACACATACATTTTCAATACATGAACTTGAACTTGTACTTTTCCTTTCTTTGGCATTTAAATCAACTAACTATCTCTTATCTTCAAAACATAAAAGGAAGAAAAAGACAATCATTCCCCCAAGGCTGCTTTACCTCTGAGGAGAGATAGGTCTGGAACTTTCTCCTTTTTTGACATTTGCCTCACTCTTCTCTATTCATACCATTTGGGTTTCTGCACCATCATGGTGGCCAGGCAGCTGGTGCTAGGCCACTAATAACCAGCTCACACTGGGTCTAAGGGTCTTTTCAGATGCATAGCTTGTTTGACATCTGAGAAGCATTTCAGTCACCACAGATTCCTTCCACAATCTTTGAGATTTCAGGATACTATGTTTTGTAGGTTCTTTTCTTGTAAAGACCCATCCCAAAGTTCTCTCCTGCAGCCTCCTCTGCAAACCCGTTTTCCTCCTCAGCCCATACCTACTTTGTTAAGAGTCCCTTAACAAAGGCTATATTCCAGGCCCTCTTTTAATTCCCTATACGATCTTATTAACTCCCTCCTATACACCAACATGTTCCAAAATCTGTATCTCCTTCCTAAACCCTTATACCATGTCCCAAAGCCCACTTAATCCAAATGTCTACTCCAAGTTTCTCTGCTGGAGGCCTTTTAGAAAACAAAAATCAATGTGTTCAAAACTGAACTCATTCATTTGGGCACCACAAAGCACCCTGCTGTTGAAGACAAAATGAGGAAATCATCCTTATTTGTCTCCTCACTGCCCCCATCCTCTACCTACCTAATAAACAGCACCGCCCTGATCTGACTCTTCTCTGTATCTCACAACCACCACGCTATTCAGCTCACTGGCACCTTTCATTTGAATGCATGCACAGGTTACAGGAAATACTGTTTCATAACACAAATCTCCCGGTGTCATTTCCTAGCTAGAATCACTTCTTGGGCTTCCAAATCCCACACCTGCATAGAGGATCCTTTGTAATCCACCTTGTCACAGGTGACCTTCTGCCCCCAGTGCACTCTGGACTAGACTATGCTCTTCCCTTTGGGCTGACTGAACACAAGGGGAGCCAACGGGCACTCACCTTCACAATAACCACTCCCCATATGGAATCCCTCCCTTTCCACAAACTGTTCACATCACTACACCTCTGCTTTAAGTCTAAGCTTAAGTCTTTTCAAGATGCTCTCCCTGAAACCCAACAAACCGGTTTTATAGTCATAGGCTTAAATATTATATGATTGGCATATACTACAAATGTATTTAGCATGAGATTGTACATTATAGATAAACATCATAATATTTTTGGATGAAGGCCAACCGTAAGACAACAAGTTGGTTACACAATGTAGATCATTACTTTATTAATGCTAGCTGGTCACTGCTGGTGCTGCTTTGAAATTTCTGTATTCCTAGATCTATTTATAAGCCACTTGATTAAGATCCTAAGCTTCTCCTCTGTTCATTTCCCATCACTCCAGTTGTTGCCACCGTGTGGAGACAAAAGCAGACTCCGTCTTTGTGCCACAGCCTTGGCAAGGCATTTAAAGTTCTGAACCTCCTTAGCACTCCTCCCCAGTGAGATAATAAATCACCACTCTCTTTAGAATGAGTATGATCCCGCCAACATCCCACGCCCAACACCACCAAAGCCCTAACTGGGGGGGTCTAAGGCTCAAACAAAGCACCCAGACAAGTGCATGTGTCACAGGGAACACTGTCTAATTCACTGATTTCTATCAGGTGCACACTGTATCCTTCAGATCAGCCACAGTTTCTGAGATAGTCCTGAAATGGATCCCTTGTGACAGCTACCTAACAAGTGTTAGGCAAATGCTTTTATCTTGGCGGGGGCGGGGGGCGGGGGCTGAGGACAGAAGATCACTTGAAGCTAGGTGTTTGAGACCAGTCTGAGCAATGTAGCAAGATGCCTGTCTCTAAAAAGAAAGGAAAAAAAAATCAGGCAAGCATCATGGCATGCATCTGTAGTCCCAGCTACTCAGGAGACTGAACCAGGAGCATTGACTGAGCCCAGGAGTTCAAGGCTGCTGTGAGCTGTGATCATGCCCTCTGCACTCGAGCCTGGGCAATGGAATAATACTATCTCTAAAAAATCAAAATTAAAAAAAAAAAACTTTCTTATGGGTGATTTTTATATTTTGAATCAAACTAAATTTTGAGTTCATTGTCGCTGTTTCCCTTCTTTAAGTAGCCAGCCTTGGTTAACTTCCCTGGAGGGTTTTAGTTTGTTTGTTTAGTTTTTTGGCCCCTGCTTTAATGAACTATCTTTATTCTTTTTAGCATAGTTTGAGGCTGCTGTTGTCGGTTATGTTGGGGTTTTTAAATGATTATTATCATATACGAGAGGCTTTTAAATAATTTATCAGATGGACACATTTATTTTAAGAGATTACTACATTCTTTCTGGTAATCATTTGACAAATAAATTCTGGGAAAAAAAAAATCTGTGCCAGTCACTGTGCTAAATGCTGACACTGTGATGAAACAGTTTCACCTTTCCTCTCCCATGAAGCTGACAGTCCAGCAGGAGAGAGGGGCGATAAGCACCCAAACACATGGACCCCAGCTTCCGAAACTGTAAACACACAAAGGAACCAAACATGGTGAATACTAGAGATGAGAGATGAGGCACCGTGTGGGTACAGTAGCAAGGAAGACCTCCCTAAATTGGCATTTTAGCAGAGGCCTCAAGGAGGAGATGCCAGACAGGGTGGGCAGGCATGGGGAAGGGCAGTTCCGTAAGTGGGAACAGTATGTGCAAAGATCCCGATTTAAGTCTGCTCTAGGTATGCCCCCCCATACTGAATGGAAGTGGGATTTCAACTTCCTGTGTAAGAGATTAATGGTTCAAGCTGAAGTTCTGGAGATAATCAGAAGCACATTCTTCAGGGCGTTGTTGGCCATGGAAAATAATTTGGATTTAATTTGAGTGTAATGAGAAGCTACTGGAGGGCCTTAAATAGGGGAATACCACGCTATGATTATAATATGATCTGATTTATATTTTAAAGGAGTCTCTTGGGGGCCTGCGTGGGGAACAGATCAGTGGGGGTAGGGTGGGAGGGTAAGCAAAGTGACCAGTTGGGACAGTAAGGCTCAAGTCCAGAAGAAAACTGACGGTGAGCTAGACAGGTGACAATGGGGAAAGAACAGAAACAGAAAGCCTCAAGATACAATTTGCAAATAGAAACTCTGGATTTGCTGATAGCTTTAAACACAATTATGCACATTTACAAGAACATCTGACTACTATTAATCCACACAAACATTCAGTGATGACTTAACCTCACATTGTGATTATAATGGGTATAATCAGTTGGATGGATGATACTAATTTAAAGCAAAGAATAATGTAGAGAAAATATTGAAAATTCATCCATAATGAAGGTTCTCTTGAAGGAATGTTAAACACCTTTTCATTTGAATAAACCCTTTATAGTCATTAGCAATATATAAAGAGCTTTAGTTCGCATCTGTTAAGAGCAGGTTCAGTACAATGGGAATACTGCTTTTGTCATGATTAAATGCACCCTCGACTAATTTTTGCAAAGGAATGCTGTCGACCATGTTAGTTACAATTTCATCACCCAGCATACTACCTTGTTTCTCAGCTGACATAACACCCCTTTTCTTTAGGAGCGTCCCTCTCCCATGCTCCTGGCCCACAGCTGGTTCTATACCTGCCTGTCCTCAACACACTGCGCATAGATGGATAAGGATACACCCAGATGAGGTTTTCTGTAAATTTGATTTCTTTTGGTTAATTTTTTTAAACAGAGTCTCACTCTGCTGCCCTGGGTAGAGTGCCATGGTATCATCATAGCTCACAAGAACCTCAGTCTCTTGGGCTCTGGCGATCCTCTTGCCTCAGCCTCCTGAATAGCTGGTTCTACTGGCACCCACCATGATGCCTGGCTAGTTTTTCTACTTTTAGTAGAGACAAAATCTTGCTCTTGCTCAGGCTGGTCTCAAACTTCTGAGCTCAGGCAATCCACCCCCCTCAGCCTCTCAGAGGGCTAGGATTACAGGTGTGAGACACTGGCCTATAGATTTGTTTTACTTGAACTCAGAGGATAGGTCTCCATTTGAAATGCAGAACTGGGCTGTCAGCATGAAGAAGTGCAGCCCGAGCCCTAGATAATGAACCTGAGCAGAATCAATGTAAGTAGAGTAAAAGAGAATTCAAATAGTTTAGGCTTGACTGAGTTGAATTTAACTCACTACAATGGGGAGTCCTTACTTACAGAAGGGGAGATAAATTTAAAAATGAATATCCAAAAGATATCAGCAGAAAAGTTGTAAAGGTTAACATTAAGGTTAAGGTTGAAAAGCCAACAGTAAAGTTTGGGTTTGTTCCTTTGTCTTTATTTTGTTCCATAGTAGAATTCTATATAATTATTGTTAAATCATATTATTCTAACATGCCCATGGCAAAAAATTCGAATTAAAAGTGGACGTGTATGTTTACGCGTGCCTACATGCATGTTTCTGTGGGTATATTTAAGACTACATATGTTTCTGTGTGCACACACACGTGTGTGTCTAGCTTATATCTGGAAAGATAATCATGAAATTGTTAACAGCACTTGCCTCTAAGAGACACAAGAAAGCAAAGGAATAGGAGTGGGAGAGAGAGTCACGGGACTTGCTAGAACTATAACCAGGGAAGGCAGGCGTGAAATGGCACCTTTGAAAACAGCAGTGCAAAAGCATATATAGCTAATACATTCACATCCTTCAAGAAAATTTTACATGAGAGTGTTCCTGAAGAAAGCTATGCATCTAGGGTGAATGATGTGTGTGGTCACTAT
>NW_003852452.1:3970399-4007114 GCF_000181295.1 Otolemur garnettii
ACTTATTCACACATGGATATTTCATTTAAAGTAATAAAGTTTGGTTAAGAATGGTCTGCTAGGAAGAGCAGCAAAAGAAACACAAGAGTGCCCTTCCCTAGACTAATGATTTTGGAAATAGGGGACAAAGGGAAAAGGGGGCCGTGAACCCAGCACCTTCAGAAGAACAGAGAGGAGGCAAGGGACGCAGTTATCCTAGGACTTCACAGCGCTGACCGTCTCCTCTCGCCTTTTGCTGGCCCTTCCCGTGGGAACATTTCCCTTCTCCTGTGCACATGCTACATGGGCAAACTTGCACAACCCTGGGCTTTCTTTAAGCTCCACCTCAACAATAGACAAATGGATACTCCTCTCTTCGATCTCATTTATCTCTCATAAGCCAGCTTCATACTTTCAGCCGGGTGATCCAAACCACTAGCATCTAACATTTCCCCAGGTGACACATTATTTTCTATTCCTCCTGTCTATACTGCCTTCCTCTCACTATCCAAACTAGAATCTCTGAATTGCCTCTGAAAGCTCATCATGCAAGAGTCAATTCCAATGCGAGCTCCTCTGAAACTTGTATGTCCCTCTTCTGAGTTATTAACCTTCGCAAGCACATATACAGTCTTGTGTCAATGGCTTTGTAAGAGGATTGAGGACCTTGTGTTGCAGGGTTTTATTTCTGTGACATTACTTGACATTAGACTGGGAGTTCCTAGAGGGCAAGAGAGATCTGGTACATTTTTCATAACCCAGAATCAAATACGACATCGATCAGGTAAGTAGAAGCCCAGAGATTGCTGGGTAGATCTATTTATTTATACGACTTTGATTAGATTTTGCAAAGCGAGAATGTTCCATTTTGTGTTGAAATTCATTCCTAAACTAACATTTTGAATATGCAGCATTAGCTTTCCATACATTTATGATCTACTGTAATATGCAGAAAATGAAAATGTACAACGGGAAGGAATATCAGGTGGATGATTTTAGCTCCGCAGCTGCCATTATTTATAGTTTCGGCATTACGAATGTGTGTGTAACGGCACACAGTATAAATTCATATGATTGCCATGTGTAGGAGCCGTGAGGAAGGGAGAAGGAGAGAGTGGGGCACATCTGTGTTATTAAAATGGTGTCTATGTTTAAACAAGTATTTTCAGACTTCTCAGGATCGTTGGGCACAAATCCGTTACCTCCACATTTTGTCTACACTGACTACATTTCCTGCATTTTTGTTTTTTTTTCTTCTCATGTCAGAAATTAACACAGAAATTAACACATTCAAGGAGAATGACCACACCCTCGTGACCATGTTACCATTTCTCTGATAATTTAGGAACCTACTTCGTTCACTATACATTCTGTTAAGCTCCCACTCAAGGCCCTCTTCAACACCTAATACTAAATAAAAAGAGCAAAAAAGGTTCAATTGACTTAAGTTTAACAAACATGTATTGATCATACGGGTATCAAACAGTCTGCTATGGGCTGGAATACAGAAATGTTGGCGATTCAGACAACACAAATGATTAAGTAGCTTTTAATTAAGCAACTTTAAAAGTTTAGGATAAAACTGTTTTAAACTTTCTAATCTTACCGTGTGTGCCAACTGTATAACTAATAAGTAAATCCTTTAATCATAGAACAAAGTTTTACACAAGTTTGGCTAATTTTTTAAGATTTAATGCCTTTTACAAAAACAAAGATTCCTTACAATGCTTTACAAAAAAAAAAAATTATAAGTGTGATTTTTTTTCTTCTTTCACTTTGCTTCTCATATCCAGTTCTGGAAGTTATTACCAGACTAACTGTCCATCATGTGAACTGGGAAAATAAGGAAAAGACAAAGAAATCTCTTAAAGATAAGTTAGTTACTCAGAGGGAGGAAACTGCCTTAGAAATACAGTATCCATATAATTGGGCTCGAATTTTAAGAAGCATCTCTAGGAAAGGGAATTTAGACAGAAACTATTCTTAAAGAGAACATTTAAAAATGCCTTCGAACACAAAAGTTTATTCTAAATACTTGAATTCTAGTTTTAAAATTAAACAAGCAAAAACTCCACCACCAAAGGATGAGGGGAAAAGTTACAGCATTCATAAAGTAAATTTTAAACCTAACTTTCATAAAAATAGGATGAAACGTATTAAAGGAGAGGACAGGAGAAAAGAAAAGGCAGGCTGTGGCAAGGGTTCACTTCACACAAGCAACAAAAGTCACTCTTTTTCCTGGACAGCGTGTCAATTCCCAGAAAAAGGACTGCCACAGAGGACTGAGCCTCTGCATGAGGACACCAGGATCTCTGGGGGGCCAAAAATAAAACCAACCTAGCATGGCGATCCTTGAAGAGAAGACGATAGACCATCTGATTCTAAACAAATTCATCTTTATCTCGTATGCCCAGCACCGAATAAAAAAGATCTACAACACTGATTGGCGTCCTCCTCTGCTTTAATAAACAGGAAAATCAGCTGAAGAAATGCAGAAAGTTACTGATGACATTTGGGGTCTTGCTACCGTGAGCAAGTAGATCACTCCGTGCCTATGGCTCCCTGGAGAAAGAGTCACACCAACAGCTTTAAAAAGTCAGGAAGAGAATTCTAGGGCAGTTTCCTCTGGTCCCATAATGATTCTTATCAACTGGGGTACTGGCCCTCGCGCCTTGCCTCCTTGTCAAAATCATCTGGAACATCCTCTACATTTAAGAAAGATAAAGAAGCGATGACTATAGTGTCAAATCAGAGGGGTAGGGATCTGCCTTCCCCTTTTAAGAGCAGCATCAATTAAACCCAGGGGAGGTGGGTACAGTTTACTAGTTAATTAGTCCAGGGATGTGGCTCTTTCATGTGTAATTCAGAACAGGAACACCTGGTGTGCGGCTCTTCAAAGCACCAAGTGGGGAGGAGGCAACAATGCGAGAGAGGTCACAGGAGAAAGCAAGAGCACAGGAACAAAAACTGTTTCTGGGTGACCTTCACCCTGCTGTAAATAAAACGAGATTCCCCAGGGCCTGCTGCCCCCTTGGTCCAGGGAGAACAAACAGCTCCTCACCCTCTCCCGGAGTTCTAACAAGACATGGTGTTAACTAATTGTTTTATAACCCAATTAAAGAGAAAACAGAAATCCAAGGAAATGCAAATAGGGCTAGAATGATTCTAATCACATCATGACAGGAAGCACACACCGAAAATATTGACATTCTCTCTGTCTGTCCGGTGACCAAAGCTTCCCAGGTAACGTTCAACAAAGCTAGGAAGGGAGGCTTCTCCTGAAGGACAAATTACCTGGCTCCTGTTGAATCAGAAATTGAGCGGTTTGCTAATGGAACCCCTTTCCTTGTGAATTCTAAAATGGTGAGGTAATTTAAAAGAAAAAAGAAATTGTTGCTTCTAAACATTCGGGTTGTAGACAGGTTGATAAATGCTGGTGAAGAAACATGGGTGTTTAAATTGAGCCCAGTAATGGCTGATGTCAGCTGTGGTATGCATTGAAAGAAAAAATAATAAATTTTGGGGGGTTGTATTTGTGGGGTTCATTCAGAAGGAATGAGGGAAAGTATCTCCTGGATGGAATCTGGTACCTTTGAAAAACCATCCCTGTGAGGAATTCTATAACAGAGGGTACTGTGTTTGAAGGTAATTATGAAAAAAAGCCTGCCATAAGGAGTTTTGACTTAATTTTGAAGATTGCAAGTTTGGAAGAAAACGGCTTACCAAATTTCTCACATTGATTATACTTGTTTCTGCTTTAGGGACACTAATAACAGCAGACTCCCATCCCCCCTTTTGTGTATCTGTGTGTGGGGTTTATTTATACCACAGACATACACAAACTCACACAGAGAGACCAAAACCAGGGTTCTGATCCATTAAACCAAAGGCATCTGAGCCATAGGGAGGGAACAAGAAGTGAAGGAAGACATTATGAAAATGTTCTCAGCGCTTGTCTACAGAGCTTTATCTATATTAAGAAGGAACAAAGAGGCAGAGATGGGAGAGTTAAACACACAGAGAATTATCTGGCGGCACAAGAAATCCACCCAAAGGAAGAGTAAAAATAAGCGTAGACAATTTACTTGAGACTTACATGTGCATGAAAGTTCACTTTTAAACACTGAGCACAGGGAGAATCATCTTCTCCCGACCATTCAAAATCATTCCTGTGATGATCTAGCTACTTAAGTAATAATCGGGGGGGGGGCAGTATCTTTTATTTGAAATTTTAAAAATTCACTCATTTATTTGGAATAATGAAGACGTTAATAATAATAAAAGTGAAAATCTGCCCTGGACTGAAAGACTGAAAATCAGCTCAGATGGCCAAAAAGAAAAAGCAGCCTCCCTACAACTCAGGCTGGGAGGACAGCTACAGAAAAAGCCAAATGCAAAAAGAAAAAACCAAAACAAAATACAAAGCCCTGGTTCTCCCAAGGCTGTACAGCAGTTACAAAACCCCAGAAGGACTCTCTCGGTTGTGTCCCTGTCACCCCGCTCCAGACTTGCATTGCTATTTTAATTTCTTACTGGGAACATCTACTCGCTGTTAAACCAGCCAGTCTAAACTATGACAGCATCCAATCCTAGTTAATTCCAGCTTCTAATCCCGCCTCAGAAACAGCAGCCAATCCAGAAACAGATCCCCCCTTCTCTGACACCCCCCTCAGAACCCTTCAGCAGGAAACCAACCCCACAAAAGTTGCTTTCTCCTAACTCTCATCACGGGAATTCCGTGGTTCCTTGGAATTCTGTCACTCCCTGTAAATCAATCAGTCTGATCGTGTCAGACGGCAGCCTTATTCCTGGTGGTCATTGGCTATCAGGCTTTAGTGCATTCGTAAGTAATCATTGTGTATGTAGTACGTGGCATGCCCTGGCGTTCTGTGCAAGATAAGGAACATTCTTTGCTTTCCTGAAGTCCTGTTATCTGAGAGAGAGAAGACAGATATATAAATAGCATAAATACACACCACATTTAACAAACACAACAGGATGGGGCCAAACAGTATTCTGGATGGTCAGAAGACAGAAAGATGGAGGTCGGGATGGGATCTGGGGATGCTCAGGAGGAAAGCGGGCTATGAACTGAATCTTCAAAGAACGAGGTTCACGAGGATGAGGACGGGAAGTCCAGTGGAAGGGTGAGAAGGAACCAGGATGCAGATGTTGAGAAGAACAGCGGGCATCAGCGGCTGGCATCACCAAGCAGACACTGAATCTCTCTAAGAGTAGAATATAAACGTCTTAACACAATAACTAAGAAAATGACATAAAGGCTAGGTTAACCAGTTTGATGAAAATATTTCAAATTGTATATGAAAACACCACACTGTACCCTATGATTGCATTAATGTACACAGTTATCATTTAATAAAAAAAAAAATCACTAGGCAGCCAGCCTGAAAGCTGAGACTAAAAAGAACATACTCACAGGTTACTGGTAGATGATATAGAATTACTGTAGGTTTTTGAATAAGGCAGTGGCTCAATCAGCTACCTTTTCAGGAATTTTACCCTCTAATGCCATCAGAGACTGGGAAGAGAGAAGGGCATTTTAAATTATCCTAACAGGAGTTAATTAGAGTTGAAGTAGGATGGTGAAAACAGGCCTGGGAAAGGGACGAAGAATCTCAGGGGGGCCCTAAAGGCCAAGGCTCGCCAAATGACAGGACACAGGAAGCAGGAGGAAAGAGTCAGAGGACTGAGGTGTGCGCTGTGGGTCACCAGGGGACCCAGGACGCCTTCAGAGGAGGTTGGGAAATTGGGAGGGAAATATGCAGTGCACTGGACATCCCAGCACAGTCCAATTCACGGCAGTCCTCCTTGCAATAATTCTGCTCCTATTCTACCTTTTTTTTTTTTGCAGTTTTTGGCCAGGGCTGGGTTTGAACCCACCACCTCTGGCATTTGGGGTCGGCGCCCTACTCCTTTGACCCACAGGCACTGCCCCCTCCTATTCTACTTTTGAGAGCTATCACGGAGAACAAGCAAGCAATGTTTTCAACGTCAGAAAGTGAATGTTTCATGGTAAAAGCTGGGAGTTAAGTAGCACTTTCTGGGACTGCCAGCGGTGTGAACTTGATAATGGTTTAATCTCTCTAACCCAAAACATCTTCCCTCCTGCAGAAGGGATTACAACAACACCTGCCTCCTGGAGGTGCTCTGATGACTAAAATAACATGGAATGTGCTGTGTTTGGCCAGTGCCGCCAGTAAGTGGGATTTAGACCTGGGGCAGTGTATGTGGGAGTGGGAAGGGCAGTCATGACGGATGAAGCATCTTTCTGGCCCTCTCTGAGCGGACACTTGAAAGGGATGACTTTTTCAGACCTTCCAAACAAGGGAAAAAAATGTAAAAGCTGCTTTCACATCAAATTCCTATTCTGGAAAAAGCCCTTACTTCTACTTCAAAAGTTGGTTTGGGGGCCAGGCATGGTTGTTTAAGCCTGTAATCCTAGCACTGTGGAAGGCTGAGGCAGGAGGAGGCATGCTTGAAGTCAGGAGTTCAAGAGCAGCCTGCACAAGAACAAGACTCCAGGTCTACAACAAATAGAAAACTCAGCTGGACATTGAGGTGGGCCCTTATAGCCCCAGCTACGCAAGGGGCTGAGCCTGGGGGATCACTGGCGTCCAGGGATTTGAGGTTGCAGTGAGCTATGATGACATCACTGCACTCTAGCCTGGGCAACAGAGTAAGGCTCTGTGTCTCAAAATTTAAAAAAGTGGGTTTTTTATTTGTTTGTTTGTTGGGTTTTATTTTTGCTTTTAAATGTGTATGCTAAGATACTCAGACTGGATTGAGGATTTTTAATCGGTTACTCTGACTCAAATAAGTTAGAGTTTTAATCAGTCCATTACACTATAAAAGTTCCTTTAGATCTGTTCTTAAAACATTATGCTGTATTTTAAAAGTATCATTGCTCCTGAACTGGAGTAATAAAGACCTGGAATTTTAAAATCTTGATCTTAGAAGAATGGATCTTAAAAATGAAGAGTACTGTTTACATTTTAACATGACCTTCCAGTGTTCAAAACCCAGCCTCTTTTTAGTGGCTCCTAGTGCATGCAAAAACACTCAGTGTATTACATAAACAACAAAATTAATGCCGTCATCATTGACAATTATGGGTGGCATATGTGTTCTAATAAAGTAAACTAATAAATCTATGCTGGGCACCTTCTCTCCTGAGATTCTGTGGCTCCTTGTGGGAAGAGACACAGTTAAGTACAAAGGGGGCTGGAGAGGTGGGTCTGATATCACCTTCCCAGTGCTGAGAGGGGCCACTATTCTGAGCTTTCTTACTGTGTTCTAGGCCCTCATACCATTAGCCTTGATGATGATCATACTTACGTTTCCAATTCATAAATGCGATAATTCTTGATCTTATATTACAATGAGTGAGAAGAGATGAGAGCTAACCTATAAAACCCGTCGCAAGGTAAGTAAAGTTCAATGCAGTTGCTCTTAGCCAGCATCAGGATGCTGCCTGTCCCTTTTAACCGTTAAGAGATACCATCACATTTACCACCAATGCCTCGGAAGCAGCATCTCTTCCATCACTGTTAGGCAACCCGGGATGAAAAGCAAAGAGCCCGGTGGCTCACAGAACTGACCAAGAACATGGACATTGTGCGACGTAATCACCCAGCTAGAGGCTTGGTGAGACTGGAGCCCCCATAAGCAAAGGATAGCACCCCGCTTTGGAGGTCACAAATAGGTAGAACTGTGCTTTGCATTTCATTCCTCAATATAACTTTGTAGCTAAACCTTGTCACTGAAAACGCCGACAGAGTAAGTTTCGGCATACCATCTCAGAGAACGGAGGCGTACCACTAGATCCTCAGCTGTCCCTCCCTGTGTTCTACACAGAAATCCCAAAGCAAAAAAGGAAGTCTATTTGCTTTTGACAATTGCATTTTCCTCCTGTTCATCTGCTAACGCTTTCCTACATTCTAGTTTGCATTTATTTTGCAAGGACTATATTGATCCTGCACACAGAGATGACACCACTCTCCTGCAGGCTGGCCTGTCAATCGGGGCACCATCTCGTCACCGACAACATGTTCCAGATAGCTTTGCTAACGAAGCCGGTGGTGTTTCGGTTTAGTCGTGCATTAAGTTAACGCTACTTGTCTGCGAACACTTAAACATCGAAAGACTGTTTAAAGAATAGGATAGTGGGCATTTATGACAGAAGCATATGTGCGTGGGGGTGCGGGGGCGGGCGTGGGGAAACATGTCTGCAAGGCAGGTAAGAAAAAGTACACATTTTCATCTTCAACATAGTCTTAAAAATACAAGGCCACAGTTCCCTTATGAAATGACCTTCTGTTCTGGGTATAGGCAGGTGAAAGAGCGGATAATAATAGCTACACTTAAGGGACATAACAATTTCTCACATCAATTTCGGCTACGTACAGCTTCCGGATGATCCCCGAGCCAGCCCTCCCCCCATTTTAAAGACTGCCCTAGGAGGTTCTCACTATTGCAACCGTGTGTCCCAGGCAACATAATAGATGATACCTCGACTCCTTAAAGAGCACCCTGATAATATGCAAGGCTAAAATGTCAGAAGCTATTAGAAACTCTCAGATGCACAATATATCTCCATCCCTGAGTTTTCCCCTTACACTGCGAAACACCAGACAACAGGCATGCAAACTGCTCAGCTGCAACTGTTCCAAGTCGAATAATTACAACTTGTCAGAAAGAATTAATTTTCCCATTTCTCATAAAGATGTGTAAAAATTACCATGTTATTATACACTGACACTCTCTGGAGGCAGACACAAAATTTAATTTTGAATTCTTTCCGCATATTAAATTAAATCCATAAATAAGAGTTTAGGCATTCACTCGGAAGCATATGTTCATTGGGAGCGAAAGCCAACACGAGCCCGGCTGTAATGGCTGTTGTAATGTTTTAATAGCTCGCTTCTTCTAAGCACCAATAAATTTACATGATCATAACAGTCGTGGGCATACAAGAAGCCCATTACTGTCTGGGCACAGGCAGCAGCGTTAACAGGATGGAAAAATGGAAAAAGGAAAAAAACTCTTAAATAAAATTAGGCAACTGCACTTGTCAGCTGCTCCATGATTGAATTTTTAATATTGTGGTCAATTGGTCAAAACAAATGATGGGATAAAATATTTTAACGTATTTAGAACCTGTTTCTGTGGTTAGCCCACAAAAAGAGTTTTTGTTTGTTGGTTTTGCAGAAGACGGACCGTTTCAATCTTGCTGTTGGGAACAGTTTTATTTGTAAAGACACGCACTATAATTTTTTAATCTCTCAGAGGACCTTTGCTCTCTGTGTGCCCTTATCTGAAATCAGAGGAGTTCAAACTCTGCTCCGCGGGGGGTTCTTTTAAGCCAAAGGAGTCTCACCTGAGGGAACCTGCTTGGGGTGTGAAATACTTAGCTCCAAGGCCAGGTGCCCCAAGACCTGGGGGCCCCCCAGTGTTATACCTTCCTGCCCTCGGTCTGGATGAGAGGATGGTTTCCTTTGCATATACGAATGAATGCAGGCACTATAATTAGAATCCACACCGAAAAGAAAACCCTAGGCCCTGCAGACCATTACTGAGGGTTACGGATTCCATCTATTAATGTGTGCTTTCTGAGTACACAGATTACTTTTTAACTTCCAGGAGTACCTTCACTACCCTGGTTGTGAAAATAAGATACAGAAAAACCTGTATCATATTTCACATGACTTAACTATTCAAAGTAATGGATGGCCTTGCAGTGCAGGTCAATGCTGGCCCGTTGGCATTTCTGCTCCTCCTCACACAGATGCTGTCAGGGATGGGAAGCTGAAGGGGAGCGTGGAGCAGGGAGGATGGGTGTATTAGCTGAGAATTAGAGGGGAGTGATGTTCAGAAAAATAGGTTTTGTTAAGGACAGATGAACAAGCCAAGGATTCTTCCATAAAGGCAGGAGAGAAGGGATATGAATAAAAGGTGCCAATGTTTAAAAATTCACTTTTTATAAAAATTAAATAAATTAAAAAAAAATGAAAAACTGGCACGTGGATGTGGTAAGGACTATAGTTAAATAGGTAATGTTTATCCCTATGATCTCCCTTTATTGAGAAATTAGCACCATCAAAACATATTATTTGATAGCCCACTCTTGAATCTTGAGATGTTTTATACACATTCAGATTAACAAAGAAGTCAATGGTTCATACAAAAGATTAAACCTAGTAACTTTCGCCACAGAGATCAATAACGCTTCTCCCTTAACAAGAGAAAGACCGTAGCGTCTTTCCAACAATATATGTATTTACTTCTAAATGATTTACAATTTATTTTTGCAATTTAATAAAAAGTCAGAATAACCATTCTCCTTTTCCAAAGCATCCTTAAATGCCATGAAAACTCTTCTAGAAACAGCCAAAGTTGGTCAATACCAGCCAGAGCCAACTTTAGATTTTTGATTAAATTTATAGAAGAATTGAACAAAATGAATATCCTAACACTCCAAGTATTAGGATAGCACTATGTATTCCTATCAAGTCACTCATTGAAATAGACCATTTAAAACAATAATCCTCACACTTCAGAGAAAAGGACAGAGTCCATATATGCCTTAGGTGTTTCTGGGTCAGAGAAAGAAGAACAAATAGATATACATTAAAACATTCTGGAAAAAAGAAGATGCACCTTTTCAAAACATTATTAAATGACTCTGAAATGCTTCTGCCAACCTCTCTTGTCCTGGCTAAAAAAAAAAAAACAAGGTGTATATGGAGTAATTTTCAAGCTCCTTTTTAAATCTTTCTTCTTTTAATGATTTAATCCAGGTTGCTATTAAAATGGTTTACCAGGTGAAACATATTTATATCCAACGTGTTGTGAAGTGTTATTAAATGAAGGAAAAATCTGTCAGTAAGAAGTTTTAAGGGGAAATGTCTATGGACTATACTTAGGTGATGAAAGATCCCAGAGATGTCGGAAGTTAGAAGGTTTTCACAGCTAACGATGTGCTTAGATAAAATGAACACAGGTCTTACCTGTGGTGTGAAGCAAGATTTTGACTAGAAGATACTGGGTATATCATTCCTTTCGCCTAGTAGAGTCTCTTTTTTTTGAAAATGGTTGTAAGAACTTTCAGGGGACAGTGACTTTTTGCTCAGTTCAAAAAGGACACTCATTGTCCAAAGGATAAATACCTTCTCTTGACACTGCTCAATCCTAACAAACAAATCAAAAGAATTCATAAAATCCATGTGAATAACAGCATATTTCTCTCAAATACTGTAAACAATTTGGTTTATTTATTATTTGTATGACTCCATCCATGTGCCATATGTCAAAAGTTCTAGTAATAATGTAAACATGTGGGAATAAAAATTTGAAACCTTAGGGTCCAAAATATGACAAAAGTGAAGGTGGTATAGATTTTTAGAGATGTGGAGTGAGTTAATGAACCATGTTTGTCTTAGGTCCAATGGACTTTGTGAATCGGAAGTTCTTAACAACAAACGTAGATAAGCATGTAAGGTCTGCTGGAGGTTTCTCTATCATAAAATATCTGGAATCAAATTTTCCAGTCTTTCATATTTCTTCTTTCATGTTCCTTTTAAATATAATTTTGAAAGACAGAAAATTTCCCGTTTACTACTTTTGACCACTGTGAAGAAAGGAACTACCGCCACCAACAGAAGGAGGATTCCCCAGGAACAGGAAAACACAATATCCACCACCAGGTGCCCACTCGTGAGGGAGAGAGAAAAGGAACCGGGAGGAACCGGGGTACACAACTGCTTCTCCTCTCTTTCCCCTCCGCCTCCTTAGATTGGCCTTTAATTGGAAATACCTGTAACACTGAACACCCAAAGTATGAGAGGGAGATTTATGGTTTGGTTTCAATACCCTAAACTAAAGTGTCACGCCTCACATGAGGTATAAAATTTGAATTATGGGATAGCTATTCTACATTATGTCCAAAGAAGGTCTGGGGCCAGTAGTGTCAACAGTGGTAAATAGAAGTATGATTTTTTCCATGTCCCCTTTCTTCTCTCAAGTTGTGGGGTGGGTGTTTTATAAACAGACCCTCTCCTGTTTGGCAACCTCGTTCCCCTTTGAGTCACATCTCCGTTTCCTTTTTCTATCCACTAACCTATTTTTCTTTCTTTTTTTTTTTTTTTAAGCACATACTATTGGGACAGCAAGAATGGGACGTACTATATCGCTTGAAATAACGAAAAGAAAAATGGACAAAATATGTGAAACGATGTTTTTTTAAATAGTGAACAGCAGGCAACAGCAACCCAGGACACCAACAAGATGAGCTCTCTGATTGCTCCAGCTGACTGTCCAGAGAGTTTCTAGACTGTGGCTTAAGGAAAGGGAGCTCAGATGGAGCTGGTAAACTCACTGAGCTGAGAAGTAAGAACTCAACGCAGGAGACAAAGGCAGCTGGAGTTCCGAGAACTCTATGAGAGAGTATAAGAAGAACTATGAGAAAGCAAAGACCTGCACAGACAATTGGGGAGATGGATGGAAGGTTTCCCTCTAGCATTCAGCAGAATTCTTATCAGCACATGTGTGAGGGTCACCCAAAGTTAGAAAAGAACCACCCAAGGGAATCAGAGAAAACTATAACTGGGGTTTACACAGGTTAGGACTAAAGCCTATTCTCATCAGCCACGGTGGAAAAACAAATCACAAAGCTGGGTGAGAGTACTCAAAAGGGCCCTTCTGTAATGAGAGGAACCAAGTGGCCCCGGAATAAATCCTGTTTTGGTCTTACCTAACAAATAATAAAAGCAAGATCCAAAAGGACTGATCTGTGTCCAAGACACTTGACTGAGTCCTGGGATGAAGCTCAAGGGCATTTATAAGAATATGAAAATACCTAGGCTCCAGTAAGATAAAGTCCACAAAGTCTAGTATACAATAAAAAATTAGTAGGGATGCAAAGAGGCAGGAAATAGTACCTACAACTGGAAGAAAGTCAATCACTCTAAACTGACTCAGAATTGAGACGGAAGTTAGAATTAGAGGAAATGGGCACCATAGCAGTGGTAATAGTTACTGAACCATATCCTACCTGTTCAAAAACTTAGGAGAAAGATGGAAAATACTAAACAAAGTCATGGACAATACAAAAATCCCCAAACTAACTTCTAGATATGAAAACAACAATGTTCCCAGGGATGAACAGAGCAACGCTTAAAATTAAAAATACACTAGATGGAATCAGTGACAGATGAGAGACCAGATAAAAAAATGATTACTGAACTTGAAGACACACAAATAAACAGCATCACACACGAAACAGAGAGGGGGAAAAAAGACAAAAAGAAAGAACAGACAATCAGTAAGTGTGGGACAGACACACAAAGACAGACTGAAACTACACATTCTTACGTGCAGATGGAATAACAGGTGCTGAGAACAAAAAGGACGGACCAAAAACATTGAAGAAATAATGGCTGAACACTTTTCCAATTTCATAAAATAAAAAGAAGCTCCTTAAAAGACTCCTAGCACAACAAAGAAGAAAATTGCAAAACTCATATTCAATACCAAAAGCAAATCGTGCAAACTGGTAATAAAGAGAAAAAACTTAAAAGCAGCTAGAGAAAAAAGCTATTTATTACAAAGGAAAAAATAATAGACAGATTTTGCCTCAGTAATAATGCAGTCAAGAAGTGACTGGAGCAAAAATCCTTAACATACTAAAGAAAAACAACTGATAACCTTGAAAAGGTCAGATATGAAGTAAAAATCCAGGGTGGTGCCTGTGGTTCAAAGGAGTAGGGCGCCGGCCCCATATGCCAGAGGTGGCAGGTTCAAACCCAGCCCCAGCCAAAAACTGCAAAAAAAAAAAACAATTCCAAGTAGTATAAAAGTCAAAAGAAGTTATCACCAGCAAATCTACCAGACAAGAAATTTCAAAGCAGAACATAAGGAATTATATCAGTAGGAAATTCAGATCTATAAATGGAATGAAGAACATCAGAAATGGTAACTCCATGGATAAATTCTAAGTGTTATGTAAACTTATTTAAAAGATAATTATCTGTAAAAATAACAGTTACATAGTGATTAATTTTACAACATACATAGAAGCAAATCAAATGATAAAAATAGCACAGAGGGGAAAATATGAAAATATACTATTGTAAAATTTTCATAACATATGGCAAATGGAATGATGGCCCTTAAACGGGGGCTATAATAATCTGTAGATGTATTAACTATAAATCCTA
The DNA here is from genome assembly GCF_000181295.1 of Otolemur garnettii. Lineage (NCBI taxonomy): Eukaryota > Metazoa > Chordata > Mammalia > Primates > Galagidae > Otolemur > Otolemur garnettii. Next base: position 3,984,613 of record NW_003852452.1, read on the forward strand.
AAGCAATGCTGTGAAAACACAAATATTTCTAGCTTTTCTTCAAAAGAAGAAATAAAATATAATTATAAAATATATTACAATTACACAGTTACCATTCAATAAAAAATATATATATATTACATTATTTTTTTGGAAACTTAGAAGACCAGAAAAAAGGGGCAAAGAATAAATAAAAACAAACTGTAAAAAGGTAGCTGTAAACCAAAACATGTTAATAACATTAAAAGTCAATTACTCAATTAAAAGATTATCAGTGTGGGTTAAAAAAAAAAAAGGACTACCTGCTGACACTCTACTTTAAATACACAGATACTGCAGTTAAAAGAAAATGGACAAAAACAATATACCACGATAACATTAATTTTAAAAAGTATGGAGTAGCTATATTAACATCAGGCAAAGTAGCATTCAAAAGAAAGAATACTCCTATAACAAGGACTGAAGAAAGTTGTTTCATAAAGTTTTCAGTGTATCAAGAATACTTATCAAGATTAAACATTTGTGAATGAGAGGCCAGGCATGCAAAAGAAATGAAGCAAAACCTGCAGAACTACAAGGAAAAAATAGACAAATAGACACAGTTACAGTCAGAGATTTTAGTAGCCATTTCTCAATAATTGACAAAGAATAGATGGAAAGTCACTAAGGATGCAGAAGATTTGGAGAACATTGACCCATTTGATTTAACTGACACTTACTGAACATTCTACCAACAATAACAAGTTTACATTCTTTCCAATTCTACATGAAATATTTACAGAAAGCCCATCTCCAGTCCATAAAACAAGTTACAGTAAATAAATAAATGGTTCAAGTTCTATATAACATGTTCCCTGACCACTCTGGAAATATACTGGGAATCAGTGACTGTACGGGATCTGGAACATCCCCAAATATTTGGAAATTAAATGACACATCTCTATATAACCCAAGGCTCAAAGACAAGCCTTCTGAGTTTTTAAATAGAAAGCATTATGAATTGAATAAAAAATAAAACATAGAAAGTCAAAATTACAAGATGCTGCTAAAATAATTCTTAAGGGAAATGTATTGCTTTGAATTATTATATTAGAAAAAATGTCTCAAACCTCTGGCCTCAGTTTCTACCTTAAGAAACTAAACGGAAAGAGCAAATAAAACTCAGTGATAACAGAAGATGGGAAAGAACACAGATCAGACTGAAATCAATGAAATAGGGAAAAAATAGAGGAAATTAATAAAATCAAAATACAATTGATGACTCTCTAGCCAAATTGGTCAGGAGGGTGGGTGGGAGGAGAAAAAGGGAGAGAGAAATTACCAATAGGAGGAATGAGAGAGGTGGCATCCCTAATGTTAAAATGATAGTAAGATAACATTTTGATTAAACGTATGTCAATAAATTTGACAATTCATACAAAATGGACATATTTGTTAAAAGAAAAACTATCATTGCTCACTTAAGAATGAATAGATGACATAAGTATCTTTATGTCTATTTTTATAATGAGACTGTAGTAAAAAAAAAAAAAACCTTTCCCACAAAGAAAAATCTAAACAGATTGCTTCACTGGTAAATTCTGCTTATCACTTCAGAAAGAAATAATAACAGCCTCTACACAAATTCTTTCACAAAGTCGAAAAGGAAGAAATGCTTCTCAAGTCACTTTATGAGGTCAATACATCCTGATACCAAACCAGAAACATATTTTACAAGAAAAAATACAGACCATTATCTCTTGCGAACATAGACACAAATATTCTTAACAAAATGTTAACAAAATGAAATGCAAACGAGTTTATACCACCAATGCAGGTCGTTTTAAAATGTGGAAATTGGTCAGTATAATTTGCTATCTTTTCAAACTAAAAGAAAATGCAGAAAAAGCACTTGGAAAGTCCAGCAGCTATTCTTCATAAACATCCTCGACGTACAAGGTAGGTATGGGAGGCAATGTTCTCAATATGATAAAGAACATCTACAAAAAACATATGAGTAGCATCCTACTTAATTATGAAAGAAAGAACTTTACCTCCTAAGATCAGGAACAAGGCACTTGGTCCATTTTCACAACTTCTACTCAACCTTGTTTTGGAGTGCAATAAGGCAAGAAAAAGTGATAAAAGACAACCAGATATAAAACCAGTAAGTGAAATTGTGTTTAGTCAATTCTAGTTGAATTTACAATAAAGCTATCAGAACAAATGAGTTTAAAGGGTCGCATGATATAATACACAATAATTAACTATACTCTATATAATAAGAAGAAAATTTCAGAAATTAAAATTTAAGATACATTGCCATGTAAAATCACATCAAAACTAGGAAATACTTAGGATTAATCTGATGAAAATATATAAGACTTATACACTAATATTAAGAACTACTACTGACAGAAATTAAAGAAAACCTATGTCAATATAGAGAAACACTCATTGATCGGAAGATGCAATATGCTCAGGATGTTGATTCTCTCCAAATCATTCTATAGATGGCAAACAATGAATCCAATATGATTCCAATCAAAACTCTAGAAAGTAGTTATAGAAATGGACAAATTCATCCTAAAATTTATATGAAATGCGAAAGTCCTCAAGTCAACTTTTGGCATACTACTTCTATTTGCTTTCAAGTCTTATTATGAAGCTATAATCATAAAGAAACCACAGTACTGACACAAAGAAGGACAGATAGATTAACGGACCAGAAGAGCGAGCTTAGAAATTAACCTATAGATATATGGAAAACTGGTTGTTGACAAAAGTGCCAAAGGGAAATTCTGAGAGAAAGTACAATGTTCTCAATAAACAGTACTGGCACTAATGGACATTCATATGGGAAAAGAAAAACTCTGACTCACACTTCGCATCATATGCTAATATTAACTCAAAATAGATCACAGACCTAAGTATAAATCCTAAAACCATAAAAACTCTAGAAGAATATTCACAGAAGAAGATCTCTGTGACCTCAGGTTGGCCAAATATTTCTTAGATACAAAAGCAAAAGAATGATCCATAGAAGAAAAAGTAAGTTCACTTCACCAAAAATAAAAAATTTTATTTATTAAAAGACATTTTACAAAGAATAAATAATCAAGACCCAGGCTACAAAAACATCTGCAAAATCATATACTAACAGAAGACTTCTACCTACTATATATATTAAGACTCTCAAAACTCAACATTAAGAAAACCAATCATACCAAACGGTGGCTAGGAGATGAAGGAACTGGAACTACCATATGAAAACAGTGGCAGTTGTCTTTGGAAGTTCCATGTACATTTTCCATATAATCAAGAGATAAAAGAACGTGGAACATGGCCATAAAATGATTTCCACGCAAACGTTCACAGTGGCTTTATTGGTAACAAACAGCCAAAGTGGAAAGAGCTCAAATGTCCATCAACAAATGAATAAAGAAATTGCTACAGGCATACAATGGACGACAACTCAGCATAATAATGCTGATATACACAATGACATGGAAAAACTTAAATAATTATGGTGAGTGAAAGAAATCAGACTCCTCCCCCAAAGAATCAAATAAAAAGAAGTGTGCATAATCACATGAGGATAAAATTTTAGAAAATGCAAACTGATCTCCAGTGACAGAAAGCAGAAAGGGACAGGAGACAACTTTGGGGAGCGATGGATATGGTCACTATTCTGATTGCAGTGACTGTGTTTTGAATCCATACATATGTCAATACCTATTAAACTGTATACTTCAAACATGCACAGTGTATTAATTATACCTCAATGGAGTTGTTCAAAACCTACAAGATGGATATCATTTGGGTTTTGTTTTTTTTTTACTTTATTTAAACGGATTCTTCCGGCATGCATAGATTTTGTCTGTGGACTCCACTGTTGTGTTCCCAACGCCTAGAAAAATGTCTGGCTGACAGTCCTTGATAAATACTTATTTGTATAACAAAGAGCCTCTAAAGATTCTCAGGCTCTGGTCCATCATGCTACAAAAGAAATGGGTTCATTCACAAAGAAGTAGATGACAGAAGTAAGGAGAGATTTCGGTTAACTGGAGACAATAACATCAATTTGGAAATGTGAAATTAAGCCGTTTACAGTATCTTCAAGTGAAGATCGTAAGTAAGCAGCTATACTAGATGCGTTTATGGGCTACGGATAAAAATTTGATTACCATAAGCATTTAGGCAGTAGTCAAAGCTATTGATTTAAATAAAACTTATGTGAGGCAAGTAGACAAAGTAGGAGGTAAAAGATCAAACAGAACCTAAGAGATAATCACGATTTAAGGGAAGGTCAGAAGATCTTTAAATGAACCAGAAAAGTGGAGGAAAAGTTGGTCTGTTATTGTTTCAATGATAGGAGCATAAGAGGGACTCTACCTAACAAATGCAATCAATGTAACCTGGTTCTTTGTACTCTCAATGAATTCCCCCCCCAAAAATAGAATTAACCTAATAAATAAATAAAAAGAAAAATTCAATTAAAAAAAAAAAAGAAACCAATGGAAGTAAAATTTAGAAAAAGAGGAATCACCAGCAACTCACATGCAGCACAGATATAGATAAATAAAATAAGCTCTGACTCATAGTCCCTGGACATGGTGAATGAGCAGATCCGGGGTCTTAGACTAGAGTAGTTACAGGGTTGGTGGCAAAGGCAAGATCTCCGTGGTAAGGAAGTGAGTTTTTAGCCAAGGATCAGCAAGGCAGGGCTTCGTTTAAAGAAAGCATGTTGATTCATAGGAGTTGAATTTTAAAAGAGAATGAGGAGGGGAGACAACTTGTAGGGCATGCATCCGACTGGGGTGAAGAGGGTCTGTATAAAGATGGTGTCAGTGGAATACCAAGGAAAAACACCAAGCAACCTCATGGAGAAAAGAAAAAGTCGTATGATTTATTTATGTAGCAGGTGTAACTGTCAAAGGTGACTGAGGACTAAAGGGCGACTCCATCTGCAGAGCCACGCAGACTGGCATGACACCTGCATGGAGGAGGGCAGAGCGAGACTTTAATCCACTAAGTATTTCTATTATCCTCCTTTAGTTTTCTTTTCCAACATTTTAGAAATCTCTGCCAAGGTGTCCCTAAGGAATGGATATGTAAACAGTGGCTGGAATTTATATAAAAATTACATACGCCAACTTAATGAGATAATCTATCATCTACAATTTATTTAGGTGCTATTGGTCTCATCAGGGCCATAATATCAACTGAATAATTACAACTGAGACAAAGTTCTCTCTGGCACATTTGTTGAAACTTTAAACATTTGACGGTGGTGTTGGCGATGATGATGGTGACTGTGCGTGTATGTGTTCCTTTTTTTTTTTAAAGAATCCTTGATGTGACAGCAGCATCCTGAGGGCATCATATTAGTTGCTTGGTGTTTGAAAGGCAACTCCTTCTTCCTGACCTACTCAAACAGCAAAATGAACACAATATACTCTCCAATATATACTCCAGTTACTGCTATGCCCTGAAGCTAGGGTCGGAAAGAAAAACTTCCCATTGAAGTTCTTTTTAATTAGGAGTGCAGAGAACTTGTGTGTAGACAATCTCTCTCCTTCTTGAAAGTCTGAGTTCATCGAATATGAGGCAAAAGGTAAAAAACAAAACAAAAATAGCTTACCATTTCTCAAAACCCCATAAAATATATTTATTCTACCATAATACCTTCTGATAGTCTCCTATATTTATTCTTAATCATAAATAGCTTTGAAGAAGGTAGTAAAATGTCTTGTCTCATTGAATTCATCACAAACTATTCAAGCAGTTAAAAACCCTTAGTCTTCCTCTGTGACTAAAAGGCTGATTTGTTTTTCAATATACAATCATTTTCTATTCTACAGAAATCTTATCTCAAATCTCTGTGAATTTCTTTGGACTTTCATTAATATACCGTCTATCTATACAGAAACGTATGTATGTGTCTTGGGTACAATTAGTTTTTTTGGGGGGGAATTCAAAGTTTTTTTATTCATTAATGAGTTGAAAGTATAGTACAGCATTTCGTATGTTATTGATTAAAGAGGTATTTTGTCTATTCATTACAGATCCACCATGGTTTTCATAAGCATTTTATGAGCTTTTATCTGGTGGATTTTAGCTATCTTGAACAAAAGTACATTCATAGTTCTTATAGATGGGTATCCCCAGAAAGCAAGAGTCTCTGAGCGAGTCACACAGCTCTACCAGCCTACTTTGCCCCTGATCAGCTTATGTTCTCCGTGTCCTGAACCCCCTGCTTGTGAAATGGAGATACTTTTTGCTTATACACACCTGACCGGTTTGAAAGAAAAACCAAAGCAGAATATCCCCTTAAAGGGGTCTCAAAAAAGTATATGTGTGAATATAAGTTAAGATACTCATCTACCAACACGGACGCTTCGGATTTATCGTTACTGTTCTTCTTTTGTTTAAATCATCTTACATTTGATGAAGGTTTGGGGTCATATCCTCATACTGGAATAAATGCCACAAGACAGGTTGGCTTTGTGTTTATTCGATGAGACCCTGTTCCGAAATTGAGCAAAGGCAACAAAATGAGGATGCTTTAGTGCAATTCAGCCCTGGCATAGGAAAAAAAAAAAAAGAAAGAAAAGAACTGTAATCATATCTAATTAGTGTTAAAATAATGTTTCCCTTTGAAATGTTTAATTAGCTCTGTTTTATTACATAAACAGTCTTGATGTGGAGCACACAGTTCAGCTCGAAGACTCTGATGAGTTAAACGGTGCAAAGTGTTCCCGCGCCCTGTGCGGAGTGGAACCTGAACGAGGAGTGGCTGCCGTCCGTCCGCAGATGTCTGGACCACTGGTGAAACCATGATGCGTCCTCCAGACAGCAGGCCGTCATTTCAACCTTTGTTGCATCTCCCAACCCTCCCGTTGTGCTTTCAATTTAGCAGCATCCCAAGCAGACAAAGAAATTTCTTACAATTTGCCCTTCAGTTCAGAGACGAATCCTATTTAAACTTGTCTAACCTCTCATAACATATTAGTTATTGTTGCCAGCCTGCGTGTGTCCGCTGGCAGTGAGCTCCTCGTTCTGGGAGCGGGAGGGGGTGCCCTTCAGTGTGAGAAAGGAAGACCAGATTTACTGGCACGCTTACAGGATGCTTGTCTCAAGATTGCAGCAAATTTAATTAACCTTATTACAAATATGGTTTTCTTGATGATTACATCACAATGTGGTATTCCTCTGCCTGCTGCTGTTTCAAAGGAATATGGGCTTTCTAAAATAGTTTTCCAGAAAGGCCCAGGATATGGGAAGAAGTAAACTCCTCCTGGCTGTGACCCGGCCTATCTAGGATCCCTTTCTCACACATCATACAGTTTCTTGACATCTTCTTCCCCGGCTGCTGTGACCTTACCTCTGTTCTTGCACACTTCACTGAAATAATGGCGAGAAGTAACTTTACATTAAAACGAAAGTGATTCTGGGACAGTAAACATACATAAATGTTCTGGCCTGGAAATCGATGCCACGGTAATTGCTGCCCTAAATTCTTCCCAAAGAGATGATCCTGGTCTGTGAAAAAAAATACACCGGATTTTATCACTTTCAAAGTGCTAGTCGGCCTTTAACAAATAAAATGTTCTCACTTGAATACACACACAGATACTCACGCACACACACGCACCCCCGTCGATATGTGCTTATCTTCAAAGTACCTTCGTCCCCCTAGTCCTTGAGACCCTATGTCACTCTCGAGAAGTAAATTAGGAGCTCAATCTTTCAGCCCAGTGGACTGTCGGCACGTGCCCAAAAGTAATGTAAGAACCACCTCCCAATTAATGCACTTCCCTGTATGCAAACATCCTGTGAGAGTCTCCTTCCTCTGGAAGATTTTCCAGGTATCTAGGACAGCAGAAGTAACCTTCACCCCACCCAGCCAAGAGCCACTCTCAAGGTTCCTGTGATCTCAAAATAGGCAGGCGTCAGCCTGGGGAAATATCTGTTATTGGTAAGCCCTTTAGGGCCATTCAGATCCAGGCCACTTGACTTGAGGTGCTGACCAGAGGTACCAGGCATAATCAGCCCTGTCCAGGGTCTATTACTATAGAAAGTTTTATTTCAAAAAGATGGCTTTGCTCAGCAGGAAGAAGAAGATATATGAGTTGTGCAAAGGCTCGCTACACACCAAAGGGCTGGAAAGTGTTAATGCACCTTTCTCCCTGCAATATGGAAAGCTTCAATCACCGCAAGTCTGGTTCATTTTTAAATGAGTCTTTTCAAAGGGTAAAAGAGAAAAATTTGTCAACAAGTGAAGTGTCCAACCATCAGGGAATGGTTAACCTAATCACTCGTTGGATGGAATGTTCGGGAGGCATTAGAAAGGATAGATGAAGACTTTCTAACAACTGAAAAATGCTCAGGATTTCCAGTGAAAAAGATAAGGAACCAAAGGGTGTGGGCAACCTATACAGAATAAAATATTTGGCTAGAATATTTTATTTGGCGTATGCATATTTGGCGTATGCGTTTAAAGTGGTGGAGTCAAGACGGAGTTTAGTTTCTCTTTTTTTCCTTCTGCCCTGATATTTCATAATATAATATTACATTGTCATCATTACCAACAAGATAATAATGATGTGTTGTTTTATATTGAAACATCGGGATGGGTACAGAAGTAATCATGACTGTTTGTCAGGGAAAAAGTCACAATGTCTTATTGGCTAAACACGCTGAGGATATTTCCCTGGTTATCGTCACTTGGCCTTTGAGTCTTCGCCGAGAACTTGAAACTGAATATAAATGAGCATATCCTCCTTGAGAACATGTACTATTGTACCCTGCACTGCTCAGAGGGGTCTTCTCACACGGAAGGCCCTTTATGAATATTTGAAGAATGCACATAAGAAACACTCTTCATACATATTATTTTTAGGGAGCTCTTACAAGTAAATTACATGTATATCAACCGATATATGAGATGAGAATATAGTCAGCCAGGCCCCACTGGTAGTAGAAAGAAGAGAAAAAAAGATGCATAATTTCTAAGACAAATGAAAAATGTTTCTGTTGAATTTTTTTTTTTGTTCCCTTGGCATTCGTTTGTTAAAGTATTTTGAGTATTTTGAAAGAGCTTCCAAACTTCTTCATTATCAAACTCCCTATTTTTTTTTAACATTGACTCCCTGAGGCTGCTATCATGACATGAGTTTTTGAAAGCAACTCCTACACCCCAAAATGTTGCAGCTATGAAAAAAATTGTTTGTGTTCAGAAGTGCAGAAAGCAAAAGTAGCCATCGTGGGCCACTTTCTGCCTGTGCGCTGGTCTCCATGCTGAAAACACGTGTCTAGTCCTCGTTCCTTAAACTGTCTAAGTTACTAGGAGTAAGATGTTCACTTTGGTTCACAAACAAGTGCTAGGGCCAGGCATGGTGGCTGACGCCTATAATCCTAGCACTCTGGGAGGCTGAGGCAGGTGGGTTGCTTGAGCTCATGAGTTTAAGACCAGCCTGAGCAAAAGCAAGATCCTGTCTCTATTAAAAATAGAAAGAATGAGGCAAGAGAATCACTTTGAGCCCAAGTTTGAGGTTGCTGTGAGCTATGATGCCACCGCACTCTACCCAGGGCAAAAGCTTGAGATTCTATCTCAAAAAAAAAAAAAAAATAGTGCTAGAAACGAAAGATAATGTCATGTGGGTGGATTCAAACTAGTCTCTTCCCAGGACTTAGCTGAGCTGTGCTAACCAGAAGGAGACTTTGAATTGGGTGTGGAGAGAAAACAGGTGCCCAACCATGGCACAGCCTGAGGAAGGAGGGTGAGCCTGGACGTGGGAATCTGGGTGGCACCCCGAGGACATCAGGGTCTGAAACCTAGAGGGAGCAGCAGCAGCAGGAGGTGAGAGTGGATGCAGACAGAGAGGTACCCAGGCCACAGAGGCAGAGGCTCCTATTCTACAGTTCTCTTCACGGACACAGCCAGTATTCAGACCTGAGACAGGCTCCTTGGCATTTCTGAGCACCCAACTCCCAGTTCCTCTGGGCTTTGTTTCTTCTGCTTTGCCCTGCAAACTTGCCTCTAAGCTCTCCTCAGGTATGGGGCCCCCTTCCACTGTAGGGACAGGGAGCCTGGGAATGTGTCTCACCCCCTTATGCCAAGCCCTGTAGGTTCAGAGCCAGGGACTGCCTGCCTGATGGAACAGTGTGCAAGCCCAACTCCCCTGCCCCGACAGGATACAAACCCAGAGGAGTAGTTTATATTCCACATCTCCCCTTCAGATGAGGGAGAACTCCCGAATTATACACTGCTCCTGTCCTGCTCTCCCCACTACCTCACTGAAATCATTCCTCTCTGCCACCAGTTTCCATTATATCAGTTTCCATCAGACCATTATACCTACTATTTATCTGCTAGATATACTATTAAACTCCCTATACCTGGTGTCACTGGAGCAGAACGTACCCCTTTATAAAATATATAATACAATTAATTTGCATATTCATGTTTTCTTGCGAGATCAGTTATACATCTCCTTTTTCTCAAATACAAGAAATTCAGGCTTTCAATGACTGACTTCTTGAAAGAATAGCGTACGTTGTCCACAATAAAGAAATACAGGATTTGGAAGGCATCCCCATATCCTTCCTACAGAATTAAACTGTTTCCATAGAATAATTGAGAAGGTGAAACTTTTGAGAAAGCATCTTTTTCTAAATAATAGTGTTTCATCCCATGAATCGAGAAATACACGAGGTATGAAAAACAACATCCAAGTTCTCTCAAGTGTTCCAAGTTCTAAGACAGATTCCATTTTATGCTCGTCCATGATGATCATAACTTATTTCTATTTAACTTTCAGCACTTTCCTTGGATTAATCCAATGACAGGTTACTCTCCTTCTCATCTCCAGTGTTTTGTTCTCAATGTTCTCTTTCCGTTTTCATTGTAGTGGAGTTAGTTTCATGAATTTGAGCTCCATGTTTGTCCTGGTGTTCTAACACACAGTGAAGCATTTTAAACTTCTTATAATGTATAAATATTTGATTACGTAAATATAAATCCAAATATTAAAATTCTTCATTGAGCTAAATTAATGCTCAGAATCGCATGCAATTATCATAGCGCATTTACATATTGTACTAAGTTCAAAACCGGTAAAATATATTTAACGTTCTGCTTTGTAGAAATTATAAGCTTAATTAAAACAATAATTAAATAAATGCACAGAAACAAATACAACTTGGACAGTCACAACTTCCTTCTCGCCTTTCAATGCCAATAGGTATAACTCATTAATCTCTCAAGGCTTCCTTGATCTCTGGGGCAACGTCACTCAGTGTTTTGATATCTAAATGGGATTTGGTTGGTTGGATTACAGATCCAGTTCATAGCAGTTATCCTATGGGCAAAGCGTACTCTGAGTTCCAACAACTGATTTGCAAATGAATTCTTGTTATAGACAACCTGTCCCAATAGAAAACTAACAAGCAGTACCTTCTTGTGTGTAGACAGTCAGCTAAGTTATTCCCCTTGATCCTGTCTGTCATATTAAGTAAAGCACCAATATTTACTGCATTAAAATACATATATAACTCAAGAACAATAAATAGAAAAGGTAATATGCATCCATCAAGAAGAGTTTGCCTCTTCTCTTCTTATTTTATTTTATTTATTTATTTTTTGAGACAGAGTCTCACTATGTCACCCTTGGTAGACACAGCAACCTCCAACTCTTGGGCTTAGCAATTCTCTCGCCTCAGTCTCCCAAGTAGCTGGGACTATAGGCACCCACCACAACGTCCGGCTATTTTTTGGTTGCAGTTGTCATTGTTGTTTAGCAGGTTCGGGCCGGGTTCAAACCCACCACCTTCGATGCATGTGGCCAGCACCGTAACCACTGTGCTACGGGGACCAAGCCTGCCTCTTATTCTTCTTTTACACTTTATTTGCCTCTGTTCTTTGTAATAATCCTAAAAATTCCACAATAAGATGGTATATATGTCACTTTTTTAGTGATTACTAACTTAGAATACCTTATTCATTTTACTTTTGTTCCTTTAAAAGGGGAGTTTTAAAAACTCAGGTTAGAGGTGAACTAGTTATTAAAGTAAAGGCAGTTTCTACCAAGGTCAGTATTTTCAAAAGAGAAATCGAACACATTTAGAAAACCAAAACCTTTCAAATGATTTTACTAAGTTAATTAGCATGTAGGTCATACGAACACTCCCATAAAAGGGGCCAAGGCACTGGGAAAGGCAGCTTATCATTTTATTGCTTTATACCACAATAGCTAATGCAATAAAAAATGTTTACTTAATGAAATAAAAAACCTTGATCCTCCTGGCATTAACAGACTGTTAGGACTACATTTTTAAATTTCAGAATTTCTTTCTATCCATGGAAATATTTTTTAAACTAAATCAGACAATCATTGTTGCTCATTAGTTCACAAAAATAATTTACATTTATCTAGAATGGACATGTATTTGAAAAAAAATTATTGATCTTACAGAAATGTATCAATCTATATTTGCAAATTTGTAACTTTCTTGATGAGTCAAGTCCTATTAATCTTTATTCCATTAAATGTAGTTTTAAGGTATAGATTATAATTTAATGAGACCTCTTTTCAAACTTGTTTCCAATGGGTTTGGCGACTTCAAAGTAGTCTCCTTGGAAATAAGAACAAACGTATTCCAATAAACCCATTGCACAAATTGGTTCTGGAACTGTCATTCAGAAACTGCAATATATTGCTTGAGATATATCACAAGAAACAAATCTCCTCTGAAAGCATATGTACTTTTAGAGAATACAAAGTCATTTCGAGTTCATTTTTGTCTGCTCAAATAAATTAAGAAGATTTAGTGATACATTTCATTAAACTTGCAAGAGGTTCTTATCAAAGAGCGAAGCACTGAAGCTGTTTGCTCATATAGCTTTAAGATTATTTGAAAATTTAAAACAAAATAATATTTTGAAAATTTCTTTGAACAGTAGCCTGCAAGGATCAAAGCAATCATTTTGACAAATGACACTTAAATGTGGAGCCATATGATGTGTTTTGGCATGAAACCATTCTTAGGTGTGTCATCTACATAGGGATTCGGTAAACTGTTGTTTCCATTCATTATATCTGCATCCCTGACTTCTCAATACGTCTTTATTTCATTCATTCACTCACTCACTCATCCATCCATCCCTCCATCCTCTTTCATCCATCCCTGCCCGCATTTAACCACTCCTTCATTGATTCATCAAACATTTAGCGAACTATTACAATGCTCCAGGCTAACTTCCAGGGCACAGGATAAGTAAAACATGGTCCCCTGTTTCTCGTTTGTATCCTTGGATGATTCCCATAAATATTACAGATTCAACTCTCTCTTCTTAAATAGAAAATTGCCTAAAATAATTTGAATCTTAAGGAAAACATTTATTTTGTAACAAATGCTATTCTAGGAGAAAATAGTCAATGACTGTACAGACTTTGAGATTCTTGTGTTTTCCCTGTTACTGTCAACACTACAGTAACCTGTCACTGGGTTTTGAAACTCAATAAATTCTCCCCAATGAACTCATTATCCATCAATTAGGCATAGAAATGACTTAATCACCCAGCATCTCATTAAGTGAACTCTCAGCCATGTATTATTCTCTAACCCTACTTTTAGAAGACAGCATACGACGAAACAAATTCATATTATCAGCTTCTTTTAAGGAATGAGTTCCAGAGAATATTCTGGGATCAGACTCTTCCAACCTAACACTCTACTCATTCAACACTCATATCCGAGTAATTGACAAGGTGAATAATTATGCAGAAACATAACGCTGACAGACTGCGGAGCTCTGCAATCCTTATGGATGGAACATTATTCAGAATACTGTACTTGGACAGGAAAGTATATTCTCCCCAATGTTTTCAACAACAACAGATAATGGGAAAAATATTTTTAACTAAGATATGCCTTTAGGCAAAGCTTCTTATCCCTGGGTATCCAATAATTAAAGTTTTAATACAGATAACCATTACCTCTAGAAAATCTCCTACTTATAGCTACACACATCACTCCCCCGATCAAGAGACAAAAATTAAACATTTTAGCCTTCAGCTCTACATGCCTATGTTTTCTCTAATATGGAGATCATAAAATGATAAAAATGTCAAAGGTAATTTTGTATACAAGGAAGTTGGTAAATTTTAGTGATGAAATATGAATACACAAGAAATTAACTGAATGTAGTTAGATACAATAAATGTGGTCAAGTACAGAGGCTCATGCCTGTAATCCTAGCTGAGGCTGGAGGCTGAGGCAGGAGGATTGCTTGAACCCAGGAGTTTGAGGTTGCTGTGAGCAAGGCTGACACTACCACAGCACTCTAGCCTGGGCAACAGAGTAAGACTCTGTCTCAAAAAAAAAAAAGAAAAGAAAAAAAAAAAAAAGGATATGTTAAATGTTATAACATTCCTAAAGCTTTAACAATCTATAGTAGGAAAAAATATGTAAGAGAAAGAGAATCAGTCATATTTTTTGAACTCTGAGCATGCGGTAAAAGGTAAAGAAGACGGGTTGGCGATCAGGATGAGAGGGGAGGCTGGATCAGCTTTATGAGCTACGTTACGGCATTTGAATTGTGTTCTTGAAGCAAAACCAGGCAATTAAATGCTTACGATCAATGAAGTGACAGGATCAACTTTCTGTTATTAGAAAGACCACTCCACTGCCAAGGTGGAGATGGATGTGAACCAAGAGAGGGGACTAGATGAAGGAAGACTAGATTAAACTGCAAGGTGAAAAGATGAGACAGCCTTTACCAAAATTCTGATGATACGGATGGAGAGGGAAGAAAGGGTCAGCACAGGAAATCTAGGCTTTCCCTGGGTTATAAACAAGACAAGTTCAGTAGGTTTGTTCTTAAGTTGAATTTGTACGTAAGTTGGAACAGGTACATTCACAGGTACTTTTACCTGTAAAAGCCTCCCTTCATAACAGCGAGTTGTATATCTGTCAGATGTTTGGGATGCTTACTGTATTAGCCCCTGTTTGTAAGTATGAGTTGAAAGTAAGTCGGAAATTTATAACCTGAAGACTCCCAATTTTTTTTTTTTTTGCAGCTTTTGGCCCAGGGCTGGGTTTGAACCCACCAC
Organism: Otolemur garnettii; assembly: GCF_000181295.1. NCBI lineage: Eukaryota > Metazoa > Chordata > Mammalia > Primates > Galagidae > Otolemur > Otolemur garnettii. The sequence continues at coordinate 3,999,690 of NW_003852452.1, forward strand.
CTTCAGCATATGGGGCCGGCGCCCTACTCCTTTGAGCCACAGGCACCACCCAAGACTGCCTACTTCTAAGCAATGTACATGGGTTTAATTCCACTATAGTGTTTTCTTCTATATATTTTTACGGCTCAAACAGAATTGAACAAATGTTAATCTGAGTGAGAAGAGGAGCTCAATACAAAAACTTAGAGACAGCGGTAAGTTTCAAAGGGATGTTGTAAAATTATTTTTCAGGGGATGACCTCAAACATATGCTCCCTATACGCAAACACACACACACACACACATATGCATATACCTGCCTTACCTACAGAGCTATAAAAGGAGTGAACCACTATCATATGTATTACTTAATGATCATAACAACCTTATTAAAATAGGTATCATTTTCTCCAACTTGCAGTTGAGTTAACTACACAGGGATGGCTCCATTTGCTAGGGTCATTCCATTGTAAACTGGGGGGCTTAACTCCAGATGTTCCTACTCTGAGGTGTGGTCACCCTAACACCAAGTTTTACTCCTGCCTGAAAGAAAGTGACAAACTTCTATACAAACTCCAAAGGGCCTTTTCCAGAGAAGCTTATTATCTTCCACTGACTATCTAGACAATCTTGGCCAAACAAGTTACTTCTGACCAATCCTTGGCTGTTACAATAAAATAGTTTATTATCAAGGGTCATAGGCATTGCCTAGCACGCTTACAATTCCTACTCGCTATCAAATATTTGAAGATACCTACTCTATCAAGCAGAAATGTCACATGCACCACATTTCACAGGTCGGCTTTGAAGTACACAGAGTTTGTAAACTCTGAATATACCTGGGAGATTTGTTTACTGGAGCAGAGAGTATAAATGTTGAGAGGGTCAGAGCCAACATCAGTACGTTTACTATTAATGATCATTATCTAAGAGACCAAGTAAGAATAGATTGACAAAAAACCAATTATGGATAATGTTATAAGTCAGAAGATGTGCGTTTCTGGTGGTTAGATATACCAAGTAGAATCATACCAGGTCACAAAGAGGAAAAGGAGAGTGATTGCTAATTAGATTTCGTTGAATTAGGCAATTTAAAAAGTCATTGCTTATAATGTTAAAAATTGTCATCCATAAAATTGACAAAGATTAAAAAATTGACTACACAGTTCTTAGTGAAGTTCCACATGAAAAGGAGATTTACTCTCTGCTCTTTGGTATGTCAAATAAGATTAAATAACAAAAGCCTTAAAATGTATATGAACTCTTTCCTAATAAGTATAAAATCAAGACATTTCTCTACCTGCCACCCTGAATAATCAGAACTCTACAAACAACCTAAGGATAAGACAATAAGATAGATGATTTTGAAGAGAAAAATGTGGTTAATGTGCAAATGTAATAGAAATCCTTCAGTCCTTCAGACAATACTGAAGACTCTTTATTCCTTCAGGAATATTGGCAATAAATAGCTAAGTAGAGGAGATGTTAGAAAAATCCTGAACTTGGGTTGGGTCATAGAAAACCCAAGTGTGTTTTGATAGTAATTAAGGTAATTAATAAAAATCCTACTGGGGTTCAAGAGCTTTTGACAGGTTTTCTCCAGCATGCTTTTATAGAAAGAAGTGCAATAGACCAGAACCTCTTTAGCAAACAGAACAGACACTGCAAAATCTCTAGCTAACCCAGTGATACATAAATGGGGAGGATGCTTCCAGATGAACAAGCTACGACACAAGATCTAAGCATACTTACCTAGTTTTATCCAAAATCAACTTCATAACTGAACTCATGTAATGGCTCCTGAGTAAGTTTGACACAGCAGTTGACAGAGAAGACAGTGTTCAGTTGTTAAGGAATTTTTGCTAATCATTAGTGCCAGATTTCCCGCCAAGGGATACATCAATCTACCATCTATCTCACAATAGCACAAAGTAGTCCAGGAGTTTTAAAATAGTGAAGAGAGATAATAATAAAGAATGTGTCCATCAGTTTTCTTAAACCACCACCTGTGCTTCTTTGAGTAGGGAAATTTTGTGGCTTAGAATCCCATCAGGGCAGAGCCACAGTGGTGTCAATGTTCTCCTTCATCCTCTTGGAAAACAAACCCTGGCTATCTGCGTTTATGTAAAGAATGTAGCATGGAGGCGCCAGCCACATACACCTAAGGTGGCGGGTTCGAATCCCCAGCCCGGGCCCACCAAACAACAATGATGGCTGCAACCAAAAAAATGGCCAGGCGTTGTGGAGGGCGCCTGTAGTCCCAGCTACTTGGGAGGCTGAGGCAGGAGACTCGCTTGAGCCTTGGAGATTGTTGTGAGCGTGATGCCATGGCACTCTACCCGGGGGGATAGCTCGAGGCTCCGTCTCAAAAAAAAAAAAGAATGCAGCATGGTTCGGATAGAAATTCTTTTCTTACTCCCCTTTTCTCTCAAGGTTCCAGGTTGCCTATTTTGTCCTGTGCAACAACAAAGGAACTTGAAGACCCATTTTCAACAGGTCTTTTTCAGTTCTGAACAGATGAGGAGTCACCGGCTGGTGGGTCATCCACTTTCGACAGAGAAGGGTGACCCAGATGATGGGCACCGATGCCCCCGACCTTCTTCACTTCAGTAGAATTTGGCCCTTTTTCTTTTGGTTTGTTTCCAATGTAGGTAAATGAGCTCTGCAAATATTAACTGGTGTTAAGCATGCTGTGAGCCTCTTGCTAACGAGGCCCTGAGGATGTGGGCTGGAGGAACTATTTCAGCTGGTCTAAAGGCAAATACCTAACAGTCAGACTCTTAATTTCGCTTAAGTGCAAACCAGAGAAGGGTAGCCTGGATGGCATTTTAAATATGAAGAAATAAACTCAAACCATCCCATCATCCAGTTAATGACACAACAGGGTTTTCAGAAATGACCCAAGGCAAATGTTACAGCAAAGGATTAAAAAAAAAAAAAATCCTGAACTAGTCACACAGCAGAAAGAGGGTCTGTTATTCCGCAGTGCTCCTTTGCAGACACGTCTGCGTTTATCTTGATAAACAGTAGGCCCTCTGATCCACGTTCTGGGAGACAACCATACAACCATAATCTTGGTGCCAGACCTATTTACAGATACTGCGTTAGAGAGGATCAAACTTTAGTAAAGTTCTTTCTGTCTACTCATCACACTCCTGCATCTGGGCCTTCTAAATTTTAATTCCCTTTGAGGGGGGGAGGGTTATTTATTCTGAGCTCTGTTCCATAATCTCTGCCTTGCTGATTCACGTCAGCATTATCTGGTTGGGGTTATCGGCACCGGGGAGGCAAGGATTCTGTCAGTCTAAATGGCTCCATAGAGTGTGAAAGCAGCATGCGTCTTCAAAATGTTTTTCTGATCATGATGAATCTCGTCGGAAAAGTTAGCAACAACCAATGGAAAAAGATGGAAGTAATTATCTTCAACCTCGTGTTCAGTAATATCCTCTCTTCTATGGCGTCTCTGTTTTTAAAGATCTATGTACAGCTCTCTCTCTCTTCTTGTTCCTTTGTGTCTCTCTCTCTCCATCTATATCTCTAGGCAGAGAAAAGCAGCAAAGGACCCTGATTCTGTAATTTGTGAAAATTCACCAAAAAAGGCAGACATGATTCAAATCATTCATCAAGATAAAACTATTTCAATAGAAGAAAAATAATACAGTGACAATTATATTGGATAGTATATATTGTAGGTGGAGTGCTTGATTACAAAAATAAGCATATATCTTTGCCCATGGGGCAACTACTGCTGTTCTACTTAGGGTCTCAGACAACAATCTCTAGTGAGGAAATATTCCATAATTTTTACCTTTCACTCTATTTTCTTTGACGAGTCCCCTGACGCACGATAATACTGTGTTCTATGACACAGAACACACTAGCTGTACGAGATAAAAGTAATATACCCATCCGTAGCTAGTGTCATTGGTGTTTTATTGTTCAAACCTACACACTTCAGAGTTTATAAACTTAAATCTCTCTTGCTTAAATTACTGTCAAGTCTAAACATTACAATAATATATACTTTCCTTTTTAATTAAAAAAGCTCTGATATACATTTTTTTACCTACTTTCTCACTCCTGGGCATATAATAGTCACTTCTGAAACCAAAATGATCCTTTAACTTATCAAGAAGAAAAACAGTAATGTCTCTTGAACTATAAGCCCTAAGAAACGCTGTTAAAGAATAACATTGTAAACAGATACCCCTGTCCCATTTGGTAATGACTCTGAGTGGCCATGAATGGAAACAGGTACTTCTTCAGGCAAAATTCTTATCAATGTGCTGAATAGCAGGCCACTGCTTCTTCCCTGTGTCTGCCAAGTATTCATGACAAGAAAGTAAAAACTGGAAAAAGAGATGGGCAAATATTTAAAGTTTGCTTTTTATCTGTGTTACTTCAATGCGTCCACCTCATTGTATTACTGCTTCACTGCATGTTTTTCTGTTTTAAGTTGGAAAGGGTTAGTAAAAGAGAGCTCATATGTCATTCGTGCAAATCACCTTCCCCCAAAGAATTAGTTTCGATGATGTAATTTTAGTGCTATTATCGAAAGGCACTAAGAACCATTTGTTCTAATTAATTCATCCATGAGAAGATGTTTTCAAAGTCATTGAGTTGTTTTCTTTTTTAAATTCAGAGCATAACCAAGCAGCAAAAAGTTATTTTTCTTTAGCGGCCATTCGGTACAGAGGAAACTAAATATATTGCTGGATATCTTACAAGCACCCTTTCCTTTGATCATTTATTTGCAATGGGTACTGAAACAGGACCATTCACACTTTTACAGTGATATTTCTTTTTTTTTTTTTTTTTTGCAGCTTTTGGGCAGGGCTGGGTTTGAACCAGCCACCTCCAGTATATGGGACCAGCGCCCTACTCCTTTGAGCCAGAGGCACCACCCTACAGTGTTATTTCAAAAACCCTTGGCTACACTTTGTTAACACTGCACTATTCTTGTGAGGTAAAGGAAGATGTATGATAGGGTATCACAAGTTCTCATAACTTAACATAAAATCTTTTGCACTGTAATGAACCTGTGTTGAGTGATTTGTAAAACAGAAGAATAGTCTCTGAACCTTATAGAACGAACACACATAGTTCCTGCCCTGAAGAAGCTTAGCCCTGAAGGATAATGTATTTGCATTTACAAATCCCACAAATATCTCATAAGTCATGAAAGTTCCTCTTTTATTTCTGAAATTATATTCCATGTGATAGCCCATTCTGGATTATTTAGATTTGCCAGTCCAATGGATTCTAATACTGCTTTTAAAGATGCAAGGCACTCATGTTCATTAATTTCATTCTAATTTGATGGAAACAATTGTAAACAGAAAGGTAGGTGACACTCCTACTGCATAGGCTTTGATTTATGAAGAAATATAAAATGAGTGTATTTCTTGAAGTCTTAAAGGAAACACAGAGGCACCCTGAAGGGCCAGGGCTGTCAAGGGCATTACGGTCAAAAGAAAAGCAAAGACAAGACATACAGGCTGGTGTGACTGCAGCCTGGGAGAGCCACAAGTGGAGAAAAGGGAAAAGGAAGAAGAGAAGGAAGGTGGCCAGAGATTAGAGGGGTCGTGCTTACTGGCTTAGCCAATGGAGACTTCTGACATCATGCTGAGCTGTTCAGATTTAATCTGAAAATTGAGGATTTGCTGGAATTAGGGAGTCTTGACGAACATGAGGAGGATAAGTGGTGAACGACTGGAAGCAAGGAGCCATTGAAGGAGACAGTACAGTAGCCCAGGAAAACATGATTAGGGTCAATGACCTGGGGGTGTGGGAGAAGAGATGTGGAGGAAGGACTGGTTCGGACAGAGATTAGGAAGGAATAAGGAAAAGACCTGATGACATTGGCCATGGGGGAAGGTGATGGGTTCGCTGGGTTCCAATGGCAGCCAGGTTTTGGCTTGGGTATCAGTGGTAAGATGTGAAATAGCAGAGGAGGAGTAACTCTTTGTTTCTCTGCAGAAGATGGGAAGGATAGTGTGGAATAATGAACTGCTGGTGACGTGTTAGGGTGTCTGCGAAATGTCCACGATGTTCAGGTGGCCAGTGAGTATATAGGGCTGCTGTTCCAAAGAGAAGGGTGAGGTCGAAGTATAAATGTATGCGTTATAAGCAAGCAAGTTGATAAATAAAATCTGGAATGTGAATGAGATTCTCAGGAAGTATAAAGCAACACAAGAAACAGTGAGAGAGAGAGGGAGGGAGAGAGAGAGAGAAACAGAGAACATTCAAACAATCACGGCTCTCCTAATTTTCCAAGCCTTCTACTAATGATAAGATTACTTCCATTTTGATGAGCAAGGAACTCACAGCACTCACGTCACCATTACCTATAGTACTTCTTTTGTCTCCTGCTCTTTGCCAGTGATTTTAAGAACTCAATCACACTCTTGCCTTGTTTAATGTTTTTCCATTTATTATCACTGCGGGTTATGTTTTTAAGATTTATTCATGCCTTTAAACATAGAATTAGTTCACTTTCTTTTATTTTTTTTTTTATTTTTATGCAGTTTTTGGCCAGGGCTGGGTTTGAACCTGCCACCTCCAACATATGGGGCCGGCACCCTACACTTTTGAGCCACAGGCACTGCCCTAGTTCATTCATTTTAACTAACGTGTTGTCTCAGTGCGGGAACCTTGTTTGTCCATGACCCTTTAGGTAAACATTAGGTGACTTCTACTTTTCACTACTAAAACCGGGGTTACGATAAATGCTTCCCCCTCACGTCTCTGAGCGCACAAGCCAAGTGTTTCATGAGGAGGTCATTACTTGGAACTGGAACAGCTCCATTCTTAGGTACGCAGCCTTATGATTCCAGGAGATGGGAAATGGGATAGAGGGTTAGTCCGTGAATAAAAAACAGGGAAATATGATTTGGGAAAAAATAATAGATAGGAAAATATGTTTAAGCTGTAAAATGTTATTTAGTTGCTATCATTAGCATTTTTTCTTCTTTCTATGCCAACTTTATTTTATTCAGTTCTTCTCTGTATAATATGAGAAAGACTAAAAAAATTATTATTTTTCAAATGATGTTCTATCTTTAGGAAGATAACGATAGCTGTATGATTTTTCTTACAAGGAAATCATGGTGAAATAAATTTGGGATCTGATACATAATGTGTGTGTTTCCTACAATATTAAAATGTGTATTTAATGTATTCAAAGTCTTAAGGATTGTTATTGAAGTTTGTTCTAACCCAGGATACGTCAAACTTATTTTACTTGGAAACCTCTTCCAAACATACCCATTAACAATTTATAGAACTCGTGACCTGTGGAGCAGGTTGAGAGAGAGAAGCTGAACTCGGCATTCACTGCTGAGCGGATAAAACCTTCAGAAGCGGCACTGTGATTTCCGCCGGCCCTTCTGGACTTGCCCCTGGTTAACACGAAGTTAACGTTTCTCCTTCCTGACCCTCCCTCCC
>NW_003852452.1:4007301-4020323 GCF_000181295.1 Otolemur garnettii
AAAAAGTCTGACTCTCAGTGAAAAATTTTAGTTGGCTCTCCAGAAGGCACACGTAGTCTTTGTTTTACTAAAAACAGCAACTTGTTATTCTAAACAATACTGGTTTAGTTTCTGATTGACTAGAGTTATTGAGAGCTTCATTTTATTTAACAAATTATATAGATTTGTGTTTGTTTGTTTGTTTTTTGAAACCGAATCTCCCTCTAGGGCTCTGAGTAGAGTGCCCTGGCATCATAGCTCACAGCAACCTCAAGCTCTGGGGCTCAAGCGATCCTCTGGCCTCAGTTTTTTAATTTTTAGTAGAGATGGCATCTCGCTATTGCTCAGGCTGGTCAAACTCCTGAGCTCAAGCAATCCGCCCGCCTTGGCCTCCCAGAGCACCAGGATTACACCAGTGAGCCACCGTGCCCAGCCTGACAAACTAACTTTAAACATATTGATATAGCACTTACTATCTGTCAGGGACTATCTTCTTTACTAACAGAAATCCCCTTCACCTCCCTAAAAGACTATAATATCCCCAGTCTGCAGAAGGGCAAGCTGAGGATGAGAGAGGCAGAGGGTCACAGGCTCAAACCAAAGCTCAAACCAGGGCGGCTATTACCCCTCACTGCGCTCAACAGCCACCTGCCTCCCAAAGGCAAAGCACAGGACTGGCATCTCTTAGGACTAAAGGATGTTCATTATATTGGCCAATTCTCATTCTGTTCTCTGGTATCATCATATATTACTTCAAATGTACATAGATTTGGAAAAGTAGTTGACCTGACAAGAATAATTGAGTCTAAACTGGCAGAATGAAACCGTCCCTTCATGGTGAGATTGTAGATTAATTCACATTTATGTTAACCTAATTACCAGTACATTTTATCTTCTCTTGTAGTAAATAACAACAAAGCTGAGTTTTATGATGCTTTCCTCCTACTAAATGTGTGTCATAGCCATTTACAAACCCATTTGGTGCTATTCTTATCCTTGAGGTTTGTTTATTTGCTTTTTAAAATACATCGCATTGTCTTACTTTAAAAAAAAAATCTTCAATAAAAATAATTGCAAGGAAGTGGGGAGAAGATCGATGACCTGTAATTTCTATTTCAATAGAGATACTAAAATAAGCTGCTTTTATTTTTGATTTAGTTTAGAGGACGGTTTTAAAGCCTTTTTTTGACAGTTACTACAACCCTATACTAAAGCAGCAACTGCTGAAAAAAAAAAAAAGAAAAATCTCACTCTCCCAAAATATCAATAAAATGAGCAAGAAAAATTAGCTTCACAGCAGGCCACTTTAATGAGACACAGAAGCAAATTGGACAAGGCAGATAATATGATGCCTTTTGGAATACAATAGAGAATAGAATTAGTAAGTATAAAAGAAGTCGCATCATTGTGTAAATCAAACTCCCAGGGTGAGAAGAAAATCATATGTATCTATGAAAAGATGGCAGGTGGGCATGCCCCTCAAGTTACGGAGGATTTTCTCGGGTGTGTGTTTATGTCCATGGATGCAAATGTGTCCATAAATATTATTCTATGCAAATCCTAGTATGCTATCATTAGCGTGGTTAATAGCAAATAAACATCATTACTACAACCTGAGTTTCCATGGAAAAAAAATAAAGATAGGGCATGTGCAGCTTTTGAATAGAATGGGACACTTCCCAAGTGGACAAATCAATTCCTTTCAAAAACAAAATGACATTTTAGAGGAAAGTGAAGTGATTCTTATAGTGTGTAGTGACAATCACATGAAAATTGAGGACCCCCCAGGTTTAAAAGGTTCCTCTCACATTTAAAAAAAAAAAGTCATTTTTATTATGACAGGCATAAAGGTCACCAACTTTTGCTGTACCCTTATTAGAAGAAAAGGAAGTACTGGCTTATACTTGTATTATTTAAAATGCTGTATGCCTAAAGAGGTATCTTATAGCAAACTTCATGAGATATGTTTTTAAAGTCTCTAGGAAAAAAAGAATAAATTCGCTTTAAATAATGACTGCTAGCATTTATCATCAACTCCAAAGTAGGTCATGTAGACTTTGGGTTATGTCTTTAAAATGTCAAGCCATTGAGGGGCTCTTCTACAACTTGAACTTTACCCTGGAGGTGAGAACAATGTAACCTAAAAATGTATACCCTCAGATTCATTGGAAATTTAAAAACATTCAAGCTGTGATAGTAAATTGTTGCTCCAGATCGGTTCCTCAGTGATGGTTTTAATAAGCGGTACATCATAGTTTTACTTATGTGTTGTCTTCCGAATGTTCACATGGCATTCACATCTCCCCACACAATGCATTTGGTGCTGATGGGAACATGGTTTGGGTTCCTACCCTCATTCATTCATTCAACATTTATTTCAGAGCTACTATAAGTCTGGCATAGGCTAAATAGAAAGTTAGACAAGAAGTGAGAGGAATTAAAAGTGTGGTGGTTCTAGAGGGAGAAGGACCTAGATTAGGACGTCAAATGAGATGGTGAGTAACTGTAGCTTGGGAAAATTATTACCCCCAAGGGGTCTCTAGCCTTTGTTATGTAAATTTCACTGCAGATATGTGACTGATATTAGCTGTGCTATGCCACCCTCACCAAACACCCCCCATGGCTGTCCAGTCTCAGGCCTACCCAGCTGTTTGGGAGACTAGGACAGTGAGTTCGGTAGGTGTCTACTGCCTGAACCACCAAGAGCATCCTGGGAGAAAATAACAACAGAGGCTTATAAACTAAGTGTATAAACAGTTTTTTCAGAAGAGAGTGGCACTTTTAAGTACAGTAGAATATATGGCTCAAGATTGTTTCCTGGCCCCACAATTTCTCTCGGGGGCTTGTGTCAGATTCCTGGGGAGGAGAGACAAAAATCAAATAAAAGAGCTATTTCCCAAAATTCATGGGCAACACTAAAACACAAGGCAGGTCTCCTCTGCAGTACGTGATGCGGCAGGTGGCACCACCGACAGGACAGGGAGCTGGTGTCACATCTGTGTGGCAGAGGGCGGCAGGGGACATTTCTGATCGATCAGTACAAAAGAGGAGATATAACCCCACAGCAGACCGGAGCCATGCTTGGGAGCGCAGGTGAGCTCACACTCTCAGTGGGAGGAAGCCAGGCAAAAGGGAGGAGTTGCTGCCTTTCCAGATAAGAACACCTCATTTTGCCCCCAGATGGACACAGCAGCAGGACAGGTACACTTGACACATGCCCTTAGGACCTCGGTCACCTGCAGGTGTCATTCTCAGCCCACTTCAAACCCTGTCTCCCCACACAGGCACAGATTTGAGTGATAAAACTTGAAAAATCAATGCAGGCTTATAGTATTTAGCTTGCGTCTAAAGAAAATATTTTCATGCTTTTAAAATACATAAGTTATCAAATAGATCATAAATTCACACGGTTCAAAATACTCTCCCTAATTATCAACAATAGTGGAATTCGGCTTCCAATGGCCTAGTCAAAATGAGGCTGTGGACGCAGAGGACACAGCGTATCATGATGCCATGAATGAGAAGCTTCGCCAAGCCACGGCACCTACACTACTTCATCTACAGCGTGAGTAGGACTTCATGTGGAATCTGGGGATAACTGCCCCTCCCCCTACGCCACCATAACCCCAAACTGTAGTTTGGCAAATAGGTATCCTACTGAAGTACCAGCTCCTCTTGGGCTAGTGGGGTTCCTGTTTTATAACAATGCTTACTTGGGACCAGGTAAAAATTGAAACTTGATCGTTTATTCCCACAAATTTTACTGTGGGCCTTTCCCTCTGCCACGAAAACACATTTGGGGGCAAACTTCTGGACTGATTGTTGGTTGTTTTTCATTTTATTTAATTGGCCAATAGACAGTTTTTAACCCTTTAACTATGATTTGCTCAGCATTTTATGAGGCAATGGAGAAAAACAAGACCCCAAACCTGCTTTCAGATGCCATCTCTGAGGGAGACCATCATGGATCGCATCTGTAATGCTTGAGAGCTTAGCAGAGGAGGAGGTACAGGGCGCTTCAGAAGCAGCTGGGAAAGGGACCCTGGCAGACTCTGGGAGGGGGAAGTTTCCATTTTTACAGAGAAAGCCGTATATAAGTTGAGTCTGGAAGTGAGGGTTGGAGTTTGTAAGGTTTTGTAGAAAGAGAGAGAATTCCAAGCAAAAGGAAGAGAATGTCTATAGGCCTGAGAGAATCGGGGGAACTCTGTAGGGTGTGTGTGCGTGTGTGTGTCTCTGTGTGTGTCTCTATGTGTGTAAGAAGGCCTCAAGGTTGGAAGTTGGAATAAATTCCAGGTCCCAAACTGTATTTGCATTTAATAAGCCCTGGAAAATTCCAGAAGGACTTCGAAAGTAGAGGACAAACATGGGAACATTTCTTTCCCTTTGGGCCAGGCCAGGGGCTCACCCTATCATCCTAGCACTATGGGAGGCCAAAGAAGGGGGATCACCTGAGGCCAGGAATTTGAGATCAGTCTGAGCAAGAGTGAAACCCTATAAAAAAAAATAGAACCATCAGCCAGGGACAGTGGTGCCGTCTACCTGGGAGGCTGAGACAGGAGGATGGCTTAAGGTTTGAGGTTGCAGTGAGCTATGATGATGCCACTGCACTCGATCTGGGATGACAGAGCACGACTCTGTCTAGAAAAAGAGAAGAGAAGATGGGATGAGATAAAAGAGAAGAAAACAATTCCATTTGGATTGAAAGGGTTGAAGGAGGACATAAGGGAGAAGCCTCGTTCAAAGAAACAGACGAGAGGTTCCCTCCTAGCAGGAAAGAAAACAAGGCTGAGGGAGAGGCAGAAAGACGCAGGAGGTTATTGCTGTCCCTACAGTGAAGAGAAAGAATGCAGGGATTTAAATATCAGAAACGTCAATTCAAACAGGTTAGAAAGGAACAAAGAGGTCTAATAAAATATACTTAAATGTACTACGAAAGTACAGTAATCAGTAAAGAACGAGAAACATTACCACTTCCAGCTTAGGACAGGAGTCCTAAATCTTTCGGATGGTACAGTGGACGAGCCTTCATCACGAGCACCTAGGAATGTTTTCCTAAACACTACGCTTCCACTTGAAGTCTCACTTTATACTTTAATTTCCTATATCAGTAACTCCAGAAGCTACAATTAAGATTTACCTGGACACAAGATGGGGTACAACACCCGAGAGAGGGAGAGATTGTGAAGCTCCATCCTACAAGCCGATTCGGGCCCTCCCAGTAACGCTCCTGCACTGTCTCCACTCTCCTGTGGCCCCATCCGACCCGTCACACCATCCCGCCCGCTCACACATGTGTACACTTGAGTTTTGAGCCATAAATCTTGCAAAATCTGTCAACTGACAGCCTAATAGCATGAAAGGAGTATCTGCAAACAAGATGGTTTCGAGCCATTGCTCATGACCCTGAACAAATCAGGGCCTGGTTCCCTTTGCAGTTTGGAGTCTCCCCTTTAATCACTTAACTGGACAGATTGATGTGACATGGAAGAAACAAAATATGAGGTCTCTATTATCCAGATATCTACTGTTCTCATTTACTCTTTCCCTCACCGTTAACTTGAGCTTGTCATATTTTGAGGCCTAATCAATGTACAAATGAGGGACAGTTGATAATCTGGCCTTTTCTGATTATATTAGTTATTCACAGGAATGCAACCTTTTCCAGCTTTCTACCTGGTAATCATTGAGGAGTACTCAAATAACAACGTGGGAGGTTAAGGGCTAAGGCAGCGGTTATCAATCTCGGCTGCACAGGAAAAAAAGAAAAATCACCTGTGGCGTTCCATCGTCATTGGGGTGGAGGAGTATTTTAATAGTCTGCTTCAGATGCCTGGGCCCTACACTAAACCTAATAAATCAGAATTTCTGATTGTGAGGCCCAGGCATTTTGATAAACATCCACCGTAAATCCTCATGTTCAGTCACACTTAAAAATAGGAGGTTATCTGGGATATTCATCTAGTTTTTAACAGCTATGGGAACCCTGGATCCATAAAGAAATGTTTCCTGAGAGAGACATGCCAAAACACAGAGTCTTAGGAACTACCAAGGCTTTACTGAATCAGAAGCGGGGGAAGTAGAACCTGGAAATTTAAGTTTTGACAAACTTCCTTGGTGAATTTCACATTCACTGTCTTTTGAGAACGCTTTAAAAGGATGACAGACAGCTGCTTGGTTTTCTTGCCATGTCAATCCCAGCAGCTCCTGGCAAGACTTAGAGAGATGGAAAGAACCTGGGAGATGCTCACTGAGACCACAGCAATTACCATGCCAGATAGGGGTGAAGAAGGAGAATGAGGGGGGGCAGGCAAGACAAAACCAAGGAGGTGAGTTTCCTGCCTTGAGGATAGAGACCCTTCTCAGTGGAGAGAGCCCCCCACCAGTGCATGAATGAGACGGCAGAGGAACAGAAGGCAACGTGAAGAAACAAGCGCTAATGGGGTTGTCATATTTTAAGGCCTAATCAATGTATAAATGAGGGACAGTTGATAATCTGGCCTTTTCTGATTATATTAGTTGTTCATAGGAATGCAGCCAGTCTTTTTGCTTCCAGAAGAATGGATGCAGAGACTGAGAGCTACTTTTTGATTAGAACACATTCTTTGACAGGCCTTACCTAAAAGCCCAAAAAGTATATTCTGCATTTGTCTAAAAACTCCATGAAGAATGCAAATATCTCCAACATTTGTTAGTTATACTTAGAATCATACTTCCAGGCTTAGCATGGCAATTAGATAAAGTTATATTCCTCCTCTTCACCTCGTAGCTTGTCGCTTTGAGTCCCTTTTGTTCAGTTCTCTGACATCTTTACTGGAACAGGGATTTGTTTCCCGCAGTTTGACACAGAGTATTTTGGGTTAAAGGAGAATGACTGTGTGATATGTATGTAAATAGGGAGCCCCCCAAAAGGGGAAAAGCAACCCCAAACCAAAATAAAACTAGGACATACCAAAAGAGTACAATGGAAATTTGGGGTGACAGTGTTTCTATGGAAGCAGTACGGCTCTTGGAAGCTGTTTCCATAAAGGTAGAGAAACCATCAGCTCCCTACACTGAAGCAAAGTGCTGGCGCACGGGAGGCCGAAACACAGCCCTTTACACACAGGCACACAGATAAACACACAATCAACTACGTACCCATAAACTGCGACTACAGGCTGCAAAACAGACCACATATGTACAACATCTGTGTCATACGTACTTCATAAGTCCGTGTTTCTCAGGACCTTCCCATTCACTCCCTGCCCATCCCTGGGACCAGCACCAGAAGGGCCAACCACCTTAGACTATCTTGGGAACTCTAATAGGCATCGAGAAAATAAGCAATGGGTATGATCATGAGCTGCTAACTATACTAAAAATAAAAAATGACTTTCACTAGAGAAGGCTTCCCTGATATCACAGACCTGGTCACTAGAGACCTCTGGTTCCACCAGCTTCCATTAAAAACAATTCTGAGATAAGCAAAAACTGAAATTTAAAAAAAAAAAAAGCTAAAAAATGTTGACAGGATTATATTCATTGTAGAAAGCACACATGATTAAGTCTTCAAAGATCAGTGGAGAGAAAATTACAAATAGTGTGTGTTAAATACAGCAGAAACTCTGTAAGTTGACTGACTACCCAAGGGACTGTAACAAACTGGTCAACATATAGAGATAGCCAACATAAGGAACGAGGCCTACTGTACTGCAACTTAAAGGTGGTACATGTCCAGTCTGCGGAAATTAGGTCAACGTAAGGAGGTGGTCAGAGTAGGGAGGTGATCAGCTATGGAAAGGCCATTGTGATATTTAAACATAATAATCTGCCTTTAGCTAAATCACCAGCCAGGTATCAATGCCATCCACAGCCTGCTGTGGTTTAGGGAGTCTGCTAAAATGAGCAAGTTTCCTAACAAGTGACTAGATAGCTGCAAATGAGTGAACAGTCTGCAGCCTAAGGAGAGTTCAAGTTTGAATAAAGAAAGTCCACTGCCAAATGCCCTGTTCCCTGTGTTATTATGTACACTGCATTAGAAACACAGTTGGGATAAGTGAACGTCCAAGATGATTTTAGACTTTGATGTCCTGTGTTTCCCATATTTTCGAGTCCCCATCCCTGCAAACATTCTGAACTGTGCCTTTTCTCTAGTATCTGGATTTACAGCTTCAGGCTATAGACAAACAGCTAATTTCTAATGATTTTTTGTCAACTTACAGACCAAACTGTTGCTGTTAGATGTGATAACACAGCATTTCACAATACACAATACATTTGGGGCAGCCAAGCTTTTCTTCAATTTGGTTTAGATTTGGTTACGGCATGAAATAACCACAGAACACTTCTTAACGCAAACCTGGGTTGTGTTTAAAGCGCATCTTAGACCAAGGTAAGCAGCAATAACCAGCAGCATTGATTGGGCCTTTCTGTGAGCTAAGAGCTCCCTAAGAGCTCACATCAGCTCCCTACGAGCTGATGACCATGATCTCATTTATTCTTCTCACTAACATAATTAGGAAGATGCTATTATCCCCCTCACTTTGTAGCTGAGGAAAGTGAGGCACTGTATAGGGTAAGTAATGTCCTTAAGATCCCATAGCAGGCGACCGTAGTTAGTGCCCAACTTTACGTGCACGCAGTCTAATTCCAGATCCTCCTTTAACTACCACACTCTTGTGTCTCATCTAGAGAACACACTCAGAAAAATCTTAACAGAGACCCCAGAAACACAAATGTGCTATTCTGTTTATTATATCTGCTGTGGTCCTTGACGATGATTGCCCAAACAGAATACCATAGAGAAATGAGTGTCAAAATAACCTACAAACAGATCTCAAGGTGTCCGTCTCCAAAATTCTCTCTCTTATAATCCACATTTTAGCCGTAGAGTCATGTTTCTATTTTTACACTCAAGGGTTATCTCTATATTAAAGGGATAGTTATGCTCCAGTCTCATCTCACTCAACTAAATTCTGTGGGGGGCTCTTCAGACAGTGTGTATACAGACTACAGTATATAATTTTAGCCTGAGGGCTACACAGTAGGTCCTATTATCCTTATTCTCTTGAGATAATCCAATTAATAACACTCAGCAGCTCACTAGGCTTTTGTTAAACCAGTCTCTGAGTCTTTCCCATTCAAAAGACACACTGCTATCCCTGACCCAGGACGATGTTTTAATGTGTGGGTCCAAACGGGACCCTTCCCAGAACATCAGAGTATAACTGATCCTCAATAGCTTTGCCATTTGTTTCGAGGATGAACATGGCACCTTAATTTTACAAATGGCATGTAGCTGCCATCACAGCCCAGGACAGCCCAAGACAAGGGCAATCAAAACTGAAAACACCACCTTGAAAATTCACACTAATCCATCAACAGCCTTAATTGAGTGTCCACACAGTTCAGAGCCACAGTTAACAAAGTTACTTTACAGAAGCCTCAGTTTCAAGGCTGCAGAGTCAAGTTCAGATCACAAGTCAGGCCAATTGTCACTTTGGAAAGAATGGTCACCTTGGAATACCAAAACAAGAGGTCATTTTTTTTAATTTAAGTGTTTCAAATATTTATTTATACACAAATTCATTTATTCCTCTTTCATCAAAATAGCATGACATGAACATTTACTGGGAAAAGGATAAAGTAGTGAAAGTTTCCAGATGTGATGTCTAGAGAGGCAGTTGGAACGACTGCCCTGAGTTGTTTAGCAAATGTTCTGTCCAAAGAGGCATCCAGACAGGGGGATGCTGTGTGCCAAAAGATACTACTTTTTTTAAGAAAAGTGAGCAACATTGATTTTTGTGTGACAGTTACTAATGTTCAAAGTTGGTAATTACTTTAATCATACTTTGAAAACCACTGCGTAGGCCAGATTTAGCCCTTGGTTTAAAAAATAATAATAATAAAACTCCCGGGAAAACTATTTAAGGTTAAAAATAAATCTTGCTTTCTTTCCAAAACCTTTTAAAGGAAAGAAAGCTAATGTATCTAATGCTCACTATGTACCCATCATTGCATGCTACCTTATAAAGGGGGTTTATGATTCCCATTTTACAGATGGGAAAACTGAGAGAGATGTGGAGTAAGTTTCCTGAGCCAGTCAGCTGGTACATGCAGCCAGGCCTGCCTACCTCCAAAGTCCGTATTTTTCCCACAACACTCATCTCTGACAGGCTCCTGATAGAAAAATTGAAGACAATCTCAGAACATATAACAATCTGAAACAGAATTTAATGAAAATCAAGGTAAAATAGATGAGATTTACCATTTAAAGAAAAAAAAAACTGACTTAGAGAAATGGTTTGTTAATATATGGCATCAGGGTGCTAGTGCAATCTAATTAAACATCTGATGTCATGAGGGAAGCTCAAAGTTAACTATGCAATTTGGTTAAATTGTAAGCTAAATAAATATTCACCTAAATAAGTATTTACCATTTTGGGGTCTAGGAAACCAAAAGCACAGGACTCAAAGGAAAAGAATCATATGTCCATTAACATTTTCTATGGAAAAGGTACCCTGGTAAGTTCTTGACTTACAATGGTTTGTCTTACAATCTTCCAAATTTACAATGGTGTGAAAGTGATACATAGTTATTATAATGCATACTTTACATTCTGAATTTTTGATCTTTTTCTCTGATGATGCTGGGTAGGGGCACTGAGCCCCAGCTCCCACTCAGCCACTGGATCACGCAGGTGGACAACTGGGCTCTACGGGGCAGTGTGCCAGCATGGTTTGGATCTTGCATTTTGTGTTTTGGCATCTTACCATGTTACAAAATGCCTGTCTATGCCTTCTACTTATGGTACCTTATTTGATAAATCACATGAGATAGTCAACACTTGTTTTTTGTTTTTTTTGAGACAGAGCCTCAAGCTGTCCCCCTGGGTAGAGTGCCGTGGCATCACAACTCACAGCAACCTCCAACTCCAGGGCTCAAGCGAGTCTCCTGCCTCAGCCTCCCAAGTAGCTGGGATCACAGGCGCCTGCCTCAACACCTGGCTATTTTTTGGTTGCAACCATTCTTTGTTGTTTGGCAGGCCCAAGCTGGATTCGAACCCACCACCTTAGGTGTACGTGGCTGGCGCCTTAGCCACCTGAGCCACAGGCGCCGAGCCTCAACACTTGTTTGTTTACAAAATAGGCTTTGTGTTAGATGATTTTGCCCAACTGTAGGCTAATGTAAGTGTTTCGTGCACACTTAAGGCAGCTATGCTGTGCAATAGGTTAGGTGTATTCAATGACCTTTCAACTTGCAATATTTTGACGATAAACTTACAGTGGGTTCGTGGGGATACACCACCATCCTAAGTAAAGGAGCATCTGTAATCTGGTCTGTTAAGTGAGTTAATGAGGTAACTCTAGGAGAGAAGACATACTAGACCTTAATCCTAGGCAGTTAAAACCAATTACTGCTTCCACTCTCCCTCAGTGTTAGCGAAACAGCCTTTAGAAACACAGTAACAGTGGGCCAAGGAAATCTTTCCACTGAGGGGATTTCCATTTATCTTGGTAATTAAAACTCTCCGTCTCTCTCTTTCTTTCTTTCCCAATCACTCCGAGAAGCGCTACTGCAAATGAGTTTCTGAGTCTTCAGTCTAAAGACCTCCAGTGACTGTGTCGACCCTTCCCAGCATCTTACTTAGACCAGTTCTCAATCTCTGGACGGCCACTGAGGCTGCCTGATAGCATAACTCTGCTATTTGAACCCGTTCTCTCAGGTAACCCATCTGTGGGTTTCTTCTTCACCCTTTCCTCTGTACAAAGTATCAGGGAACATAAATTTAAGTCGTAACAGGAGTTAAATCCTGGCTTGCTTACATTATAAATTTCTTTCATTAAGAAGTATAAATGCAAAATTGCACAATTATACATTATACTTTAATGTCATACATTCATTTTCTGATGGGAAATTTGACTATTTTCACATAGTAAAAATGGGACAAAGTTTAAGTAGGTAGTGGAATTAGTATAGTTCCGACGCCATTCTACTCTGCCCACCCGTGGTTCTAGAGTGTCCATGACACGGGAAGTGGGAACCTGTGGTTTTCTCAGTCTCGGGTCTGCTGTGTTTCTCACGGTGTGAGGATCTCACAATTGGGCGATGCTGGTGTTGAAGGAGAAGTATTTTTCATCCAGTTTCATAGGTCCCCAAGGCCAGCTGTCCATGTCCCTTCCTTCTCATTTGGGGAGACAACAGGCTGTTTCGCTCCTTCAGGAAATACTGGCTACATTGCATCCCTACTGAGGAATGGTGTATTGGTCTCAACTGTAAGATTTCCTGGGGATTTTCAAGAAGAATTCATAATTCCTAACACCCATACTGACTCTCTGACTGCCTTTCCCATTTGCATTTGACTCCACTGAAATGCAATTGAGACGGTGCCTTCTTCATGACGGCTCCACCGTCTTCTCTGCTGTCACAGGTCGGATCATCTTGCCCCACGCGTGCTCACTATTCTGTCAATCAAATCCGCTTCAATTTGGACTCACTATAAATGCACAGTGTAAAAGAAATATACCCAAACTAGTGACTGCATAGTATAACACCGTCTAGTAATAAGAAGACACAGAAATAACAGCCACGGATTCTCTTCTTTTTACCTATTTCATTGTTTTAGGCCTCTCTACTCACTAGGTACGTGCAAATTATTTAAATTCCGTGTTTCTCAATTTCCTCCTCTGTATCTGAGAACCATGGTATGACCCGCCTCATAGAGCTGTGCCTACTGAATGGTGTAATACATGAGAAGAAGCATGCCGCGTGCAGAATAAGCAATTTAAAAAATTAGCTCTTGTTATCATTCTTGCTGTTTTCTATTTTTGTAATGTATGGACTATGGTGTTAGGTTCTAGGAGGCAAAGATGAAAAAGATCAGATCATTCTCTCTGGATAGCAGAAAGTTCAGCGGGAAAGGAAAAAAGTCAATAGCCATAATTCAAAAATGGCCTTCCAGAACACAGATGGCTCCTTCAAATGTGGTCGAGATTTTTCCAATAGATATGTCTACAAACCATATTTTTTAGCTCTAGGTATATAAAATGTAAAACAAATTCAA
>NW_003852452.1:4020490-4062142 GCF_000181295.1 Otolemur garnettii
TGAAGTACCTCCTGTCTAGAAATAAGTCAGAAATCAGCTCAGAGGTTATAAAACACGATAATTTTGCAGTCAAAATAACCTTTCCTGGAATACGTGTATGGTCTCGGCAATTTCTAGAGATCATATTTATAAATCGAGGTGCAGAGATTTCAGAAGGTGACAAGAGATGACAGTGAACAGATGCTTCTCCTGAAGGACAAAAAGACGTTCGTAGACCGTAGCAAACACCAATAAAAAGAGAAAGTATATTGTTGAAGGGGGAAAGGTCTCTTGCAAATCCCCTAAGTCAAGAAGGCCCATTTGCAGCTTTGGGTGTATTTAATAACATTAGGCGAGAACATGGAACTATCTGCAAGAAGGACCCACAGCATAAATCACACATCAGCCCCCATATTTCAAGATCAAAGCTGTAAAGCAAAATGATTTGTGTGAGCAACCAAATAGCTCTAATATATTACAGCCCTTTCAGAGAATACTTAGGCATATTAGTTATCCAAATTAGGATTTTTGTTGTTTATGGAGCCAAAGGAAAAATACATATGCTTTGGGCCTTTTGTCCTCCACTACAGGACAGTTCCAGTGAAAGCAAAGCCTTCTCCATCACACCTTGATGCTATTACTGGTATCAATCTAATTCACTAAGAAAAGTCCTGTGGGCTTTTAGGAACATATGGACTATTAGGAACAAATATCCAGATCTCTATCTAGATAATTCTTAACTGAGATAGTGTCAACATTTACCGAGATTGTAATTTGCTCCCACAAAGAAGCTGAGAACCATATTCTAGCCCCAAATCAGAGACAATCACATAAGCATATGGTATTAGTGTGGCTTTTCGAGGAGATTATACATATATTCCTGCAGAGCCATTTTTAGGCTCGCTGCTCCTTTTTAAGTTCCAATAAAACCATAGACTATTCCATTATTGGAAATATCTTTTAGAATCCCATTTTGTTCCCATTTGACAACCATCTGATATTTCCACAATTAAAAAAAAAAACCCATTGAAAATAGTAGGCCAACGTGAAGAGGCCCTGTCAGTGTGCACCTGTTTTCTGCGGTCCATGAACAACTGCAAAGGTCTCCCGATTTTTCCCCACAGCTAACTTTTTTGTTGCTTGTCTATTATGTTGCCAGTGTCCCATAAGGAACTAAGCTGCCCTGCAGACAATTTGTCTGAATCAGTTTCCTCAAGGATGTTGATGCTGTTCTCACTAGACAGTAGATACCCAGGGAATCACATTAAATATACGATGTATCGATGCTTTTCTGTTTCAAGCAGCCTATTGAAAAAGTCCTAAATATATGGAACATTAGAAAAATTCTAAGTTCAAAAACTTTTTCCAAGTAATCCTTACTGAATGTGCGCCACACTGTTTCACTGTGTGGATTTTGTCTTTCTGTAGCACAGAGTTACGATTCCGGAGTCAACCTGTTTTGAGTACAGAATCTGGAGCCAAACAGCAAAAGGGTTTGGTTCCTAACTCTACCATTTTATAACTATATGAACTTGGCAAGTAAGTTAACTTCTGCGCCTCAGTTTTCTCACCTGTAAAATGGAGATATTGAGAGTACCTACCGTGGTGTTTTTATTTGTCTGTTTGTTTGCTTTTTGTGAGAGTCAATGAATTAATGAATATAAACACACACAAAAATGCCTAGCACAGTTATCCCTCATTACGTATTGTGTAATTATTTACTTTACTAACTGTATATATTAATAATTTCATGCTATCTGTACTGCCTTTGTTCAAAAGACTTAAACAAGCTAGTCAGCAAATGCCTTATATTTGATTCTGATTTTCTGCAGGGCCTTTAAAAAGGAGATGAGAAAATTATAGGACAGATAAATGTTCAGGTACATAGACTTGCAGCTATTCATATGACAGCTGGCAAAGCCAGTGTTAACCAGGAAGAAATCTTTCATAAGAGTTCTAATTCTGTTTAGTTTATTTGATAGCACAACCAACAACAAAACTCAGGTTGGAAAAACTGCTTTTGTAATGATGCAAAGAAAAAAATCTTAGAGAAATAGCGATGATGCTGGATGATGGAGCTACTATTCAAAAAGATTTCAACCAAAATGATTAACGTGAAATAATATTAATGAATGTAAAGGTGCCAAAATAAGTTGAGGTATAAGCATAGCATAAAATAGAAATGGTTTCAAATAGTTCAAGTAAGGTTTTGGTGGCTGTGCATTCAACATAAATAAACATACTGTGTTACTTCAAAAGTAGTTAATGCACTGCGATTACAGGCGTGAGCCACCGTACCTGGAAATCTTATGCAGCCTAAAAAAGATGGAGACTTTACCTCTGTTACGTTAACATGGATGGAGCTGGAACATATCCTACTTAGTAAAGTATCTCAAGAATGGAAGAAAAAATATCCAATGTACTCAGCATAATTATGAAACCAATTTATAATCACTCACACTTTCATATGAAGAATAGATCACAACTATGGGCCAAGATAAAGGAGGGAGGAAGGGGGGAGGGGAAGTCAGATCAAGGGAGGGTGAATGGTGGGATCACACCTATGGTGCATGATGCAAGGGTACATGTCGGATCTATTAGTATAGAGGATAAATGTCTTAACACAAAAATTAGTAAATGTGATGAGGTATATATGAACCAGTGTGATGTAAGCGTTCCTAATTCTATATGAAGTCAGCACATTGTGCCACATAAATGCATTAATGTATACATGATCTATGTGTTTATGATTTAATTTAAAAAAAATATATATATATATATAAATAGTTAATGTCATTTTGAGGTGTGTTAATTAGGATGGTTATGCCACATGAAGATGCTAATAGCTTTACTATTTCTGCACTTGGTGGAGAATATGGAATGTTTTCATTCTGAACAGTGCAGCTAAAAAAAGAATGCACCCCCAAATGGCCACCAGAAAGGAGGTGCATCAGACTCAGGGGTAGGGCACCTGCAGCCTCAAGGCCACGTGCAGCCCTCCAGATCCCCAGGTGCAGCCCCCTCAACCAAATTTAAACTTCATGAACAAACCGACTTGCTCTGTAAAACATGGATTCAGTCATAGGCCATACTCAAAGACCCAAAAGGCGACATGTGGCCCCAAGGTTTCAGGTTCCCCCAATACATTACATGGTGGAAGGATCTGGAACAGAAATATTTGAGATAACTGCTTTCAATTATTTGAAGGATTAACACAGAACTTATACTTTACAGGTCCAGAAGGCAAAATTAAATTGAATTACAAGAAATCAGATTTTTGGCTCAAAACAAGAAAATACAAGCTCATGTTGAAGCTTTTTAAGGGACTGTTCTGTGAATCATGGAATTCCTGGTTTCTGGAAATCTTAAAAAAAGATCTCTATAATGATGTATCCATTCACTCAGCTGATCAATAAATATCTATTATTTTGCTACTTTTTGCAGAGCCCTATATTAGGCCTGCTGAACAAAACAATGAAGAAAGAAGAACATTAGTGTTAAGTGTTTCCCTGTAAGCCTGACACCGCGTGAGACGATTTCAAACACCCCATCTCCCTTACTCCTCTGTGGGTGTTAGACTGACATCTTTACTGCAAATTCTTCTTTATGCTGCAGCCTAAAGGATCCTTACAAAACAAAAAGTATGTAATCACTTAAAAATATGTAATCACTTCCCATTGCTTCTAGAATAAATGACGCTGCACAAGGACCATGCCGGCCCCACTGTCTGCAAGCTCGGCTCCACTCACTGCCGCACTGCTCTGTTCTCGGGCTGTTACTCCATGGGCCCTGTTGCCTCTCAGCACACAGCTTTTGCACACAGTTTCCTGCACCCGGGGGTGCTATTTCCTTCCTCCCTACCTCTCTCACGACGCCCACTCCAACTTTTCCTTCAGATCTCAGCTGAGCTCAAATGGCACATTGTTGGGAAGGAAGTCAGAAATATAAACTCCGTCCCCAAACTATGCAAAGTCCCTTATTGTTCCTCACCAGCAGTGCTCACACTTCCTCTCTGTAACCCTCGTCGTGTTGTGGTTATACATTTGTTTGCAGCGCTATTTATTTGAGGCATGTCTCCCCCCATTTGCCTGAAAATTCCAGAAAGGAGAGACTGTCTGATTCTGTCTGTTTTAGAAAGTGATAAAGCATATCAACTATGAACACTGCCTTTGAAACTAGGCCCACCTGGGTTCCAGTCCTCACTGTGCTACTTACTACCTGTGTGACCTTCACAAATGCTTGACTTGTAGGTCCCTTAGTCATAAAAAAGCGTTGGTAATAGAGAACGTGCTGTGAGGATTAAGAGCGTTCACATGTGTAAAACACTGGAGCAGTGCCTGGTACACAGGAGTTCCAGAATAAATACCCATTAGGATTTGCTTGCCATTGGATCCCAGAGCTCCACATGGGAGGTACTCAGTAATACTTGTTGAATGAATGAATGATAAAACCAACAATGAGAATCTATAGATGAATTTTGCCTTAAAATCCAGGACTGTAACAGCCAAAGGCCGACAGAATATGTTGCTTCGTATCCTGTCTTCTCAACTAAAAATCATAAGAAAGGCAACAACAAAATGTTAGTTGGGTGGGGGAGGGAATGGTAGAGTGGACAATAATTTGATTGGGAGTATCAGTTAAATAATCAGGGAGGTGAATTTGAGCTTAACTTGAAGAACAAATGGGATATGACCAGGCAGAAACAAAAGTAAAAGGTATTATTGGCCAAAAAAACAAAAAAAATTAAGACTAGCAAAGTTGAAAAGGTAGCCAAGGACTGAGGGAATCATGAAAGGTACGAGTTTCACAAACAAAGGTTCAAAGGTTGAATCATAAATGTAGCCCGTGACCAAACTGGGCTAAGAAGTACGGACTTCATTATGAAGAAAGTAGAACGTTATCAAAGCCTTCGTACAAGCCACAGTCTTAATAGTTATTTGGTTTTTGTATTCACTGTTTCACTTTTTCTAGAAAATCTTGATCAGTCACTAGACATGAACAACCATGTAACCAATATGGAAATAAATAGTCCAAGCAAAGTACCATGAGAGCTTTAATCCCAGGCATGGCAATGAAGAAAGAAAGCCAAAAAGAGACAGTAAAATTAATTGCCCCAAACAAGAGACTGGCCGCATTAACTCTGGTATACATAGTAAAACGTAGAACATTATGTAGTCATTAAAAAGACATAAAAAAAAATCTAACTGTATGAAAAAAATTTTTCATGCCCTTAACAAAAATTAGGCTCTAGAAACATTACAGTGTGATTCCATTTATATTAAAAATATCCATATCATTCATAAATGTTATCTTGACTACTATACAAATGTATATTTTTAAATGAAAGACTGTTTGCTAAAACCTTACTAGTCGTCATTTTTGCTTAAAATTACTTTCTTCTTTTAATTTTTTTTACCCTAGCATTTTTCCAGTGAACATGAGATGCTTTTGATGAAAAGAAAACATTGTAAAACATACTGAAAAGAAGAAAAAGGTAGGTGAAAATGTCAAAAGAAATCCTTGTTGGTAGAATCATCAGAACATGGACATAGAGAGGCCCATAGGAAGACGAGAAAGGGGGGAGATTCCACATCCTCATGTGATCAGAAGGAGGCTCTGCCATTGACATAGGAAAAGCATTCCCAGGCATGCCATTGGCCCCGTCTCAAGGATATTATTATATTCAGGGCTTTCACTTTGCATAGCTCAGAAGCATTTGAGTATCAGATCCAACAGAAAGACAATTTCAGTGGACATATTTAATAGTATCATGTTTTATCGGTGTAATGGATTGATCAAAAACTTGGAAATGCCAATTCTCCTGGGAAGACAAAAAGAAAAGACTCCCTTCTGAGCTATCAATACAATACTCTTGATCATAATTTTAAATTTCATTATTAACTATCTGCCAAAAAGGAAGATGCTTAGAACAAGGAGAGTATTCATATCAAGGAAAAGAATCAGTTTGAAAAGGCACAGCCAGAAATACCTTTTCTTCATATTTGCACTTTATATGAGTGCTTTTACAAAACTGGTCATCGTGATTTTTTTTGTTACCATTTATGTATGTATTAGTTTAAATTTACATCTCTATCCCTCACCTCTCACCTTTTCTTCAGTATCCTTTTTCTCCCATCTATAGGACAATGACTTGAGCCCTCTGTCTCTGAATCTGTGATCACCCCTTCCTAGTGTGTTCTAAGCCAACCATCTTCCTCATTACCACTTAGCCTTGAGATTGGCTGCTGTTTGTTAATGGAAGCTAGCATTGTCTTTCTGACGCGAGCAAAAAATCAGCTGTGTCTAAGTCACCTGTCCAAAATCCAATCTCGCGGAATGTGGGACACAATTCCTTGGGCAGTCTTCCGTGGCTTCAGGACGTTTTGACTTTAAAATGGCCTATTAATATCACTATTTAGCAAAAGAGTTTTAATGTAAAATCTTTCAGAAAAATCTTTACTACAGCAAAAGGCATATGTACCTTCTGCTGCTCGTATAGATTTTAATGGATTTTTAATCTACTGATGGTAGGCTGTAAATCAGACTCAAAGGAAACACAAGTGCAACTCGATGGGAAGTTTTATTGGATTGCTTACAGAGAATTATAGTTATGATCAAAAGCTGGGAGTGAACAAAGGCTCAACGATTCTCTTCCCTTTTCAAGCAATTCAAATGCTTCATTGCTTCTTGTGCCCCTTCTAAGCTACAATTTAAATGAATGTGGCAAAAAGCCAGATTTAGGTAGTACAAGAACAAAGGACGGAAAGCAAAGTTTTGGGGATCCACAGGTGACAAAGAGCTCCCTCAACACCTCGAGATAGTCACACCCCGGCATTGTTAACAGTTTATCTAGGATACTTCTATTCTTTGTAATAGCAAATGACACATCTATTATGTATAATCTGTGCAGAGAAATAAAATTAGTCAACCAATAAGTATTTATTCAATACATAAAAGTGAAACAAGAAGACATTATTTCCACAACAATGGGTGAAGATTTTGCAAAAAAAGAGGACATTTGACCTGGGTCTTAAAGGGTGGCTAGCATTTAGTATGTAGGAATTTGAGAGATGGCAAGTCAAGGTAAAAATCATCAGGAAATCGAGCAGAAATCCAAAAATGGGAGAAAAATACAAAGTGTGGGTAATGGATATTAAATAACATAGTTGACCTTAGCAGCAAGGAAAAGGCTACAGGGTCTTCAATAACAAGCTAGAAAGTTTAGATGTGATTCAGTAGGCCATTCAGGGAGCCAGGTGACCAGCGCTGTGACATAGGAAGACCAAGCCATTATATTATATCCTAGATTATGGTAAGAAAAGGCTGAGAGTAGAAAAACCAGGTGAAGCATAAGCAAAATGCTATGGGTGAGAAGCGACAGGGCCCCACATATTGTTATCTAATGAAGCAGATGCATAGCTATGGAAAGTGATTTCCATAAATGTCTTAACACAACTAAGAAAATGCCATGAAGGCTATGTTAACCAGTTGGATGAAAGTATTCCAAATGGTATATAGAAACAACCCACTGTACCCCATGATAGTATTAATGTACACAGCTATGACTTAATTAAAAAAAGTGATTTCCAAAAATGATCTGTTGCAATATGATTGCCCATGAGCCCCAGTGAGCATGCTTGAGGTATATAACACCAGAAAACATTATCCCCATGGATGGAAATCCTACATTGAAAACTCACCCTAGGTCAGTTAGGGTCCCATCTCATTTTTGCTACAGTAACTTTAACCCCTTCCTCTCACTCATTAGCAATTTTAGAAACTCCCTCCATAGTCAGGGCTTTGTGACAGCTCTTAGAACTTGAACTCCGGTGATAGTCAAGTCCTGCAGCATCCAAAGTCTCTCCCTGCCTCCCTACTGCTAAAATATTTGATGAAATCATAACAATAAGAACCTTCCTGTTCTCTAATACTTCAAAAGCCTAAGAGCCAGGGATCCATTCATATCAAATAAGCCCTTATTTGTAGTAAGTAATAGTCAGGATACATTCTATCCTGAATAGGTGGAGGACAGTATGGGTTGGGGGTTCTGTTGATAGGTGATTTCAAACATCAACCCTAACACTGCACCAACCATGAGCATGTGCACAGTTTCCAAGCACGCACCCCTAATAAACCTATGTATTCTCACATCTCATCTAAGAGATCTCATCCTAGCACTCAATTCGCCCTTGATGGAAATCTGATAACTGGCTCCAAAATGAGATCTTTGTACTTGGGGAAATCAAGAGTCAGTGTCCACGACTCCATACATAGCTCTTCTTTTCCAGACTATAGATTCTGGTTCTTACCCTCATGCTTGAGGTATATAACACCAGAAAACATTTTCTCCATCCATGTCATTTCTCATGGATTTCCCTCATGTCATTTCTCAAGTAAAGGCATATTTCACTTTCTTTCTCATTGGCCCTATACCCTGTTGTCTTCCTTCCTAAAACTGAAGATTTGATGTGAATAGTTTTATGTACATATGCTTTATTGAATTGGGAAATCAAGACATTGCCCAAATTTTAACATACTGAGACAAGTTCCAAACAGTAACCTCACCAGCACCCTACAACTCATACAATAGGAAAAGAGGCTGTATTTGGCTGAACAAAATGTATGTTAATTCAAAAGAGGAAATTAGGCAGCGATATAATTACTCTGCAAGTGTCTGTTTCCTTTCAGTTAGGCAGTGAGAAAAATTAAAACGTTTCATGTGTTATCCACTGTCCCAGTCACAAATATCTGCTTCTTTTAGACAAAGTGAGAAATTCTGGAGGATACAGTGACCAAAAATAGCACCCAAAACACAAAGGTAAGCCTCGGTTTCCAGAAACCAAGTAGCACCACGGAAACACATGAATACCACCCAGAAGTTCTTCTACTCGGATGAGATCCACTAAAGAAAAGAGAGCTGTCTTTTTCTTTCCAAAGAGTAGGATGTCACATTTGGGTACATACACATATGGATAATATATACAGAAGACAGGGATTATGAAACTCTGATAAAAATCCTACCAGAGGAAAGGATATACCAGATGTAACAAGTGCATTCCTATTATGAAGATGAATAGTTGTTAAAAAGCTGTATAAAAGTCTCTTCTTTTGGAAAATCCTCTCTGATTGCTCTTCTCCTATATAAACGAATAGAGGCAAGATGGGGAAAAGGTGGCTTAGATACGAGAGGTTTTTACAAACTTCTGGGCTTCTATGAAGACCCAGTGACAATATCAATGACATTATGTGACGCTGCCGACATCCTCTGGTCTCTGTGAATCAGATAGCGTTTGGAGCCATTATTGGTAGCAATAGAATCTTAGGTAAGCTTCTATTTCATGTAAGATTGGCTTCTATTTCATGGCATTGATCTGAGGATAACCCATATTTCCTGTATCACAAAGAGAAAATATTTTAGCAATTACATTACAATAAACCATTGATTTAAGATGCATCCCGATGTCCTATGTTAAAATGCCCTAAAATGTGTGTGAAATCAATGAACTACGCTAGAACATTTTTACATAGATTACAGAAACTCCACGTGGGGAAAGCTGATGGTTGGGAGAAAACAGAACCAAATAAAGTAGAAACTAAACTTCTTTTGATTGAGATAAACATGAAAACAGAGAGAAGCAAGTGAGGATCTTGTTCTCAAGAAGTGATGTAAGTTCTCTCTTTTCCTGCCGTGGGTGATTGAGATAAAAAGTAGCTATCAGAAGGTCTTAGAGTAAGAAAGTTAAAGAGGTCGATACTGATAGAAGTCCTTCATTATCCAGCCCCAAAGCCAGGCAGACCTCACAGTTTTAGCAGCGGAAATCTGCCCCTAATTTTTGTATTTTGTTCTTGCCTCAGTTCTTCTCTCATCAGGCTTTTAATCTTGATTGAGAATGCAGTCTCTTGGAGTAAGTAGGCCGTGTGTCTGCTAAGTCCTCCGGACGCTCAAGGCCAGCTTATCATTTGACTGCGTGCTCTCTGTAGATGGAGTTACCAGTCACTTGCTCTCTCCTTGTTCCCTAGAAAACCCCCTACTGCCAACAGCTCAGGGTTCACCTCTTGTTTGATATTTTCCAACTCTGAGATCATCTGATGCTTTGTATGGATGCCCGCATGGTGCTAAGATCTGCCAGGGTGCCCTACTCCTTGTTGGCGATTTTCCCCAATACTCAATTACCAGCCTTCTGTAGCCTCAATGACCCCTGGTCCCTGATTCCACCAGGTAGAGACATTTTTGGATAACTAAGGATGGCAGGGAAGGATGACAGTCTTTTCGGTGTTTGCCTACTG
Organism: Otolemur garnettii; assembly: GCF_000181295.1. NCBI lineage: Eukaryota > Metazoa > Chordata > Mammalia > Primates > Galagidae > Otolemur > Otolemur garnettii. Next base: position 4,030,757 of record NW_003852452.1, read on the forward strand.
TCCTAGATGTGGCAGAAAGATCCATCAGGGACAAGTCAAACTGTCCAGTATTGGGGAAAAAGCCCTCAAAGGCTGTGATACTGTACTGGAGAAGATCAAAGCTCCGTCATACAGAACCCAGAATAGGTTTAATCGCAAGCCAAGATTCCAGGAAAGCAATGAAGAGTAATTTCTAATTAAGGATCATACGTGACACCAATCTGAGAGAAGACAAATGATGAGGAAGAAAAATACTACAATGTAGTTTAAAGGTTTCAGGTAAAGTATTTGCTGCCGTTTAGTCAAAACTATTTAGGTGTAGAAGCCAAATACCTTAAGAATCTTTCCTCTTTACAATGGAAACACTGAGACCAGAAAGCTAAGCAACTTATTCACTTGGAAATGACAGAGTTTGTAAATGTCAGGATTAAACAACAGCTCTTCTGACTCACAGCTTATGTTTTCCTACTTTATAATGCTGCTGACAGGGTAGTTTTCAAGATTAATGGATAAAATTTAGGCTTGGGTTAGGACTAAATTACTTTGAATTTTGTTTTATCATCTTTCTCATGGAATCACAAAAACAACAACAAAACTAAAAAAAAATCAATTTCAACCCTAGGAACATAATAGGATAAATACTTGGTACAGTGATTTTGTTTTGTTTTTTCTTTTCTTTTTTTGGAACAGATGAAGTATCTCTGAGAGCAATTCATCAAAAGCAGTTCTTTTAATATGGTTGACATCCAATAAATGTTGATTTCATAGAATTTTAGCTCTGTAAGTTATAAAAAAAATAAAAAAAGATCATGAGAGAAATATCCTAATTCAAGACATGGCCATGAAAAGTCTATCAAAATATTTCTCTTAAAATTGGAGATTGATAACCTGCTGCCTTACAAATCTAGATTTAAAGTGCTTATCAATGGGGGGAAAAGACTGACATTTAACATGGAAATTAACCATGACATTCTTGGAAATAGAACTTTACCAGTGTTTAATTCTAGACGAATTCACACTCTGCATAAACTCCTGTGATCCCTCCCCATGCCGAGCAGCTGTGATTCATTTTCTCTGCTCTCCCGTGTCTTTCTCCAAGTAAAGGAGACAGGTATGCCTGGGCGATGTCCCACACAGCAGCTGGCATCTGCCACCATGTCTCTGTTGTTCCTCCTGCCTTTACTTCTCTTCATTTGTTCCTTTATAGGTGTCTCTTAAAGACAAAAAGAATTAAACTCAAACAAGGAGTAAAATTGTATGGAACACAATTATTAACGCAAGCTACAATAAAGGACATCTAACAAAACTCTCTGGTTCTGGTCCAGTTTAGCCTAAAGAAATCTACAAGCCCACAACAGCTTGAAGCCAAAGAGGGACACAGCAGCACGCACAAAAATCTCCGGGTCTATGTATCTCAACCACGACAAGAGTAAAAACCCAAACAAACAAAAAAACAAAAACAGAACCTGCAGGAAGACGGTGGAGGCAGAGTGTAATTACCCGATTTGGAAACTGACCAGAACACCGTGGTTAAAATCCTTCTTGCTATAAAGGTTCTGGGGAATCTTTAATGAGTTCAAATGGTCAGCACCTCATGTCCACATCTCATTAAAAGATGATGACAACCAGCAGTAAGTCCTCCCTGCCACTGCCGAAGGATTGGAGTCTGTCCTGACTTAGACAATAAAGGGCCACCTACAGAAAGTGCCAGCAACATTTGCTATCCTTAGCTGACTTTGCAAAGCAGTCTACAGGAAGTAAACTTCTTAAATGTCTCAAGTATTACTGCCACATTTAACAGAAATCTGTCCTACAGCGTGACATCATTCCTTGTCCAGATAAAGAATTATGAATTAACACTCTGTAGTCTTTGGTGGCTAATACTGAATAATGAACAGACACATATCGGAGGCATTAGATGGCTACGGTTTCATCTACGTAGGCTGACTATCACAATAACTTATTTTGAGAAGTTTCTTATTTTTTAGAAAATGGACTCAAGTGCAATAATTAAAATACATTACAGTAGTGCAAGTGAAATTTGGAAAACTGCCAACGTTTTCAAGAACTTATAATTTTCTTTTTCAGAGGAAAAAGTAGTTTTGACATCTTTGTGCAAAACAGTCACTAACAGTTACTTACAATTTCAGGAAAATCACTGTTTTAATCATGACCTTTCAGCTGTCCTTGATTGAAAAAAAATTGGCCACCTACAGAAATAATTCTGTTGGGCCCTCATCCCTCTCCTGATTGATGGCCTCATGGGGTTCTCCATGTTCACAATTATAAATAAAACTATATAAAAGTGGCAGAGCTTAGCTTCCCTCTAACTAGATAAGAATAAAACAGTTCTCTAATTGGCAATAAAAGGGATTTTCTTTAAGTGACATCTTTCCCATGTACCTGTATCAAAATCAAATGGTACATTTTTCTCTGATTAAATGTGTATTCTTTTGGTTACCATTCACTACAACCATTAATTTAGCATCCATTGTGTAAAGGGCACTGTATTATACTCTGTTGGGGGTGATGGAGAGTGGATAAAACAGCTTCTGTATTTAGACAGCCTATTATCTGATGGAATACTCAACCAGCTAACATATAATAAATATGAAACCCATATATGCAATGTGGAAATATCTGCATGTATACATATAAAAACTGGGTTTGATGAAATGTATTTATATATTAAAATGTATAGTTATACTTGGGGACAATATATCTATATATTTAAGCTTTGATAGACGTGTGTCTATTATGTCAGAGCAGAAAAATTTTTATTAAAATATTAGGAGGTTCTAAAATGTTAATCCATGAGCTTTTCAATGGGAATGAAACAAAGATTCTTCCTACTAGTTAAAGGTTTCCCACCTACTGTACAAGCAACAAAAATAGAGCTAGCATTCAGGACTCCATTAGAAGCTTATTGAAGCTCTGTGAGGTTGGAAAGCTTTTAGGAGTTCAGCATAAATCATTCAATACACCAAAAAAAAAAAAAAAAGACTTAAAAAGATTTTCCCTTTGTATTCAATTTCAATGAGTGATCTCCAATTTACAACCTTATGATCGACCCAGAAATTATATTAATCAATACAATTATCCTTTGGGAATCCTTTCTGTCAACTACAGTAGTAGTTCATAGTCTAGAAAGAAAGACTGAGATTCCTTAGACAGTAACCTTAATGGCCAGATTAAGCTGTATTGGAAGGCTGGTATTAGGAATGGGGATGGTATAGGCTTTAATGTTGTGTTTTGAGAGATTAGAGAAATTAAGTGGTCCTTTTCCTTACAACACAAAGCAATTATCCTACTAGTTGCAGTCTAAAATAAATTATATCACCAAAAAACAACCCTGAAAAAGTATTTCTAGGATCAGATCATGAATACTAATGACAAACTCTTGTCACGTGAAATTCTATACTAGGTCGTCTATTTTAAACAAGTAAACTCACATTTCTGGAAATCACCAAATTGTTCAGAATCATCATTGCTAAAAAATTCAGTTCACGTTCTGTGAAATTCTGAAAAATTCTTAGTAATGTTCTCAGGTCATGATTTCACTATACAAACCATGAGAGTTTATTAGGCTCAAACAAAACTTTTACGTGAAATGGGCTAGTAATTACAGCGTGAGTTTTTTTTTCTTTATATTTCCTTCATCACACTGATTACCTTGACACGTATAATGATCCTTGGAAAATTTAATGTTGAAAGTGGGGAGAGAAGAACTCAATAGATTGGCCTAACTAAAAGCAAAAATAGTTAATAAAAGAGGAAGTTTGGGACCTGTGTGATCCAAACTGCGTGTTTCTCTGGTTTATACCCACTGACTGCTCAAATCAACACTAATGGAGCAAAGTTGAATTTGACAAGAATATATAGAATTTTATGAATCTGAAATGCCTATAAAATCATTGCTTAAAAAGTAATCACCAACCTATATTCCTAATTTATGAGAAAATACACTGATGTTAAGGATTTATTAAGAACAATCTAATACGCTCAAGAATATCATAACTGGACAGATTTTCTATACATAAAGCCTTTAATAAGTTTCTGTCTATCTCTGTTATCTGCAATGAAGTGCAGGGTTCTTAGACATTAAGCAGTTGAAGATCAATTTGTGATCAAAGCATTATTATATATAATTCACATCAAAATGGCACAACAAAATAGATGTGTACGAAAAGAGAACAAAATTGAACTGCCACTGAGTTAGAATTCCTGTGAATCATCCGTTCCAAAGAAATGTATTTTGCTGACATAAACTCTGTACACAAACCCTGCATCCATGACAGCATTTCTAAGGGGAAACTGGGGTAGGAGAGAAGATAAAGGTAAGTTTCGTTTAACAGTGGTCCATCCGTTCTGGCATGGTGGCTCATGCTTACAATTTCAGCACTTTGGAAGGGTCAGGTGGGAGGAATGCTTGAGCCCAGGATTTCCAGACCAGTCACGTCTACAAAAAATTTAGCTTGGGGACGGCACCTGTGGCTCAAAGGAGTAGGGTGCCGCCCCCTTATATGGGAGGTGGGAGGTTCAAACCCAGCCCCAGCCCCAAATTGCAAAAAAGAAAAAGAAAATTAGCTGGGCATGGTGGCGCCCGCCTATCATCCCAGCTGCTCAGGAGGTTGAGGCAGGAGGATCACTTGAGCCCAGGAGCTTGGGGTTACAGTGAGCTATGATGATGTCTTTGTACTCCAGCCCAGGCAACAGAGTACGAACCTGTCTCGGAAAGGGGGGGAGGAGCAATCTGATACGACCCTGTCTACTTCATCTTTCACTGCAGTCTTCTACCAGTCCGCTCTCACTGCTTAAATGTGCCTCTCTTGTTCATATCCAAACGTTAGGATACAAAATAAGTTCATGGAATTTTAGTCTCTTGAAACTGAAAACATACTGCTTCCTGCTGATAATATTCTGATTAGCAATTTTTTTTCACCAGGCTTGAAGAAGAAAATGTCCAGCTCGGAACAGCCTATCCTCTAGGAAAACTACCGCTGTCCAGTAACTAACCACTTGTCAATTAGCACTGTGCAAGGTGGAGACAGGGTCCAGTTGACATTTTCCCTAAACTTGGAAATAACGTTCCCTTCTTCACTGCCAGATTAATTTAATACCCTTTAAAGCCGACCTGTGCTAACTATTTGTCGAAGATTCTACAGAAAGTATTCCATTAGAAGACAGCTGCCTTTCCATTCAAGAGACACACAGACGGGGACGTGTGTGTATGTGCGTATATCTGTGTTTCAATAAGCGTAACTGTGAAGGAGGCCTTAGACTAAGGAAAAGTTATGATTTTTTTAAATTAAACAACCATCACCACCTTCTCTGAATCCATTCTCATGATAAAGCTATAAAAGGCAGCAGCACAGAGGGGGTGAGAGCTGTGGCGGAGGATGGTACCCGGCTACTCAGTATCCCTTCCTTACTTTGCCCCTGATCAATGAGCCCCACCCCCTATGGAGGAGATGTGAATGGATGGGCGTGGGGATTCAGTGAAACCCCTTTTAGAAGGGGACAGCCCAGACTTACTGCTTTGGGCTCAGTGTGCTTCTCCTACTAGAGCTAAGGCCAGCCTGCTGGAGCCCTGCCAGCCCTCCGTGAGCATTGACATGGGGTTGTGAGGAAGAGAAAGTTAGAAGGAGCACAGGTTCCCCAAGAGCATGGCCAACAGCTAGCTTGGATCGCATCTGGACGGTCCATACAATGGAAGAAAGACAAATTCCTGTCTGATTCAAACTCCTGTCATTCACGTTTCTGTTATTTGAAGCTGAACACAATTGCTAAGTGATGAGGACACAGAATTTGGGGCCAAATTAAATCCTGGTGCCCACTTTTCTCTACGGTGGACGTTCTCTCTCTCTGCATGCACTGGCTCAGCTGTGAAACGAGCATGCTAATGCTACCTGCCTCTGCTCTCTGATAACGGATCATGTCAAAAACATTCCACCTCGCACACATAAAACAAGGTCTAAGTGCTTAATGGTTATTATTAATTATTGTTAATCTTACTTTACTACTCAAACTATGAGAGAACAGCTCATCCCTCATTCAACACTAGATTTAACAACAGGATGTAGCCAGCAGGGAGCACAGACTTCATTTTTACCACAACCAGTATCCAAAAAGGGGACAGAAAATGTTAAAAAGACGACAAGAAAGACAGAGAGAGAGAGAGAGAGGTAGAGAGGAGGACAGTTGAAATGTATGGTGTTCATTTCTAATTGGGGAACGATTTGCTATTTTTCAACCAGATCTCTCAACCAAAGCTCTCTTTCTCTTAAAATTGAAAACATTCTCTAGTTACTTACCTGGATCTATCAGTGAGCCATTCGTGGGCATCTTATACATATTCTGTGGGAGACTAACAAAAGCCAACAAACTCCAGGTGAACTCACGGTGAGTCCAGGGGGCTGGTTCTGGGTCATCACTGCTCACCACTGAGACCTCCACATGATGATGTATGAGCTAATAACGTGACACGCGGCCCCCTCATTCCACGTGCAGTCATTCTCATTTGGGTCACAAGGAACCAGAAAAAAATCTCCTGTGTTTTTTACATAGAGGAGGAAATCACTGTTTATGTGTAACAACCGAAGATTTCCCATGTTTTGGGCACTTCTGATTTAGGGAAAGAAAGAGTCACCAGGAAGAAGGGACCTTCTATGCTAATACAAGGGCGCTGCTCTTTACCTGCAAGGCAAATCAAGAGTAGTGAGCTTAGGGGTAGGGTGGACATAATAAAAACCCTTTTACATTTAGGCTCCAAGCAAAAAGAGGACTTGCAGCCTGCTAGCTGTATGGCTGTCAGCAAGGCGGCAGCGTTGCAGACATCCTTGACAAACGGCAGCAGGGAGAAAACAGTACAGGCACGGCTGCTCAGATGACCAAGGTCCGAGAGGCTGGGATGCCCCCTTTCTGTCCCAATGGACATGAAAGTTGGATAAGAGAGAGCACTGACAGTCTGAAGAATGTCCCCTGGGTGTTGGGGAAGGGACGGGAACGATGTGAGCCATCGCATCATCTTAGGCCTCTGCGTCTGAGGTCACGAGCGGTGCCAGCAAGGATGGATGGCCATGATTACAGACCATGCCAGGACAACTGTACGACTCGTCCCTTCCAGGATAAGATAGGTGAGGGCTGAAAAACAGGCCTCCCTTCTCACCTTTCCTCTCACCCTTGTAGTTAAACACATCGATATCTACGTCCCGGCACCAAAATGTCGGAGTAATTACTTCCTGACCCACAATTAAATCGCGCCGCAATTTTCAGTCTAACAGCCAATTCTCTCTGAGTCATACATTGAACCAATTAAACTTAGAATCTCTATGTCTGCACGGATGACTTCTAACGAAAAGGGTGAAAGCTTCTAACCTCGACATCCAATCATATCTCTGTTTGGTAAATCAGGGGGAGAAGTTCAACTGAATGGCTTGGAATACAGCCCATCCCAGCAGATTGTGCTGGGTAGAAATAACACTAGTCTGTCTAGGTAAGATCAGTGCCAATGGTTCCAACTAAAATTAGAAAAAAGGAGACAGTACCTTGGCTCATGCTTGTGTTGGAGACAAGACTCTAACTCCTGCTAAAGCCAAATGATGGCAATTCAATTCCTGCCTGCCAGTTGCAAATCCCTACACTACCACTGCAGGATTATCAAAAGACATTTGCAATCCAGTGCACCTAACGAGAGAGGTGATTTCTCAGATTAGTCACTTAGTGGGTTAGCAACTCGAGAGCTAGAAACTCAAACGCATGCATGCATTTGTTCTGAGGGAAGGCAATTTGCAGAATTGTTGAAAAGAAAATAAAGCAGTAGAACCTTATTAACTTGAGGTAGATAAAGGATATTATTCATTCACTAGTTTTAGACTGCAAAAGAGGGGGGAAAAAATCAAGAATCGAATGACCCCACTCCTTCCCCAAAACATCATGCAAAGACCCACAACACTTCTCATGCATTTCAACAAATATAATTTTGCTCTAATCTCATATGTGTCATAAGGCACCATGCCATAGTGGAAAGAAAACTGGGCTAGGAATCAGGAAATCTGGGTACTTTTTCTGGCTCTGTCACTTATTAACTGTGTAAAATGATGCAGAATTTAACCTCTCTGAGCTTCAGCTCTCTGTGTACAAAATCAGTGACTTAGATAAGCATTATCTAGCTCAATCACTGGGGATTCGATTAAATTTTAAGTTTTCTATGATCTTCCTAACACATCTTGGTATTAAGTCTTTCATAAATCTTGAGTTTAGAAGCCAAATAGATATTTATGAATATTTATATATAAATTTATGAATTTAAGGAAAAAATACATGCATGAGTGATAAGGGACTCTGATTTTAATGGTAAATATTTTTCTTTGTTTGATCCACTCTGCCACGGCAGTCCACATGCTCGCAGACGGGGACAAGATTTGGGTATCTTTCTAGAGACTGTAACCTTTTTGGCAAAGGTCAAAGCCATCCAGAGACTCTGGCATCATTCAAAGGATCCTTCAAAGAAGAAGAATTCTTCAAACTGCCTCTGGACAGAAGAAGCATCTTCTCAAATGCTTCTCCAATGCCCTAAAGTAATTCAGGCAGCTAAGACTCTGGGAGCTGTTTCAGGTGCTAGATAAAACAGACACATTCATAATCTTCACCCCAAAGCTACTGCCACATTTCAAAGACATTTTCTTTAAGATGATTCTACTATTGCCCCCAACTCCACCCCCAGGATGCTTAAGCAAACCACAGAATCTTATTCAAATCACCCTTATGCTCAAAATGCTAATCAATGTCTCAGCAGAGCATTGGAACTCCTGTTGCTGCTCCAAGTTCCTATGGATCTGCCCTTGTCCTTGGTACCAGACTGGGGCACTGGACCTCTAGTCTTCCTGGCCAGGGAGGGTCTAACCAAGCACTCTCTGCATTAAACATAATTCATAACATGGTCAATAGGAAAATCACTCTCCTATCAGCAGATGAACTTCTGCTTTTATTTCTGGCACAAACTCCTGTGATTCTGGGCATGTCTGGGCAATTTCTCTGTTAAATGCTGCTGATACCAATGCTTTTTGAGTTCATGCACTATAACAGTTGTATATTCCCAAGTCGGCAAAAATATGTCCACTCCATATTGTGCGCTAGTATGGAAAGAAATTATATTTTATCCTGGGATTTATCCTTAAACCACAGACCCCTTTGAAAATCTGATGGAATCAAGTGATTGGGATCCTTTCTTAAAAAAAAAAAAAAAAGTACCTGCATAATCGTGTACACAAAAGTTTCCTATACTTTTAGGGCATTCCCTGATGTAGAAGATTCTTAAACTGAAGTGAACACCTTTGGTCTAGTATGCTAGTCCTTTCTCTGCTAGCTGTATGATTTGGGGAACTCTGGATCTGATCTGCCCCACCTGTAAAATATAGTTAATGAGGGGAGGTGCCTGTGGCTCAAAGGAGTAAGGTACTGGCCCCACATGCCGGAGGTGGCGGGTTCAAATCCAGCCCCGGCCAAACACTGCAAAAATATATATATATTTTTAAATATAAAATAAAAAAAATATATAAAATATAAATATATATATATTTATAGTTAATGAAGTCAGTCTCTCTGCTCACATTTGTAACTATCTCGAACAGGAAAACTTTTAATTTTAAGTAGTGCAAACAAGTTGGTGGTAAATAGATCTCTGTACAACTCTCAAGGGCTACTGCCTCTTTACCCTAGTCCTTCAAAGCTGTCACAAAATATTAATTACTTTTTTTTTTTTAGAGACAGAGTCTCACTTTGTCACCCTCAGTAGAGTGCTGTGGCATACCCAGCTCATAGCAACCTCCAGCTCTTGGGCTTACGCGATTCTCTTGCCTCAGCCTCCCGAGTAGAATGTTAACTCCTTTATCATCGAGTACTACCCCCACCTCACTGGCACCTCAAACTTTGGGAGGTGTGAGTCATCAGACCGCATTGTTTTATTTTTTATAATTGTTTGGGGTTCACTGAGGTGTACAAAGAATTAGGTTGCACTGATTCCAATTGTTAGGTAAAGTCCCTCTTATAATTGTGTCCTGCCCCCAAAAGGTGTGTCAGACACCATGACCTCTCATTCCCCTTCCTCCTCCCCTCTCCCCCATCCCTCATCCCCTACCCCAACCCAGGAATGGATTAACAAGCTGTGGCATATGTCTACCATCAGACCTTATTTCTAACTTCAACTGGACTTTCAGAGACTGACTGAATGGCCGCGGTGTGCGCCGCTCACCTTGCTTCCTTTCTGGTTTTTCTTTGGTTACTGATGTCTTTATACACATCCATGGAACTTAATGTACTAGCTCTGCTTTCCCTCTATGGAAATATTTTTATAACCTGGAATGTTACATCTACCAGAATACACTTAGTCCTTCACTGGCATTAAATCTCAGTCTTCACGTGAGTGCTTCTCAAAATTATTGTTTTGGGGCTCCATACTTGAAATCTCTGTTTTCCTCCATTGGTGTGAATAATTAGAAACCATATTGCTCGATCATTATTCCTATTTTATTGGCAAATAGGCTAGCAAAATGCGAAAGTCTCCTAAGTCCCCTCTGGGCTTACACAGTGTGCGACAGAGTCAGTTAGGAGAATAAGACCCAAGTCACAAGGTTGTAAACCCATCACTCCACTACAATGTTTCCCTCCTCCCTAGTCTTGCGTTATCCTCCAGGAAAAAAAAATTCTTTTTTTCTTTATGATAATGAAGGATGGGTAATACACACATACCTCTTATTTAAGGCATTTACATTTTTTTTTATTTTTCAATGTAATGTTTCCTTTGGAAATGATTTCAGACTGAACAAACTGTGAAAATGGTAGGGAAAGTTCTCATATATTCTTCACCCAAACTCCCCACCTATTAACCACTTCTAGGAGCACCGTGCAATAATCAAACCCAGGAGATTAGCACTGACACAATATTATTAGCTGATCTATGGCTTTTATTCAAACTGCAACAACTGTCCCATTCGTGTCCTTTCTTGGACCATAAGCTAATATTTAGTGGCCATGCTTTTCCCGTCTCTGGCCATATGGGGCGGCTCCCAGTCTTCTTATTATCTGTGACCTTCACACTTTATCAGAGCACTGCCAGGTTATTCTGTAGTATGTTCCTTCTGCATTGTCTGGTATTTCTCTGTGATTAAGTTCTCATTATGCATTTTCGGCAAGAACACAGCAGAAATTATTTGTTGTGCCTTTCTCAGTGAATTGTGTGAGAGGCACATGATGCAGACGTGTCTCACTACCGGTCATGTTAACTTTGATCATTTGTTTCAGGTGGTGTCGGCCAGAGTTTTCCACTGTAACATTACTACTTACCCCTGTAGAATTAATAAGTATTTTGAGAGGAGTCCCTTGGACATTCTATAAAAACCCTATTCATCATCATATTTCACTCACTAAATTAACATCCATCTGATGATTTTTATGTGAAACAATTATCATTGTGCTGTTTACCTGACAGTAACTTCTAATCCCATCAATCCACCTACATGCACTAATTAGTATTTTTCTGTTACAAAAGAGCTTTCCTTTCTCCCGACTTATTTACTTATTTAATAATTTTTATAACCTCATGGGCTATATTGAGTATAACCCCTTCTTATTATTCTTTTCTGACACAAGTATATCAGATGGGGTAACTCAACTTTTTTGTCAATCTGACTCCCTTGTTATTTTAACACGTTTTCATCATTTCTTAGTCCTTTGGTACTTTCCGGCACCACAGGTGTTCCACACGCTCAACATGTTCCAGACTTTCCTGGCTTCAGCCCTGGAATCACGGATTTGCACAAGGATTCTTTTGCTGGAGAAGGGTGGTTAGAAACCAAGATCCACGTTCCAATGTGCTCATCACTATTGGAGTGTTACAGCTTCTAGGCCCTCTCAGCAGATAGAGCTGGGGCCACATGCCGATTATTTGAGGACTCTTTTACATATCTGTGTGTCATATATAGCAAAAAGTACACACAGACACACACACCTTTTTTTTTTTTTTTTGGCTCATCAGCTTTAATTTGTATTTGTGTATTTAATGTGTGGCCCAAGACAACACTTATTCTTCCAATGTGCAACAGAGCAGAAAAAAAGGTTGGACACCCCTCATATATATGGATACACACAGACCTCTGTTTCTTTATTGGCATATCTGTGATGTTTGTTTTTCTTACTGATATCTTAGATTCCAACCCAACACCACAGGGTTTCTTTGGGCCCTCCTCCTTTCTTTGACATTTAGGAAATAGCTTTCATTATCTACAATCCTTGGACACTTTGGAGGCAATTTCAAAATGCTAAGTCTCACTCCTGAGAAAAACAGAATCACTAACCCATATCTGGTGAAAAACAAAGATTGTGATTAGAGTACAACAGGATTTTTTCATTATTATTATTTTGGTTAACATTTTTAAACTTAGAGTCTAAAGTCCAAATACTCCAATGCCCTAGAGCAATTCAGGGCAAAGTTACTCAGATCAGGTCTTTCTTCCTCCATGTTTCCTTCATGTGTGACTGTGAAGAATACAGTTTAAGTTTACTTGCTATTTTTTGTGTTTTATATGGAGCTCCCTGAACACTCCTAATCCATTTTAATTAATCAATTATTTTTGAGTATATTTAACAACACAGTTCCAAAAAGCAGATCAAAAAAAAAAAAAAAAAGAAGAGTTTATTCAGATAAATCTCCCTCCCCATGACCCCTTGTGCCTTATTCAGCCCCTTCACATCTGCCCATCCCCATTCCCTGGGGCCAGCCTGGGAAAGTGATCAGTTTCATGAGTTTACCCTTCCTGGGTTTTGCCCCGATTAGCAGATACATGGACATTTTCTTATTTTCCTTCCATTCTAGATGATGTTCTTGGTCCCTCTCCTTTTTTTCATTTAGCGACACAGCCTGCAATTCATTCTGTATCTGTTCATTCTCTTTGTGATTGCACAGGACTCCATCGTGTGCAGATGCCCTGGTATATTCAACTACTCTGCTATGCGTGAGTACTTAGGTAGTTTTTAATATTTTTCAACCATAAACAATGTTGCAAGGAGTCACCTTGGGCATATGATTTTCATATGGTTGAAGGGGTATCTTAAGGATAAATCTCTAGAAGGAGGATAATTTGGGGCCTAAAGATTTGGCACATGTATACCTAGACTGGCTAGATAATGGAACATCTTCCAAAAGGCTTGTACCATCAGCAATGGACAAAAATAAAGCCTGTGTTTTTGACTCTCCCACAAATCATTTGAGCAAGCTGGTGAGCAGCATTTGAGCAGTTAATTAACATGTACTTCCTCTCACTGCCTATAGATATCACCAAAAATCACTCTTAGGGAAAAAAAAAAGTCTTGGCTTTGAAGAAGCCACTCAAAATGAAACTATACAGCTTAATGCCTCCTCTTTGAAAGCTTAACAAATCAAGAAGATTTTGAAATAATTTCTCCCCTGGCCAAGATTAAGCCCTGCCTCCTTTGTGTCCCCAAGACCTAAATCTACACAACAACAAGTGGCATAGGGTCCTTAAGTTGTCTGCTTAAATGCTTATTTTCCACTGGACGTCTTTAGTTTTCAAGTAAAGAGCATCAACATATTTATCCCAACTCCTAGCATTCCATCATGTTTGACCTTTAACTTTCCCTGATCAAACTTGAATAGCTCATCAAAATAAAAACAAACATTTCCTGAGCATTTGCCCTATGCAGACACCACCCCAAAAGTTTTATACCTACTGTCCCACTTGACCATCATGACAATCATCCAAGGCTGGTTTTATTGTTTTCCCCAGTCTATAGACAAGAAAGAAGGGCTTGAAGAAGACAAAGTACTTGCTTAGAGTGATACACATCGTGGGGAAAAAAAGAGTAGGATTTGAGTGGGATTTGAACTGAGATCTGTCTCATTCCCTAGATCTTACTGTTTCGCTTCCCCCTGGATGGCAGTGAGAAACAGAAGCCTTCCTGACACCCCGTGCATCCTACTTCGGCAGGCGAGTTCTCACTCTGCCTACGGTAGGGCCAGCCCTAATTCTATATTAATTTAAGGATTTCGTGACTAAGAAGAAAAGAAAAGGTGGTGGTTTTTAATGGTTTCCAAATAGACTCTTAAGCTTTCTGAGCCTTTTACCTTTTGGCAAATAAAGCCCTGGCTCCTCTGATACAAGCACACATTTATTATACCCTTGTGAAGATGGTTTATGTACAAGCATCCTATTCAAAGAGCTTTTAAAAGACTGAAAAATGTGATTTCTTTCCTGACAGCAAAGGAAAAATAAAAAGATGTTCTTTGCCCTCCTGTTCTAATCTGTGTTTGCAAGTCAAGTCTGCAGTTCCCAGAACTCTATCACCAGCTTGTTACATTTCCATAAATCTGTCCAAGAATACAACACTGTTCACCCAGAAATGTTATATCAACTGTAAAGCACATGCACATCATACCTGGATCCAATTTGCCCTCATTTTGTGCATAAGTAAAAATAAGCACGGCTTTAACTCTTAGAAATGACAATATCACATTATTTAGATAAGTGCCACCAAATCATTATTGAAATTCTGATAGCATTTGCCTTACTGGTAAAAGAAAATTACCTGTAATGCATAGTTTAAATAATTACTTTTAAACAAAAGCTTCTTTTCTGCATTGCTTATTTATCTTTTGAGACCAACTCAGCAGGGCTATGTATTTTATTAAAATTGCCTTCAGACTGCTAATGGCAGGGCGTCTGTTAGCACAGGAAAAGTGATGGCAGTTTGACTCCTATTCCTAATATTGGGAGTTAGTCCAGACACTTAAGAGCCAGAACTCTGCTGTGCATTTGAGTATGTTATCAACACTTTACTTGCTAATGATCCTAGTGACAGCATTTCAATATGATGGGTCAGACTTAAATAGGAAAGCTTATAATTATGCTTACAGAACCCAAGAAACACCCCCAAAGACCACCCCCCCCAAAATAAATCCCTTTTATCAGCAGATCAGTTGGTGTTAACTTCATGACTAGGAATTTTTTGGTAAGCTTCTGCTCGATATTTTTTTTCCTTCTCCACCTTCCACTTTGAATGGGGAGCCTCCATCAACACCTGATATCTACCCGTTCCGAAAATGACAACTGAAAGCTTTCCTGTGGTGCGACTCTGTGCCAACTACCCAGCAGAAGGTCACACTGATGACTTCCCTGTGGCTTTTATTTTCCCCAGGGAAATCCACAGCCAGGGCTGACTGCTTGCCAAATGCGCTGAGTGCCACAAACAAGCAGCGCTGAGCACCCCCCATCCTTCTTTATGGGAAGCAGTAAGCAACTGCGCTGAACACCTGTGTCAGCTCCTGTTCCTGGGGACACCCTGGGCAAGAACTCGCTCAGCATTCAGGGGAAGGGCGCCCCTCTCCTAACTAGCACTTCTGTCCAAATACTTCTCCGTTGTCACATGGTAATAGTCACGTTTGGCAGAGCTCTATAACATCAGAGTGTTTAACCACCGTTAAAGAGGATGAAATTTTAAATCATTTGTGAGTTAAATATTTTACTATAAGCACCGAAAGGAAATCAGCATAATGATTCTTTTCTGTTATTGTCAAAGTAAAGGCAGCATTCTCTACCACTTCCTTTTAAGAGCTACCCAACCCACGTGAGGAAGGGGGAACTTTGACATGCGAATGGCATGATCCCATGGATGAACAAGATCTGTATCCATCATTCTTTTCCTCTAACTCTGAGTAATAGGCCAAGTTGAACCAATGAAGATGGTAATCCAGCGATGGGATGGAGGGAAAGTCAGGTAATAATGTGACAGTGCCTGTCACAGGGTAAAACTCAGTAAGAATACAGGAATGAATAAATGAAGCTATTTTAAATACATAGAAAAAAAATCCACAATCAGGACCACACAGTTTATAAAGCAGCAGAGTACAATTTGAACCTCAGATTTCTTTTATTCTCACTATTCTGCATGATCTTCCAAATTTCACTTGGCATTCATGTTCCTGGCCTGTCAGGATATTCTGTCAGTCTGGATTGCCCTTAGTCCACTAAGGAGGCAACTTTCTCCATCTAGTTTAAATGCATACAGCTTCAGCCTCAACTCCCATGCCAGGTTCCAATATATTGAGAAAGTATTCCATATCACAGATTCAACATTGATAGGCCAGGCACAGTGGCTCGCATCTGTAATCCCAGCACTCTGGGAGGCCGAAGCGGGTGGACTGCTTGAACTCAGGAGTTTGAGACCAGCCTGAGCAAGAGTGAGACCCTGTCTCTAACCTCTGAAAGCAGCCAGGCATTTGTAGTCCCAGGTACTCAGGAGTTTGAGGCAAGAGGATCACCGGAGTCCAGGAGTTTGAGGTTGCTGTGAGCTATGATGCCGTAGCACTCTACTCAGGGTAACAAAGTGAGACTCTGTCTCCAAAGAAACAAAAAAGTCTCTTTAAAAAACAATCGATACCTCAAATATAAAGACTCTGAAAATAATTCCTGCTCCCTGACCAAAACATAAAAGAATAAATCAATAAAGACAACCAACTGCTTTTTTCTGATTTCCTATATCTGTGAATTGCATGGCCTTGATTTCAGAGACTGGAAGTTGAAATTCATCTCTCGTCACTCCAGGAAGACATCAAGCCCTAGAGAGTCCGTCTTCAACATTCTGCTTCCATCTGTCTTCAGGTGTTACCACCTCAGCGTCCTCTATTTTCCTCCTCATAGCCTCTCTGCTTTCAATCAACCTCACATTAAGGTCAAAAATCTAGACTATACTTATCCAGTGATTTAACTACGTATAATCAACTGCCATGAACTCTGAAGATAACCTTACTTTCTTCAAGATATACAAGAATACATAGAACAAAATAATATTGCTTTGAAAAAAAAAATCTCACATTAACATCTTCTTAACCCAAGGCATAACTGTAATCACCACCCCAGTTTCCTAAAATAAACAAAAATTTTCAGTGACTCCCCAAATGCTCCTGGATTAAGACAAATCACTTAGCGTAAGATTAAAAGTGCTCCATGATTTGACCCCACCTTATCTTTGAAGCTGCTATTCTACTTTAGGATCCCTTGCGTTACATCCAAACTTACTCAACCAGAAACAGGTACTGAAGACATCAGACCCTTAAACATACCCTTGACAGTCTTCCCAATGTCCGACAGCTTTGCCTGGCTAAGTCATATGCATCCTAAAGCCCAGCTCACACAGGGCCATGTCTAGGACGCTTTGTTTCCCTTCACTATGACCTCCCATAGAATGACACCTCGTTTGCAGCCTTCATGACGTTGCATCTCACATTATAATCACTTGGTTAGGGTTCTTCTTACTCATCATGTGCTAGTAGCAAGGCACTTTGAAAAATGTACTGGGATACAGCTTAGAGCAAGACAGGCTCACTCCCAAACAGAAAGCAAAGGAAAGAGAGTCTTTCCGGGGTGGGGGTCAATGTGGTGGGGATTAAGAATGTTGTAGAACAGGCAGTGGGGAATTAAGCACAGGTGGAAGGCCTATCCCTTATGGGAGATGACAACCTTGTCCACCACTTGCAGCAGAAAGCTCCTGGAATCACTTCAGAATCAAGACCAAGTTTAGGTATACATGTGAAGCTGAGGTAGGCAGGCTCTGTCCAAATAATAACGTCCAAGAATTATTTCTCACTTTAATCATAAAAATGACTCTTATTCCTATGACTAAAAATAAAGAATTTAGAATAATTTTTAAGAAAATGATAGTAAATATTCAGATATATATATATAGTTGTTGTTGGATGGATATTCTGATAGCCCCATATTGGGAATCTAAGGTTAGATAACCTAGGAGAGTGTTTTTCATGTTTAGAATTTCTAATGTATTTAGTCAAAAGCTTGAAAAATTTTTGGTAAATAGGTTTTTGGCCATTGAAAACTGCTACCACAAGATTTCTAATAGAAAGTACTCCCGCCTCTCAAAGTCCTTTTTTAATAGTCACTTTGAGATCTGAGAAGACTGTATAAACATCCCTTCTTTCCAAGTGTCAGTAGTATCGAATCCAAGCTAATAATTCCTCTGAAAATAAATATGAACACTTTCCTCTGTAATGTACATGATCTCCCTTATTTTCTCATTTGTATTATAAATGCTGACTTCTAATGTAGACGACTATTCAACAATTTTTTATTTCCCACCTTCTATGTGTACAGTGGCTTAACAGATGTGAAGGAACTGCAGGGCGGTAACGAGGCCACAGAACTTCTTGCATAGGTCACTTGGTAGCAAACATAGGCCAAAGACCCCACATCACCCAGGTGGTAACTGATGCCCTCTAATTACTAATGAATTGTGGAGGGCTTTTTAACATACACACACACACAAGCCCAAACCAAAAAACAATGTATTTTCTCCTCCTAAATTGACTCACAGATCATATGATAATTATAATAAAATGATAACATAAGGCCAGGCATGGTGTCTCACACCTGTAATCCTACCATTCTTGGAGGCTGAGGCAGGTAGATTGGTTGAGCTCAGGAATCTGACAGAAGCCTGAGCAAGAACGAGAACCCATCTCTAACCCCCACCTCAGGTGTTGTGGTGGGCACCTGTAGTCCCAGTTACTCGGGAGGCTGAGGCAAGAGGATCACTTGAGCCCAAAAGTTTGAGGTTGCTGTGAGCTACAGAGCTACAACATCATGGCAATCCACTGAGGGTGACAAAGTGAGACTTTGTCTCAAAAAAAAAAAAAAAAAAAAGATAATTTTCAGACATCTTCCCTTGCAGACAGAAGACAAAATTCAGGACTTCTTTCTGGATTTACACAAGACTAAGTAGTTTTGATTAAAATTATAAATGAACAACAAATGAGAAATTCAGCTGTGCAAAGCAACTAATCGGATGCATGCAACTTTTAAATCCTATATATCATTATCATTGATGTCTCTATTATGAATCTATAAGTTATTATACAAAGATCATGATTCCCATGCATAAGAATTCTGCAAAAAGGACATAGAAAAGAAAAAGGATAGCTGTACTGTCTAACCTTATCTCCTAGAACACAATCCTCAGTCAATATCTGGATTGGACAATGGTACTCCAGTCCTCACTCATTTAAATTTATTCTTATTCATAATTTATTTTCTGTCCATAAAGAGACATTTTTAAATTGTTGCACACAACCAATAAGCCACATCATGCCCCCTGTGTGCTAGAAGCCCTTGAAGGATTCCAATCTCACTAAAGTAAGAGTCGAGGGCCTACCATGGTTGACCAGGCTCTGGGTGACAAACACCACACCACCCCCATCTCATCTATCACTTGTGTGCTCCTTACTCTCTTCCTGCCATTCCTTAACACTCCAAGCCCACTCCTTATGCTTACTCTTCCCACTGAATATACCTGTCCTCCCTCACATATCCAAATGGTTCCCTCTCCCTCTCTTTTCAGGCCTCTGCTCCATCCCCTTCTTATCAGAGAGGACTTCCCTAGACGACATATCTTAAATAGCTTTCCACTGTTCTCTATTTGCCCTCTTGTATTTTTCTCCTTAGTACTTACCCCCAATGATATACATATCAAAATATCCACTTGACGTTTTCTTCCACTACAATGAGAGCTCCAGGAGAACACAAATTCTTCTGGTATGAATGAATAAGTAAATGAATGAATGGATTATCACCTTTTTATTTTACCCAGTTAAACAGGAAACTTCTCCAGGGAAACAATACCAGGGACAACTCTTAAAGTTCTCGATTTCTTCAAAGATTCCCAAAGTGAAGCATCCATAGCAATCGCATTCTTTAAAAAATGATGAATTGGTGAAGCTGGATCAGGTATGATGGTATTTTCATGTGTGTGCACCATGTAGTATGCAGAAGAAGGGTTTGCGTTCCATAACCCAGAGGGCAGCTTAATATAGTGCATGTGTGTCACACTGAGAAACGCAGATTTAGCTCTGATACTAATGTTTCATGTGACACTGGATGGCAATTTAGGTCTGAAAAGCAAACTAGACCGAGGCGCTTTCTACCTCTTCAGACTACAGGGATTTGTGAGATGTCTGTCTCTTCCTTTTTGATTTTGTTTCCAAACATGCAAAACTCAAGAACAATTGTATTCAATTTAATGTCAATATTTATTTAATAGTTGTATGTCAATAATGGCACCACTTTTAACTTCCATTGATTAGGTTTTAATTTCAGCAATATTTGTACACCAAAAATAGGGGGATGTTTGTTATCAGAGCAGTCTTTACGGAAGTATCATTCAAAAATGGGTTCTCAACTTTGCAAGAATCAGGGCAGACGTACTCACAAACCCAATTACTTGGGCACATAATTCTAATGAGCTAAGAGCAGAGACAAGCATTTGCATTGTATGATGTTATACTCGAAATTCATCTTCCCTTTAAACTAGAAGGTAGTGTTCTCTCAAGGTAGTGCCACTAAAAATTTGCCTAATCCCTAGGGCTAATGTAAGAAATTAACAAAATCCCTGAAGCATCCACACAGAAGAACCTCAAGCTAAGCTCCTTTCTGAGTAAGTCATTTTAATTGAAGAGATGTGATCAAACTAAAGAACAAAGGCATTCATCTCTTTGTGTGATGAAAACTGAAAAACCCACTGGTGGTCGTTCTGCCGGAGTCCTGAATATGGAGAAACTAAGACAAACTCCAGGTGAGTCCTGGAAGTGGGAACACCAGAGGGAGAACACAGGAAGAGAGGATCCTCACATCTTCATACGTCACTAAGCAGTAACAGTGAGAGTTCTGATGACC
Source organism: Otolemur garnettii (assembly GCF_000181295.1). Classification (NCBI taxonomy): domain Eukaryota; kingdom Metazoa; phylum Chordata; class Mammalia; order Primates; family Galagidae; genus Otolemur; species Otolemur garnettii. Next base: position 4,051,489 of record NW_003852452.1, read on the forward strand.
ACTGAAAGACAACTGAGATGGCTCTCTGCACCAGGAGATGGACACACCAAGAGGAACCACACTCAGGGCAACACACAAACTTGTTGAGCAGGCTGACTAACATGAAACCCACCACAAGGACTGCCAAATGCCCTTATCAGCGTACGAACTATGTGATTTTTCTAACTTTCATTTTATACACAGTAGCCAACATCCAATAGTTAAAATTCACATCAGCAAACAGATTGATTCCGAAGAACATCAAGAGCTTTTGGAGGTAAACTAAGCAGAGAAGAAAGGAAACTCAACATTCAGGCCCTGAGTGTTCTTCCATCACAATTACGTATTTATTAACATCGTATATATTTTAAAGATTGATTCTGGGAAAATCAAGAAATCCTCATTTCAAAATAGCGTATATAATATAAGGAGTGATAGAAATCAGGGTACCTCTATAGCTTCTTAGGGAAGAAATGTTCTTCTCTTCTTGAAAGTTTACCTCCCATTATCTTTTCCTCATCAGATGTGAGTAAGAAATTCTTAAATGATGAGATTTTTCTATAAGGGTGTTATTCATGATTTACGTAACTGAGAGCATCCCAAGTAAGCACACACAAGAAGTGAGCAAGTGGTAAGAGATTTGAGAACTGTACAACTAACAGGAAAAAGAAGGGTCAGCAAACAATAAAGCAAATGTCCTGACCTGCTGGGTCTCCCAGTCCAATCTCTCCCACTCCTGGTGTCCTCAATATTATCTATTTCTTGAAATGCTAAATTAAAAAAAAAAAAAAGGAAAGAAAAAGAAAAAAAAAGTATCATGAGAAAGCAAAGTAACTCCAAAATACTCAGATGAAAAGAAAAATTAAACCTCACAGAGTAAAAACAAAATTTCTAACGCAAAATTTTGAAAAAAAATATTAAGTAACTTGATTGTAGTGACTTTTTCCTAGACTAGTTCATAACATACAATAATATCAGCCTCCTAGAACTGTCAACGGTTGATGAACAAATAATCAATGAACAATTAAAAAACTTTTATTAAGGACCTTTATTAATGACTTTTCAAGATATAGTAAGAGATGAAATGTAAAAATGTGAACAAGTTATTTTGAAACCTTATCAATTAAATCACTTAAAATTTTTCACATGATTAACTCAATCATGCAAGCATGCGTGTGTGTGTGTGTGTGTGTATGCAAATACACATTTACACGTCTACACATGAGTCTAGATGATCTTGAAATCACCTGAGATCATTTTATTGAGATAGACAATTATAACCATTTCATAGTCCACGATGGTTGGCTTAAAATATAATACAATATTACTTACAGCTACAGTACTTTATGCAAAATATTCTAATGGACACTACAATTTATTACATCCATACCTTTGCACTTAGCAAAGCAGGATACTACATTACACGCAGATATTAAGTTACATGAGAATAAATAGTTTACAAACTCATTGGGTAACTTCTAGATCCACAACAACAAAAAAGTGCAAAATAAAAACAGAAACATCCCCTTTATACTTGGTTACTTTATCAGAGCTAGACTGCAAAGTCAGAAAAACAAAAGGTAATCATTGGTCCCAGGACAGAAAAGTTAGATGTCTTTGGAAATGCAGCTAACCTTTCAAAGGCTTATTTTCTTCACTTATAAAATAGTTTCATAAGCTTGTCATGAATCTGAAAGGTTCTAATATATTTACCTTATTTTATCATGATGTTTATTATTTGTTTGTCAATGTAAAATAATTTTTATAAGGCAAAGTTCACTTGCTAGTCTCTATTTCTTAAGATTTGGCTCTCAAAATTATAAAATTCTATGATTTCAAGATGTTTAAGTGTTTAGTAGTGATATGTAGGATCTCACAATGGGCTTATTAGAATTTATCAGTAAAAATGATGCTTATTGTTTGCCCTAGGGTGATCCCGTATTATCACCCAGATTATGTATATCAACATTTTAACAACAGAAATCCATTTATGTGTTACTGGGCTACCATGCTAGAGCTGCAGTTTTGGAGGTGACCTAAGACTAGGTGAATTCTTAAATCTTTGATTATTCATTTATATGTTTTATTTTAAAAAGTCTTAATAATTTAGGATACTTTCTGGAACATCTAAATTATTTTAGCACACATGAAATAGCAAAAAGAATTATATAGTATAGCTAAGTAGGATCTGTCCCAGGAATGCAAGTTGGATTAACATCTAAATATCAAATAATGTAACATATGATATTTATAAAACAATGGACGAAGTCATACAGTATCTCAGTACATTCTGAAAAGCATTTGACAAACTCCAACACCTTATTTTAACACTATGAAAACACTCAACAAACTAGGGATCTTAGGGATTATCTCAATCTAGTAAAGACCATATATGAAAAAGCTACAACTAAGATACTTAATGGTGAAAGACTATTTGCCCCTGGAGATCAGGAAGCAGACCAGGATGTCTGCTCACACCACCTTTATTCCAAATTGTATCAGAGGTTACAGACATGTTCATTAAGAAAGAAAAAGAAAAGAAAAGCCATCCAGACTGGAAAGAAAGAAATAAACTACCTTATCATAGATAACATTAATATTTTTATTTAGAAAATCTTACAGAAATCACTAAAAAACTTAAGAACTAATGAATAAGTTCAGTGAGGTTGCAGGATACTTGCTCAATACACAAAAATCAATTGTATCTCTATACGTTAATAATGTACATTCTGAGATAATTTCATTCCTAATAGCATGGAAAAGAAGAAAGTACTTAGGTATAAAATAGTCATAAAGAATGGAGAAGCAAGAATCCAAAGTACTCAATTCTAATATGAAGCCAGTGGACAATCTAACACATACCACATAAGAGAAAAACTCAAATCAATTCAAGGTTGTGGGTAGGGGAAGTAGGGAGAGGGGAGAGGGGGTGGGGGAGGAGGATGAGGTTGAGGTGTGTGGTGCACCTCTTGTGGGCGGAGCACAATTATAAGGACTTTGCCTAACAAATACAATCAGTGTAACCTAATCATTTGTACTGTCAATGAATCTGAAACAATTAAAAAAAGGAAGAAGAAAAAAATAATAACAGAAGGGGAAGACTTGTACATTACAAACTAAAAACATCACTGAGAAGAATTAAAGGGTATCTGAAAAGATGAAAAAACACCCCACGTTCACAGACCTGAGACCTTAATATTCTTAAAGTAACATTTCCCAAGGGTTGTTCAGATTGAACGCAATCCCTATCAACATCCAGGTGACTTTTCTGTAGAAACTGCCAAACCGAACCTACCGTTCATATGAAAATATAATAGCTAAGCACATCCTAAAAAAGGAGGAAAAGGTTGAGGAAGCATCTTTCCCAACTTCAAAATTTCTTTTCTTTTTTTTTTTTTTTTTTAAATTAAAGCATTGCTGTGTACATTAATGCAGTCATGGGGTACAATGTGCTGGTTTTACATACAATTTGAAATATTTTCATCAAACTGGTTAACATAGCCTTCATGGCATTTTGTTAGTTATTGTGTTAAGACATTTATATTCTACATTTACTAAATTTCACAGGTACCCTTGTAAGATGCACCATAGGTGTGGTCCCACCAATTAGGAAGACAGTGTGATGCTAGCATTAAAATGTGTAGAGATCTAACTGCATAGAGCTAAGAATACAGAATAAAAACAACAACAACAAAAAAAAAAAAAAACAGAAACCATACACTTGTGGTCAATTGATTTTTGAAAAGGTTGTCAAGACAAATCTATAGAGGAGAAATGAGTTGTGGTATAAATAAGAAAAAAAAAAAAGAATTTTGATATTCGTCCCTGGTAGCTTGCACAGAGCTTCAAAATCCCTTGAAGTTCCCTGAGAGAGCTGTGTCTTTGTTATGCTAATAAGTGACTCAGCCTAGAGGAAGGAAGAAGTTGTCTGGGGGGCAGGGGACCAGGAAGCAGCAAGTGATTACAGGGCTGTCATTTCCTGTCCTCTCACCTCTGGGGAGAGAAGAGGATCTGGAGAATGACTCCCAGCACAGGGCCTATGTGGACTAGTCATTCATGCCCATCTATAAAACCTTGACTTACGAGGCTCAGACTGCCTTCTGGATGGTGAACATACTGACGGGCTTGGACAGTGGTGCACCCGACTCTTATGCTCCTTGCCCTTCCAGACTTATCTGATGTACCTCTTCATCCAGGTTCTCATTTGAATCCTTTATAATAAAATGATACCCGTAAGTACAGCGCCTTTCTAAGTTGTGTCTGTTGCCACAGTGGACCATCAAACCTAAAGTGGGATCTTAACTCCTACATTTGTAGCCTGTTCAGCCAAGTCAAAGTATGGGGACTCTGGGGACCCCACAGGCAGCTGACATTTGAAGTTAAGGGCAGTTTCACCTGAGACCTGGTGGGATCCGATGCTGACTCCCGATAGTTCATGTCATACTGAACTTCAAGACATGCCATTTAATGATAGAAAATTAGTGTCAGAACAAAGCCGTCTTTTTAACAAATGATTTTGGGACAACAGAATACTCACATATAAAAGAAAGAAATTGGACCCTTATGTCATACCATACATAAAAATTAACTCAAAATGAATGATATACCTAAATGTAGGAACTAAAATATAAAAGTCTGAGAAGAAAACATAAATATTCATGAACTTGAGTTTGGCAGTAGGTTCTCAGATACAACACCAACGGATATGTCAAGCAACAAAAGAAGTAAATGGATAAATTGGACATTAAAATTAAAAACCTTTGTGCTGTAAAAGATATCATCAAAAAAGTGAAAGCACAATCTATAGAATGTTAGGGAAAAAAAGACTGACTGACTACCAAAATCTATTTTTTAAAAATGCTCATAACGCTAAAACAAAAGGTCAAATCGCCTAATTAAAAAGTGATCAAAGGAGCTGAATAGATATTTCACCAGAGAAGACGGACAAATGGTCAATAAGGCCATGATGGATACTCAACATCACTGGCCATCATGGAAATGCAAACTAAAACCACAATGACGTGCCCCATGATGTACACTTGGATGGCTATAAAAAGAAGAGAGTGATAAGTCCGGGGGAGACGCAGAGAGATCCGAACCTCGTACCCTGTTGATGGAATATGAAATACTGCAGCTAGAAAACACAGGACTGTCCCAGAAGTCGCTCCTGAGGTCATCGTACAAAATTTTACAAAATATTCTCTACATGTTGGCTACCTCTTTGTAAAATTCTGTAATGAATATTTTGTAAATAAAGGTACATTTAGCCATAGTTTCCCATTTTCCCCCCACACAGGGACTTTAAAGGGTACCTTTTGGGATACCGAGCTATGTGCAGCCGCTAAAAGTTTACATACACAGTTATCAATATGACCCAGCAATTCTGCTCCTAAATACATATTCAAGAGAAAGAAAATGATAGGTCCAAGGGGGGTGTTTACTCTGTTCTTGATTTGTTTGCCTTCTTTACTAATTCTGGGTATTCTCCTTGTGTCACATGTGTGCCCTGCAAGTACCTTCTCCCATTCTGTAGATTATCCATTAAAAACTGGGCAAGAGGGCAGTGCCTGTGGCTCCAAGGAGTAGGGTGCTGGCCACATATGCCAGAGGTGGCAGGTTCAAACCCAGCCCCGGCCAAAAACTGTAAAAATTGGGCAAGAGACATAACAGAAACTTTTCTCAGGAGGACAAATGGCCAATAAACACATGAAAAAAAAAAAATGCTCATCGTCCCTCCCTAATCATCAGAGAAATGCAAATGAAAACCACTTTGAGATACCATCTAACCCCAGGGAGAATGGCCCACTTCATAAGATCTCAAAGCAACAGATGCTGGCACAGAAGCAGAGAGAAAGGACACCCATGTGCTTTTGTGCGGGGACACCTTTGGGGGACTGCAGACTAGTATAGAATCTGTGGTAAGAAGTACAGAGATTCCTCGAAGAAATAAAAGGAGACCTACCCTTCAATCATGCAATCCCCTTACTAGGCATTTACCCAAAAGAAAAAAAAGACATTTTTATCATAAAGACATTGGTACTCAAATGTTTATAGCAGCACAATTTACAATCGCAAAGACGTGGAAACAACCCAACTGACCTCCAACACATGAATGGATTAATATATGCATAACATGAAATACTATTCAGCCAGAGATGGAAATTTTGTATCTTTTGTAACAAGCTGGAGGGATTTGCAGAACATGCTCCTAGAAAAAGTATCACAAGAATGTCAAAACAAGCATCACCGGTACTCAGTACTGAACTTCTATTAGTAGATTAACACTGACCTGCTCACATGAGAGAAAAATTCAATGACATTCAAGCAAAGGGGAAGAGTTCCGGTAAATGCCCACCCTACAGGTACATTGCCCAGTTATACTGCATACTTCCCGGGTGAAGGATCCAACTATAACTCGGACTTTCATCTTACAAACACAAACTATGTAACCTAATCACATCTACCCTCAGACTAACCTGACATAAGAAAAGAAAAAGCAAAAATAAACAAAAAAAAAGGCCCACATAAAAACTAGCACAAAAATACTCAAAGAGGCATTATTCACAATAGTAAAAAAGCAGCAATAATCTAAATCTCCATCAACTTATAAATGGATAAACAAAATTTTGTTTATCCATACAGTGGAATATTATTCAGCCATAACCAGAAGAAAGTCCATGTTATGACATGGATGAACCCTGAAAAAATTATATCAAATGAAAGAAGTCGGCAACAAAAGGCCATAAATTATATGATTCACTTATACGAAATGTCTAGAACAGCCAAATCTATAAAGGTATCTATAAGTGATTGCCTAAAATTACAGAGGAAGGAGATTTGGGGAGTAACGGGTGGGGGGTGATTAGTAATGAATGCAGGGTTTCTTTTTGTGAGATGAAAATATCCCCAGACTGGACTGTGAAGATACTGAAAAACCCTGTGGATTTACTAAACATTAACTACATGGTATACAGATTATAACTCAAGACACCAAGTTTTAAAAAAATTAATGTAAAACAAAAACACAGTAACTCAGTCTCATTCCCATTTTTTTTTCAAAAGTACACACATAAAGCTTGAAAAGTCTAATCATGTTAAGATAGTACAAAACAAATTTAGATTACTCCCTGACAGATAACCTAAATGGCATACCCAGGTAAATACTTCTAACAATCTGTATGATGGGAAGTTGCTCTACTCATAACCTAGCCTTTGGAGATGAGTCTTTCCACATGACTCAGTCACAATAAAAATACTGCCATCACTTTATCAGGGCTAACAGTGCAAGGAAAAATTTTAAGCCAGACTATGGCCATAGTTCATAATATACTTTGTGAAAGATTGGAAATCACAGATTGTTTCAGAATTTTATAAGCCTTTCGAGTTTTCAGAATTCTCTATTTGAGGATGCCTGTCACGAAAGGAAATTTTAGCTGCCAAGCAAAACTAGATAAATATAAGAGGCAGCACTTACTTTATCGAATTTCTGTAATATCAAATTGAAATTCTCTAATTCTAAGTAACCTTTAATTGTAATAGTAAGGTATGTACTAAAATACTCAGAGGCTACAGAGCCTAAGGACCTATCTTACACGTATCCAACTTTATAATGACAAGAGTTACATATTAAGCAGCCTGATCAACTCAGTTATACCACGGAGGGTGTCCAACCTCTCTGCCTATTGAATACATATTTGACTATTCAAGTGTATTTTCTGCTGTTCAAATTAAAATAAGGCTCCAATCCCTTCTCTAAAGTGTGCATGCACATTGCTTTGAGTTAAATTGGGGATTTGTTGAATAGAAACCATCCATCCATTCATCTGTTCATTTACTCAACAAAAAGTTACTGAGCACTTATTATAAGATATTGCATATGTAAGAGGCAGACTGGAGAAATAAAAAGAACATGTACTTTGGGATCACAGAAACTTAAGTTTGAGTTCAGGCCTCAACTTACTAGAGGCAAAATCTTTCCGATTAAGTCTATCAAAGTCATGATTAATTCAACCAAGGTCCTTACAGAACCCAATAATAAATGTTCATTTCTTTTTTTTTTTTTCTGCCTTTGGTGAAAGCCAGGAAGATTAATCAGACATAGAGTCTGCATTTTAGGAGTTTCTAGCAGACACGATAATGTGCAACAATAAATTAGGAAAAAAATTATAAGGCAGAAATGTCCAGTGATACGTTGATACCAATATATAGATTATTGATCAATAATCATCATGATCCCAAAATAAAGTATTTATATAGGTGATTACTAGGCTAAGGAAATAATTAGAGGGTGAAAAAAACCAGAAGATCAATGATCATAAGCTGTTCCAAAGAAATTCTGAATAGTTGCAAGAAAATTTTAACCTATCACAAGAAAAGGTTAACCTTACGTTGAAGTTTTGGTATTGTTGCTCAAGACAATAAACAAAAATGCCACATTTCCTCTATCAAGAATTGCTAATTCTAGACTAGGCACCGTGGCTCACTCCTATAATCCTAGCACTCTGGGAAGCCAAGGTGGGTGGATTGCTTCAGCTCAGGAGTTCCAGACCAGCCTGAGCAAGAGTGAGACCCTGTCTTTAGAAAAAAGAATTTGTTAATTCTGGCTAACTCCTGGGTCAACGTAAGCAGGTAGTCATGGTAGGGAGGGTGTCAACTGTGGAGGTTCTACTGTATTTATAAAATCTGTCCCCTCTCCCTTTCTACAGCTGCTACTCTTCCCCACACTCTTGCTCTTCTTGGCTATGTGATGCAGGTGGTAGCTGGTCTCTTTCCTTCAGTCTTTAACCCTGCACGCAAGGCAATGAGAGTATGGAGGGATTTTCCTCTGCCTACCCTCTCTTAAGACTCCATGATTACAGCTTCTCAGTGAAGCTTCCACCAACTCCCCAAGGGACATTAAGGAACTTCTTTCCATTTCATGAAAACTACAGGTTAGCAAACATATGAAAGCACTCAGTTACGGGGGTATAAAATTAGTGCCAGTTTTATAATAGTATCTCATGCTGGAAAGGTAACGTGAAGAGGGGCCTCTCCTCTGTGGCTGTTAGAAATTGGAAATAATTCATGGGTTTTTTTGGAGACAGAGTCTCACTCTATTGCCCAGGCTAGAGTGTTGTAGCATCATGATAGCTCACAGCAACCGAAAACTCTTGGGCTCAAGTGATCCTCCTGCCTCAGCCTCCTGAGTAGCCGGGACTACAGGCACCTGCCACAACACCCGGCTAATTTTTCTGTTTTCAGTAGAGATGGGGTCTTGCTTTTGCTCAGGCTGGTCTCTGATTCCTCAGCTCAAGGGATCCTCTATCTTTAGCTTCCCAGAGTGCTAGGAACATAGATGTCAGCCACTATGCCCAGCCTGATTTAAATTTTTTGAAAAAATATTTTGATCAGATAAACTAGCAATCTGATACATGTTCAGATATGATTTCATTTCTGAAAACATATCCTAAGGAAATTATCCAGAAAAATAAGACAAGTCTAGGCACAAAATACGGTCATCTGAAAATTAATTGATTATATATATATATAAAAAATGAGGGCACTAGGGTATTGACTAAATAAACAACAAATAATCTCCCTACTAACATGCTGACAAAAATTTTAGAATTACAGCAATTTATTATTTTCTTTCTTCACTAATCTATATTTTCTAAATGCTTCTCTAAGAAATTCTATAATTTTCATAGTTTTTTCTTTCTTTCTTTTTTTTTTTTTTTTTTTTTTTGAGACAAAGTCTCAAGCTGTTGCCCTGAGTAGAGTGGCATAGCATCATAGCTCACAGCAACCTCTAACCCTTGGCCTCCAGTGATCCTCTTGCCTCAGTTTTTTTTATTTTTAGTAGACACAGATCTTGCTTTTCCTCAGGCTGGTCTCGAACCTGTGAGCTCACCTCAGCCTCCCAGAGTGCTGGGATTACAAATGTGAGCAATGGTGCCCCACCTAATTGTCATAGTTTTAAAAGCTATTAAAAGGAATAGCAAAACTCACAGAGAAGTTATATATTGCCACTTAAGTGGGTATTAAAAGAAAGTCTGGGGAAGGTTCTAGTTGACACCCAGTATCTTCATATAACCTAATCTTGAGCACAGCCCACTGATTTCTACTGGAGCACCCCATCCAGGTCCACTTTTTCTGTTGTAGCCAGAAGTCTTAAAAGGCCATTTAATGACTTATTTTGCTGGTATCAGGATACCTTATCTACATGAAGTTTCAATTTCACAACCACCCTACATTATTAATTCTATTAACAAATAAGGATGCTGGCTCAAACTCAGACACACATAGTCACTTGGTTAACATGTGGCAGCACTGAGATTTGAACCCAGGACTGCCTAACTCCAAATTGTATTTTCTTTCCAATAACCTCTTCAAAATATGCCTGTCTACATATCAATTCCTTATTTTATCATCAAGTACTTCTAATGCATTTTTTTAAGCGATATGGTCTCATTCTGTCACCCAGGTTGGAGTACAATGGTACAATCACACTTAACTGTAACCTCAAATTCCTGGGCTCAAGTGATCCTCCCACCTCAGCCTCCCAAGTAGCTAGGACGACAGACCTATGCCAGTACACTTGACAAATTTGGGGGGGTGGGGGGTGGATTGGAAGGGGGTGGGAAGAGACTTGATTTTGCTATGGAATCCAGGCTAATCTCCAACTTCTGACCTCAAG